>NW_027671994.1:0-416059 GCF_964165515.1 Mesoplodon bidens
AAAACATGTTTTTCAGATGTCCAGTGCAGGCCCAGGATAGAAGCAAGATGAATATTCCATTCTGCATTGGCAACACCAAAGGAGATGATGCTTTAGAAAAAAGATTTCTCGACAAAGCTCTTGAACTCAGTATGGTCTCCCTGAAAGGGCATAGGTGGTGAGTACGTGTCCCATCCAGAAGCTTGTCAGAGACTTGGTTTAGTTTTCAGACGCTGAAGGAAACACATCTAGGACCCTGTCCATCCTGGAGTAGCAGGTATTGTAACTAGTTGGGAAAGACCGTTTGTTACGGGGGTGCTCCTGCTGCTGCTTACAGGCCCCATAGCACGATTCCATGGCCGAGAGCATGGGGCGGGGGGGGGCACACCTTCTAGGAGCTTTGGTCAAAATTTCCTTTGAAAGTCTCTTCTCTGACAGCACAAAGGGTGCCATCCCGTCTGTAGTGCAGCTGGCACAAGCCTGTTCAGTGTAAGAACAGACACTGTTGCTCCCCTGAACATCAGAGAGAGTAGTTAATTCTGTGAGCTCCATGGAAGATGTATGTTTTCACGCATGAGAATAGCTGCCCGCTCCCTGCCCCCTGCACAGCAGGCTCATTGAAGAGTTGAGCTAACCTAGGTTACCTGTGAGCATGACGGTCCTTCACTGCCGTTGGAAAGGAATTTTCTAATGACTGAGATGTGTGACGCTCCTGGCCACCTGCAGGGGCTTTCAGGTGGGAGGTTGGACACGACGGCCTCAGGTGCCGTGACTCTCGCAGGAGCTGGTGACGGGAAGGAGGGTCATCCTGATGCTCAACCAGATGCTCCTGTTCTTAACGGCTGCATCGGTGGTTCTTCTGGGTCCGTGGGAGGCATTCAGGCCTCTCTGTGTAATGCTGTCACCATCGAAGATGTCAGAAGCTGGCAGCCTTCATGAAGCATTTTTTGGAGATGCACCAGCTATGAGCACATCCTAACTAATATACACTCTGCCCTTGAACAGTGTACAAAATTGAAAGTCACCTGGGCATGGCTAAGAAACACAGTATTTTTTTCGAATGCACATACTTATGATAGATTTTCTTCTTTTTTCAGAGAACAGAAAAGCATCCACAGCTATGCCAAGCTGTTGAAACTTAACCTTAATTCTGACTTGAACTGGAAGCTTTTAAAAAGTCTTCTCTTACTTTTCTACCAAATTCCAGCTACTGTTGTCTTTGCTGTCTTTGCTGCCTAGATCTCATATTCAAAGCTGCCTATGGGTTTAATTATATGCCAATTGCAGGTTATTATTTTTAGAGACACACAGACACACAGCATGGAGGGTGGGTGGGGCCCTCTAGGTGCTGAATTTTGATCCTTTGCAAGATGACAGCAGTGAGGTCTTCTGGATCCTTTCTTTATACGGTTGTTCTCATAAAGCGATAGAAGTGACTTACTATATGTTTGTATAGCAAGGTCTGTTTTTACTACCAAATAGTTTATATATCTATGCATTTATATCTCTGTGCCTTTATATTTCTAATAATACGGTTCTTGTTGGTATATGTTGAGACTTTGAGAATTTGTTAGGATCCTTGACCTTGTGCATTAGAGTGTTAGGTTCTCAACAGTCGTGTGCCTTCCCTTCCCCCTCCCCTCTCCCTTTTTAAGCTGCTTCACAAGATTTGGAAGCTCCCTGATTCACTTTTCCTTTCCTTTCAGTGGGTAGAAGATCGGTTGGTTGGTTGGTTGGTTGGTTTTGTTTTTCAGTTATGCTGTTAAACTAAAAATCTGTGTTAAATTCCCTTACTGTTGCTTCACGTGATTGTTCTCCTTCTGGTGTTTGACCAGTGATGCCGAAGAAGGAAGATCTTTGCTGAATAGTCTTTTCCCCTATTGTTCATCCATTGTCAGTGTTTTATGTTGACCGTGTGAAGGACATTAAAGTCCTAAAACATCTAAACCTTTGTCAATGAATTTCTTTGGATTGTTCTTTTAAAAACTTTATGCTGGGAAAACTTGAGTCTAAAGATAGCATCTGTGAAGGGTATTTTTTTCAGAACCGTGTAAGACTTGAGTCCTGTACCTCCATGTTTTTAATGATTCAGCGTACTGGTAGCTTTCCGTTGGCTTTTGGAATGGACATTATCAACAGACCACCTTACAACACAGCTCACGGTATAAAGTTGTATGAACTTTGTCCCACTTAGGCTGGAAACATGCCACTAGGACAGTTTTGAGCCATCTTTGTGTTTCGCTGGATTGTGTAATGAGGACTACACTGTTCTTTCGTCCCAGCTCTGCACCGATCAGTTGGGTTAGTTGGGTTTCCTGCTTAGGGCTAAACCTTGCCAGTCATGGTTCTCTCATCTGTAAAAAGGAGGATTGAAATAACTCCCCCACTTCTCTCAGGGATGTTTGAAGAGCTTAAAACAAGGGCTCAGTGCAGGATGTGACTGTTTAAACACAGGAAATGTTTCAACAGCAAAAGCCGGCCAGTCCATGGGCGCCATCCAAGTGTTCACATATAATAGTGCTCAGAGTCTATTTTGCCTACTTCCTCATCCATTCATATGATGGTTCCAAGTCCCTGTGGTTTGTACCGGCCCCAAATCTCTTGAATCTCCACTTCTTTCCATTCCCATTGCCACAGCCAGCTCTGTCAGCCCCCAGTGGATCATTTCAGCAGCCTCATCTGCCCCCACCTGCCCCTACCAGCACAGCCAGTTGGACCGTCACTTCCCCTTCATGCTCCTCCTTGGTTCATAAAAATCCCAGACTTCTGAGCCCAACGGTCACAGCTTTGTGGTGTCTGGTCTGGCTTCTTCTTTCTTGTGTTTCTGGTTCTTGGAATGTGGCGAGCATATATGCCCGTGCTACGTCGGGTAAGCCTGGAGTTTCTGCCCCCCCTCAGCAAGACTGATGTTCCTTCAAGACACCTGCCAACCTCCTGAGCTTGTTTGTGTCTCCTGCATTGGAAGGATGCGCTTTTCCTTTGTTCTTATAAGCGTGACCCTTTTATCCCATCACAGCACCTCCATTCTGTGTTTTCCTGTGCCGAGGGTGTCTGCTTACGTGCCTTCCCCATCGGAGCAAGGAACAAGCCCTGTTTCTCCACCTCCATCACCTGGCATCCTGCCTTGCCCTTAGGAGGTGCTCAACGACTATGTGTTTAATGAATGGAAAGGCAGGGCTTCCTGAATTTTGCAAACAGCCTGCAGTAAAGGCAGAGGTACAATCTCACATATGTGGATGTTTTAATTTTTCAAAAGCTTACTATATAATTTCATTTTAAACTAAAATTTAAAATCTTGGAGGGCTCCCAGACTCTTCTTTACATATGTGTGAAAGTGTTTGGAAAACGGCGAGCAACTGCATTCATACCAGGACAAAGGGTAGTCACTGTTGTCTGGAGCACAGATCGCTGGAAGATACTCATTGAGCGAAAACCTTGACCTTTGAATGTCTCAAGTGAGTGAACGGACGCCAGTCTGCTGACCACGTGGAGAGTGGGGAAGGGGAGCTAAGGATGCAGGCCCCGGGTCTACAGGCTGCGGGAGCCACAACTGGCCAGTCTTTAAGGTTAAAAGCAAAGTGGACAGGCAGGTGTCTTTCAGGCCTCGGGAAATCTGTGTAAGCCTTGGTGGCCTCACGTTCCTTCAGATCCTCCGGAGTGTCCTCCTCCTTCTCCCAAACTGTTTTTGTTTATTTTTCTCTTTCAAAATTTGACAACACATAACCATGTTAATACCACCTAAGTGAGAAAAAACAGATTTGTTCCCTCGTTGCTTATGTTTCCCTGCACACACTGCTTCATCCCCAGCACGGTGGCTCTGTTCTTTGCCTGCACGAGGAACAAAGTTGTTCTGTTCGGCGCTAGTCTATGTTTATCTAAACGTCTAATGCTGTCTCATCACAACTTAGCGGATGCTGGAAGGTTTGGCCAGCGCTTAGGTGAAGTATGTGATGGAACAAATAATTAGCCCCTTTTCTCCCCTTTAGAGCTTAAGGAGCCACGAAGACCCTGTAAAATGGACAAGACCCATTGATAGATGTCCAGCTCTGCCTAAGGCCCTTGCAGGTCTGGCCTTGTATCACTCTGGGATTAATGTTTGTTGTATCGTGTCCTTTGGATGGAAAACAAAATGAGGAAGAATTTTCTCACATTTGATCCGAATGAACATAATTAAGAAGTGAAATGCTACTGCGTCTGCAAAGAAATCAATCACTTTAATTGCAAAGAAGATTCCCTGCCTCTGTTAGTAATGGGGCTCTTGGTAATTTAGAATCAGAATCCATGACAGCTTGTGATGAATTGGCTCCTTTTGGGCTAAAGAAGGTAAGAAGTTCTAATTACCCCTGGATTATTCCAGAGTGGGTGGAAAAGCTTGATCAAAGAGATATTGGGAGAGATCTCGAAAAGCTAGCAGTGAGCAAAGATTCATTGAATTTCTTTTTAAGAATCTACAGAATAAAATAGTTCATTTGTTGTGACAAAAACAAGAGCCTGTGGTATTTGAAATCCCAGAGCAAATTGGACTTTCTAAGAAAATAGGGAACTGGGCATATGAGAAAAAGTTTACGTACCCAGAAGTCCTATAGTTAGGTTATAGAAATTGGCCTTGCTTCCTTGTTAGCGCACGAGAATACTGACAGCCTTGTGCCTCGCTTGGGGAAAAGTATGGAATTCATCCTTTGAGTGTTTAAATGTATAAGTAATTGGCACTAAGCTGAAGGCAGTCCAAAATGTTTGATTCAAATGAAAGCATAATTTAAGTTAGTAGAAATGTACTCAGGGTCCTAATGAATGAATCTACTGACCCAATCCCTTTTGGTATCCTAGCCTTTGTTTCTCTTGAGATTGCCAACAATACCTGAAGAATAGGCTGGATTTTAGGTTGATGCATTTTATTTTGAATTGTGTGTGTTGATTTTTATATATCTATATAGATGTAGATATATAGTTATAGATATAATTTCAAACTTAAAGAAAAGTTGCAAGATTAGTACAAAGAACTCTTGTATGTGCTTTACCTAGATTCACCAATTATTAATATTTAGCTTTATTTGCTTTGGCATTCACTGTCTTTTCCATATATACATGTTTTTTTCTCCTGAACCCCTTAAGGGTAAGGACACATTTTGCCCTTTTCCCTGGAAATAGTGATTACTTCCTAAGCGAAACAACATTTTCTTACCAAACCACAGCACAGTGGTCTAAGTCAGAAATTTAACATTGATACTGTTGACTGATCTACCATGCATATTCAAATTTTGCCAGTTATTCCAGTAACATCCTTAATGGCTAAATTTTTCAGGCCAGGAACCAGTCTACAATCATGCATTGCACTTAGTTCTCATGTCACTTTGGTCTAAGTATGAAATAATTCTTCAGCCTCTTTGTTCCTCATATTGTGAGAGTTTGTGACGAGTATAGGCTGGTTGTTGTGTAGAATGATCCTGATTCTGGGTTTGTCCTGTTTCCTCATGGTTCTTTCATGTTCTGTGCTTTGGATGGGGTTCCACAGAGGTGACGGTGTGTCTCTCTGTGCATCCTTACAGGAGCCCCTTGATGGTCATCTGTCTCATTAGCATCTTGGTTAAGGTGGTGCCCCCGCACTTTCTCCACTGTGAAGTTATTATTTGTCCCTTTGTAGTTAATAAGTAATTTATGGAGAGATATTTTGAGACTCAAAGTATTCTGTTCTTCATCAAACTTTTGAATTACATACTGGTTCACAGAACCAGTAATTCAGGTGGATTTATTTGATGAAGAAGGTGAAGTGATTCTTAATGCTTATTTTCCACTAGTAGTTTTACAAGCCACTCTTCTCTCTCCCAAAGGAAAAAAAATGCTAAAATATAAGCAGTGGAGCTGTGCAGAACAGTTCATTGACAAAAGGCAACCATTGGAGGATATGTATTCCAGGAGCTCTGAGAGTAACAAACATATTTTGAGAATGTGAACAGTATGAGCAAGTGTGCTTTCTGGTGAATCAGGGAAGGAGGAAAAGAATCCCCTGATCAGGCTATGGGGACCGACTTGCAGACTTTTCCTTCCCTGACTAGTCAAGGTTGTTTATTTCTCAGTAGTTGTAGAAGTACAGCCCTTTGGCCACACAGACCTTTAATCTAAGAACCAGATCATGAACCACATAGCCTGATTATGCTTTAAAAGATGTGATATTTATAATAACCTGAAGTTAAAGTTGCTTCTAATGACTCTAGCCCAGCAGAATAGCCCCCAAGAGAAAAGTAAAATCTTGGCTTCCATCTAGCCAGGTGAAAAGCTGTAGGCATCCCGAGAAATGAAACTTGAAGTTGAAATGTAAGAAATGTAGGAAGTCACAGGTCATTCTGGGGGAAAAAATTAATGATCTTATCCAGCAGAGTAAAAAGCGGCTAGAGGCTGAATCATTCTTTCCTGTTCCCTTCCCCCAATTTAAAACCATAGGTTCTTTAGGTTGAAAGTCCAGGATTTGAAGCAGAAATCTTTAGGAGTTCTTAGGAAATGACAGGTGAGCAGGTTAGTAACCTCAGGTAGGAACAATTCTGCTGTAAAACACACCGGGGCAAATACTCCTGAATTTCTGATGAATTTAAATCTTGGGCAGTCTAACATATTTTCTAAAGAACTATGTTCAAATTAAGGCTCCAGCTGATGTTACCCAGTCACCTCCCCCATTAAACCATCTCCAGTTCTCCCAATGGCATATTGTTCAAGATATGGTGTCTTCCATGAGCAAGGTTCTTGTGGATACAGGGACAAGATATATCAGTTAGGATTTTGTTGGTCACAATACATAGAAACCTTGGTCCCAACTGGCTAAAGCAAAAAAAAGAAAAGAAAAAAATTATTGGTTGATGTAACTGAACAGTCCAAACACAAGGGCCAGCCCAGATCTGGTTTACTCGAGAGGCCCATGTTGTGTATCCTTTGGAGCCACCTTTCTGGGACTCTGCGTCTTTGTCCTCCTTTGTGTCATGCTTCATGATAACCACATTGGTGACATTGCCTCTTCAGAACGGGTCTGTAGCTCTGCTTTCCTCGCCAGAGTGTCCAGCCTCACTCTGCTTGGGCTGCCTTAGATCAGGTTCTCATTCCTGTGCCAATGAGTAGGACCTGGAGGAAGGGACATGCTAACTGGCTGGAATACAACAGGACCCATCTTTGGAGCTGGGTAGGTGGCCAGTCCCACGTAAACCATATAGAAGCCTGTGCAGTTTGCCAAATAAGTTCTGCTTTTTGTTGCCCTTATGGAGTTTACAGCTTCATCAGGGAGGCAGACAAACAAATAAGCAAATGGATACAAGCTATGAAGTGAAAGAACAGAGCTCTGAGAATAAATGTCAGGGAGACACGGTCCAGACGGCGAAATGGGAAGTGACATTTGAGTTGAGATCTGAATGGTTGCGCAGGAGTTAATCAAGAAAAGAGGTTAGGGAGAGACAAAAGCCACGTGAGCATTTGGGGGAACCTTTATCACTTTACTTTCTCTTTGGAGAGTTGGTGTGTGATGCTCAAAATATTGAACAACTAGTATGGTACCCTAAAGAGGGCCAAATTACAAGTGGCCAAAGGAGGATGACTCCAGGAAAGCACCACCTTGCCGTAGGTGGCCACAGATGAGTGGCCCACTGCTGGGGTCTGAGGCCCACAGGGCTAGGGCTGGGGCAGAGACTGTTAACCAACTAGGATGGAAGTAGTAGATAAGTATATAAATAACTGGTATGGCAGCAGAGGCGTGTACCTGGTGGATTTCAAGCCTGAGTGTACCCCCTTTTTTCTGGGCCTCTTTCCACTGTTTACTGACCACCAAACCTCCCCATGCGATAGTCAATAAATGTTGACTAAACATATAGATGACTATATTGGTAGCGTGGGAAAATTATCTACATTCATGCTTGATTGATATTGATAGAAGATTTCGCCCCAGAGCAAATTAGCAAATGCTTCCCTAGATTCCGCAGAGCATCTCAGACATTGATTTTCAACTAGAGGCTTCTGGGATTTGAATCAGCATCTGCCTGAGGTTTGCAAGTTGAGGGGAATCTCAGCCTGGAGACACATGTTGATTCCACGTAAAGGGTTGGAAGCCCGCACGGAGTAATAAACTTATAGTTGTGTTCTTTTTGAACCATTTAATACTTATTGACTTAATGGGCATGTTAAAAAAAATCATGAGATGAAGCATTAACATCTTGATTCCTGTCTTTTCTTGAAGGGGGAGAAAATTTGGGCCTGCGTTGCAGCATGGAGGTTTGTCTGCAGCCAGTAGAGGCTGCCTCTTTAGATGGTGGGCTCTAATTTGCCTTTCTTCCACCTTTCTCACTTTTTTCATATTTGTGACGTACTTGCCCTTGGGTACCAGGTCTGAAAATAGCAAGATTTCAGCTTTCTATTAGAAAACCATCGCGAGGTCAAAAGAGTACGATGATCCTTGGCATCACCCTTCTGGCCTTTTCCACTGTTTTAACCCCAGCAGCAGGAGCATAAACTTTCCAGCTGTGTGAGCCAGAGCAATCCCCAAACCAGCTGAAGTTAGTCTGTTAGCTTTGTGCAGCCTGAAAGCTTTACATAATCATTGCCAGTCATACCTTCTGGTCACTTCCCTTTAGTGTACAGTTTCCACCTCCAAGTTCTTCTCTTACACCCTGAGAGGCTGGCCCAGAACCAACCTAGGAGCCTCCACTTGGGTGAGTAATTGTCATTAGCCTCCCTTGAGTCTCTTAAGCATCTCTCCTGTTGAGGGCTGAAGTCTAGTTCTATACGATTTCAAGTAAAAACTCCCATCCACAAGTCACTGATCCATTCATCCAACCTTACCTAGTTAGTTAGCAAAATGGGGAATCGTATTGACAAGATCATTATCCTTAAGCGATTTGGAGCCTAGTAGGGAAATTAAAATGTCAACATGCAATTGTCATACTCTGGAACAAGTGCCTATCAGGTAGGGTTGCAGATAAAAATACAGGACACCCGGTTAAACTTGCATGGTTTATTTGTTAAATCTGATACCCCTACCACCGGGGAAAGTCTTGGGTGCAAGGGAACACAGGTGAGGAGGACCAGGGACGTCTTCCTAGAAGTACTGCCATTGAGGCCAACATGAGAGGGCTTAAGTCAGAAGAGGTGCAGGATAGGGGAGGGCTCTGTGAAGACAGCGAATAGCACGTGTGAAGGCCCTGACTTGAGAGCCGCCCCAGGAAATTCAGGGGCCTGAGGTTCAGGATGTGGGAGTGTGGAGGATGGAAGCGTATGTCAGGGGAGGAGAGACTGGAGATGTGATGAAGTCCTGCCATGGAATGTGGACTGGATCCTAAGCACAACGGGCCAGCCATTGTAGGACTCGAAGCGGCAGAGTGACGTAGGATAGGCATTTGAGAAAAATCCTTCTGGCTGGAGTGTAGTGACTGATTAGAAGAGGGAGTCTGGAGACAGGAGAAGGCAGAGCGGTGCTTGCTGCAGTAACGATAGTGAGTGATGGCGGAGGCTGTGAGGAAGAGAGAGGAATGGATGAGCTCCTGAGAGGATGGATGGGTAGATGTTGGAGATGAGGGAAGAGAAAGGTCGCGCATGAAGATGGTTCCACTCAGTGGCACAGGAGAGGTAGGGAGAAGTGGGTACTGCGCTGCCATTGGCCTGTTTGCCTCAGACCAGCTCCCTGTCTTTCCACTGCTCTGCTCCGTGTCACAGGGCTGATCCTGCAAACCCCATCGCCCAGATTTCCTCGCCAACTCTTTTCCAGGTAGGTTCAGCCAGTGGAAAACATTGGCCAGAGGTTGGAGGGCAGGGGGATGGGAGAAGCCAACGTATTTTTCCCTCGCCCTCCACTCTCTCTTTGGGCAGCTGCAGCAGGGTTGGTGGCCGCTTTGCTCTGAGTGGCTGCCCCAGGCACTTCACAGTGCTTAGTATGATAATCTCGAGGTCCATCCACGACATTGCTGCAAATAGCATTATTTCATTCTTTTTATGGCTGAATAATATTCCATTGTATATATGTACCATATCTTCTTTATCCATTCATCCATCAGTGAACATTTAGGTAGCTTCCCCATCTTGGCTATTGTAAATAGTGCTGCAATGAACATTAGGGTGCATGTATCTTTTCTTTCTTTCTCTCTTTCTTTTTCTTTCTTTCTCTCTTTCTTTCTTTCTTTCTTTTTTTTTTTTTTTTTTGTCGCACGGCATGTGGGATCTTAGTTCCCTGGCCAGAGATGGAACCCATGCTCCCTGCACTGGAAGCACGGAGTCTTAACCACTGGACCACCAGGGAAATCCCAGGGGTGTACGTATATTTTTGAATTAGAGTTTTTTCCGGATCTATGCCCAGGAGTGGAATTGCGGGACCCTATGGCAGCTGTATCTGTTGTCTGCACGTCTCACATCAACCACCTGCACTCCAATCCTTGCTCTCAACGTCATCTTTGGGGAACCCAACCTGCGACAGGGACCTTGACAAGAAGAAATGGCTCAGGGAAAAGCTACCTGCACAGGGAGGAGATAGAGGCCATCGACCCTGGGGTGCGGCGGGGAGAGTGGGCACAGAGATTTGTCATTTCACCCCCGATACTCAGCCCTCCTGGCTGCCCCACTCTAGGTCACCTCGTGATACAGAGATGACCTGGTTAGAGTCCCTGCCTGTGCAGGAATCTAGGGGCACCAGCGGGTCTGAATAATATCAGTGCAGGGTCTCCCCCACAGCACTGGGGTTATTTGGGGCGGGTCATCCTCTGCTGGGGGCCTCTTCTGGGCACTGTGTGGGGTTCAGCAGCATCCCTGGCCCCACCCATTTGATTCCAGGGGCCCCTCCCACCCAGTTGTGACCACCACAGATTTTCCCCAGACATGACCAAAGAACTGGGTGAGGCGGGGGCAGGATGGCCCTGGGTGAGGACAGCTGTGTTGAAGCAACCAGCCTGTCCCAGGGCAAGGTCTGCCCCAATCCCGTCAGAGCCTGCATTTAGAACTGCCCCTTCCCTTTCCCAGCTCCCCTGCCCTGCAGTGGTCTCCGAGACATCATCCCTATGTAATAAATCACACCTTCTCAGTTTACTGTCCCCAGCACCTAGAAGAGTGTCTGATGTGTAGTAGATGCTTCATAAATACTTGCTGAATAAAGGAGTTGAATAAAGGGATGAGTGGATGAATGAATGAAGGTTACAATGGAAGGAGGGGCGAGATTCCCTTTCTGGCTCTCGGGGGTTGGGAGATCAAGTGAGAGATCCGTCCTAAATAGGCTGACCAGCCTTCTGGGGTTCCCCGGGAATGAGGGTTTCCCCACAGTTCCAGCGCTCAAACCTGAGCGGTCCTGGGCAAACTGCAGGCGGGTGTTGGTCACCCTATGTAAACACAGTAACAATTCCAACTGCAATAGCAATGGCCAAGGACCTCTAGGGTCTTATTGACCAGGCAGAGTTCTTTACCTGGCGGGGAAAGTGGCACAGGAGGGAGGGAGGAGTCTAAGGAAGAACATCCCACACGACAACGTGTGCCAATGGCCCTGGGCCCAAGGTCACACCTGACCAGGGCTTGCTTTTATTTTTTCTAATTTACTTTTTCCCACATGGATATGCAATTGTCCTAATGCCATTTATTGAAAACTCCTTAATTTCCCCACTTTCTGTCATATCAAGTTCTCATATATCTGTTTCTGGACCTTTATTCTATACCATAGAGCTATATGTCCCATCCTAGCACCACTAGGGCTGTTTCATCACTATAACTTTATTTTTTATTCATTTATTTTTTTGGCCGTGCTGTGCGGCATGTGGGATTTTATTTCCCTGCCCAGGGATCAAAACTGCGCCCCCTGCAGTGGAAACTCGGAGTCTTAATCGCTGGACCTCCAGGGAAGTCCCCAGGGCTTGCTTTGACATCCATCGAATGGTGGTGGGTGGACACAGGGAGCAGCTGTCTGTGAGCCATCCTGTGTAGAAATGCAGGGTGGAGGGCAGGCCAGCTGGAGCGGGAGGGGAAGAGGCGGAGGAGGGGGGGAGGGAGGGCGGGCGAGAGACAGAGAGTTTCCGGAGACAACAGCTCTGGCCCTGTCCTAGGGCATGAAAGCTGAGCTCCTAGTGCCAGGAGTCTTGGAGCCGCAGCCTGTGAGCCAGGGTGACTGGCTCTCCTCCCTGGTGTGTGTGTGGGGGGGGTGGCTCTAGGCTTCTCAGGCTGGGAATGGGGTGCACGGAGCAGGGACGGAGTAGGGACCCTTCTCTCTGGGACCTCGCGGGCCATCCTTAGCTCACAAAGCTGAGCCACTCCTGGCGCTAAGGGTGGGGGTCTTATCCTCCCTGTCCCCTGGACTGCACCCTCTCACACACAACTTCCCCGTGTGTGCTCCCAGCAGCCAAGAGAATCTGTTTTTAAAAGATTTGGGGGAGGGGGGTAAACATACAAACAAGAGCAGAATGGATACTTTTTCAGAATGGGAATGGCTCTGTGTAACCCCACCCCCGGGGTAACCACAGTCCTGACCTCTAACACCCTTGACGAGTCAGCCTTGGTCTGGGCTTGCAGACCCACGGAAGCTTCCTCATCCCCTCCTTCAGACCCAGTCTCTCCCTCGGCGTCTTTGTGAGAAGCACCCGGGGAAGTGGGACTGCTAGGCTGTACTGCTGCTAGAACTCCACCTGGGCTCCACCAGGCTCCAGCCCCCCGCGCTGTGCACCTCTCTGACCCTGAGGCACCTCAACTGGTAGGAGCGGCATCACCTTCCCTCCCGGGACTTGTGACACTTAAGGCAGACACCGAAAAGACAAGTGTTTGGCTCCCTGGCTGGCAAAGGGCAGGTGCTCAATTGTCATAAGTGTCCGTATCAGTAAGGGTTCTCCAGACAAACAGAATCCATAGGGTTTATGTGTGTATATATACACACACACGTACATATGTACATGCATACAAAAATATACAGCTGTGTATATAGGCAGTATGCATACAGACATATACACATATAGTATATACAATACACACACATATACACACATAAAATGCACAGTTTGTATATATACAGTATGTATACACACATATACACATATACAATACACACATACATATACACTATACATACACACATAAAATGCATAGTTTATATATATACAGTATGTACACATACGTATAACATGCAATAGACACCTAGGTACATGTATATCATACATATATACACACATACAAAGATATTTAGGTGTGTGTATATATATAGTATGCATACATATATAATATATGCAATACATACACGTACATATAGACACACATATACACCTACATATAAAAGCATGTAGCATAAAAATATATATGTACTGTATATATAAATTCATCATATATATACATATATATATAAGATATATACACATACATATACACAACGTATACACACACATACACACCTATATGTACATATGTGCATGTAAATACACATATAAATACATACACAAGTGTGTCTATATATAGTATATACATATATACATATAATACCTATACAACGTATACACATACAGGTATACAACATATATACACACCTATATATAAATATACACTGTATACATACATACATACAGTGTACCTATACTGTATATATACACACACCCATATATCAATATATGGGTGTGTGTATATATACAGCATGTTCACATTTATAATATGTATACTATATATATACACATACATACATGCATACAATATATACACACACATATAGGCTTGTAAGTATACTGTATATAGTACTTACACATATACTACAAACGCACGCACATATAAACGTGTATACATATATAATATGTAGACACACATATACAAATTAATAGGCTTGTGTATATTCAGTATTTTTACATATATAGTTTTGTTTTAAGGAGTTGACTCGTGACCGTGAGGCAGGCAAGTCAGGGCAGGACTCTGGGCTGGAGACACAGGGAAGAGCTGATGTCCCAAGGCCATTGGAGGAACAGTTCCCTCTTTCTAGGGAACCTCATTTTTCTCTCCAGTCCTTCAACTGATGGACGAGGCCCACCCACGCCACGGCACTGACAATCTCCTTTACGCAAAATGGACCAATTTCAGTGTTAATCTCTTCCGAAAAATACCTTCCTGGCCACATCTGGAATAATGTTTGTGGTTGCCGGGGCCCCACGCAGTGCGCACGTGAGATTAACCATCCCCGTGGCGATGATGACACTTTATTTTCTCCCTTGACCATTGTCACTACTATTCCAATTAAAATGGCAGTGCCATGAGGGCAGGGCATTTCCTTTTTTGCCAGTACTGAGCGTCCGTGGTCTGGTGCCTAGCATAGGCTACATACACGGCATTTTTGTGAACAGAAGCCGGGATGCCGGCTGTCATATTTAATGAGGAATTATAGTCTTCTTATTGGGGGGGAGGGGTGTGTGTGTGTGTGTGTGTCACGGTACGTCAAGGGCGGGAGTCGAACCCGCCACCCCAGGCCCCGAGGGCTCTCCTCGGGTCCCCACTTCGGGCCGGTGGGGGTGGCCGGGGTCAGCCGAAGACGTGCGTGCGTGCGTCGTGAGAGCGGGCGAGTCCACGGGGTGGGCCGCGCGTGCCGTGAGTGGTTCGCCCCGGCCCCCGGCTCACTGTGCTCGCCTCACGCCGGCCCGAGTTCGCAGCAGCGCTGGAGGCCCCAGGCCTGTGACCACAAAGAGGGAACCGGGGGCCGGACGGGAGCGCGGCGGCGGCGGCGGCTGAGGCCCAGGCCAGGCGCCCTCCCCTCAGCCGCCCGCCTGCCCGTGTGCCCCGCCCCCGCCGGCGGCGCCGCGCCCCTCCCCCAAGCGCCAGACTAGCACGGTGCGGGGGCCGCGCGCGAAGACATGGGGGAGAAGCTGGAGCTGAGGCTGGAGTCGCTCGTGGGGGCCGAGCCCGCCGTCTGCCTGTGGCCGCTGCAGGTCTACGTAAGTGCCACCCGTCCCCTCCTCCCGGACCCCCGCCCCTCTTCCCCCACGGCGCGCGCTGAGCCCACCGAGAAACGGAGCGACTCGAGTCGCCAGACCTTCTTTGGAGCCCCCCTTTCCCCCGCGCCGTGGTTCTCCGCGGCCGTTTCCAGCCCCCGCGCGCAGGGTGGGCAGAGGGGAGCCGGCGCCGGCCGGGGGCGCAGACTCGGCCGCGGGGACCCCGCGCTTCCGAGGGGCGCCCGAGCCGGTCTGCGGTTGGCTCTGCAGGGCTGGGGACCCCGGTCCCCCCGGGCCTGGACTGCCGGCGGGCTTGCCCTTCTGTACTTTAGGATCTGACATGTAGGGATTCTGTTTCCTGGTAGTTTATTCTTAGCGCTGTCAACGTGCTTAGGTTTTTTTTTTATTTTTGAGGGCACCCTTTCCTCCCTCTCTCCAGTTTTTTGTGTTTCTGTTTTGTTTTGTTTTAGTTAGGCATTTTGTCCCTCTGATCTTGAGTGGGTGGGCTGGCAGGACACTTGGAGAGGAGGCGTTCCGTCCCCTGATCTTGAGTGGCCTTTGGAAAATGACACGCCAAAGGGAAATTTACACAGAAGTCCGGTGATTCCAGAAATGCAGGGTGTCCGGCCAGGTGGGCGCCCGGCCTCTCGTCCCCTGTGGCGGCGTGGTGTGCGTGTACCTTGTCTCAGGGTTTACGCTTGGGCCCCGCAGCCCACCTTCCGGAGGGAAAGCGCAGCGGGCGCCTTGGGCCGGCGCCTTTGGGGCGCCCTTTCGTGCGCTCAGCTTGCGGGGGACCGGCCTCCAGGCGACCCGGCGGGGAAGCCCGCGCGACCCGCCCCTCGCGCGGGCTCCGTGTGTGTCAGTTTTGTGGAAACTGTGTCGCGACCGGGGTCGGGGTTGGGACGCTGGGACCGCCTGGGAGCCGATGTTGACTCCGAGGCCCGGTTCTCCGCAGTTATCTGAGGTCCGAGGGTTTCCAGCCCTCCACCGCGCACTGGCGCTTTCTATTTTTGCCCTTCCTGTGCCTGGAGGCGTGGCTGAGCCTGGGCTCTGGCTTTTCCGGTTGGGTAACTCCGGGTGTCCCGGGTGGGCGACCTGAGCAGCAGTGGGCCGGGCGGGGAGACATGCCAGGGGAGGGAAACTGAAAGTGGGGAGAACCTTCAGAACTCCAGCTGATCCACTTGCCTCGCCTCCCCGCCCTTCTTACTGCACTTGTCATGCACGGGATGGCTGGCCGGCGCATTTTTCAAAATGTAATAATTTGTGTGTCCTTAGTAGCCGTGAAGCATAGTTCACTTGTAGTGCACAGTTGTAGGAGTTTTGATCGCCATCAGGCGGCAGAGCGATCCTGTCATCCCATTTGCTGCCCTTTGGCGCCAGGGTGCCTCTAGCCTCTTGGCCACTAATCTCCTCTCTGTCCCTAAGGTTTTGGCTTTTCCAGAAAGTCAGATAAACGGAACAACAGCATGTAGCTTTTTGATTCTGGCTGCGTTGGCTCAGCAAAACCTATGCGAGATTCCTCCCGGGTTTGTTTTGTTGTTGTTGTTGTTTTAAATATTTATTTAGTTAGTTATTTACTTGGCTGTGCTGGGTCTTAGTTGCGGCACATGGGCTCTTCATTACCGCGTGCAGTATGTTTTAGTTGCGGCGTGGGGGATCTAGTTCCCTGAGCAGGGATGGACCCCGGGCCCCCTGCATTGGGAGCGTGGAGTCTTAATCACTGGACCACCAGGGAAGTCCGTCATCCCTGTTGTTGCGGGTATGAGAAGCCACTCCTTTTTCTGGCTGTGTTGTATTCCATTTTCCGTTTGTCCATTCGCCTGCGGGTGGCAGGACTTGTGGGATGTTTCCACTTTTGAGGGGATCGGGAATAAAGCTGCTGTAAACATCCCAGGGCAGTTTTCCATGTGAACTTGGGTTTTTACGTCACTTGAGAAAATACTCAGGAGTGGGACTGGGGTCTGTGCTAAGTGTATGTTTAACAACCCTCCTGCATCTTAGAAATGGATATTTTTGAATATTGGAAGAGTTGAGAAATCCACTGTGACCCAGCACCCAGGCACTTGAAACGAAGTTGGAAGTTCATCTGGAGATGGTCACGTTGTCCCCGTCACTGTCTTTTATTCGAGGCAGAGCAAGGCCACAGATGTGTAACCCTTGTAAGGAAGGCCTCGTGTGTCCAGGCCCTGGCAGGACCTGGCTTTCTAGTGGTGGGCGGTTCTGCAGTGGAGAGCGTCTTTCCCTTGCTGGCCGGACCTCGCTTGGCAGGGTGCGGGGTGTGCTGCCTGAATGGCCGGGCGCTCTTTCTGCCGGTCAGCAGCCGTTCCTGGTGTGTCTGTCCTACTACCAGGCAGGCGGTCAGGGGCCCTAGTGAAGTGCTCAGTGAGCCGCAGCCTTCCTAAAGTTTGCGCGTAATGTCTGCTACCCTCCCATTTCCCTGCTGAGGAATTTTGCTCTCTCATGGGAGGTGAGGGGGCAGTGCTTTATAAGAGTTCATGTTTTGTGATGACTCGATGCTGAGTACATTAAGAAAATGGGCTCCTTCCAGAAGCTTAACTTCTCAGAAGGTCAGATTACGCATGTGACTGCACGTTTGAAATGAGTGAGCTTGTTTGTTCATTGATTCATTCATTCTGCAGGCACCTCCTGGGTATTTACAGTGAGTGTTCCAGGGGGCGTGGAGGACAGTAGACAGTATTCTTCTTTCTTTTGATTTTTGAATTTTACTTTATTTTTTTATACAGCATGTTCTTATTAGTCATCAATTTTATACACATCAGTGTATACATGTCAATCCGACTCGCCCAGCTCAGCACACCACCATCCCCACCCCGCCGCGGCTTTCCTCCCTTGGTGTCCATACGTTTGTTCTCTACATCAGTGTCTCAACTTCTGCCCTGCAAACTGGTTCATCTGTTTGAGACAGCTTTGTACTTCCCGCTTCCAGGGGCTCTCATGTGGGCGCTGCGAAGCGGGGTTTTAGATGGTGCAAGGTGGAGGGTGGGCACTAGAACCGGAGCCCAGTGCCCGGGTGTGTGTGCGCTGGATGGGGCGTACGGCCTAGGACTCCTGCCAGCTCGGTGACCCCGGCCGAGTGCCTTAAGGCTTCTAGGTCTCAGTGTTCTCATCTGTAGCATGGGCTGAACAGGACTCACTCTCTCTGGAGGTTACAAGGTCGCACTGTGTTCATGTTTGTAGACCCTACAATGTAGAACACTTAGGACAGTTTGGAGCATCGTTAATTGTTCCACAGATGTTACCTGGTCTGTTGAACGACTTTGCCTGGTACACGCCAAAGCGATTAGGAAATGGATATATCCCAGCTTCATTTCCTTTCCATTAAAACAGGGTTCAGGAAAAAAAATCTGTTTTTCAGTAGTCGTATCATATAGTGGAAGGAGCACTGGTGTGAAGGCAGCTTAGGGTTTGAATTCCAGGGCTTACGCTGTCTGTGGCCTGGGCAGGTTACTTTTGAACTGCAATCCCCACACTTGTAAAATGACATTAAAAACCACTCTTTCTGTGGGTTCTTAGAATGAATTAAGCAGGTTATGTGTGTAAAGTAGCCTGGCACTTGAATGAGTTGTCAGAACCAAGGGCTGCTGGAGACGATGCTTCTGCCCTAGGTAATCTCCCCTTCTACTGGGCGGCAGGTAAACACAAGCGCAGTAGTCAGTGCTCTGGAAGAAGTGAGTTCTGGTGCTACAGAGCACAGAATCTTTTTTTAAAATTTAATTATTATTTTATATTGGAGGTTAGTTGATGTACAATATTGTGTTAGTTTCAGGTGTACAGCAAAGTGGTTTAGTTATTCATATATCCATTCTTTTTCAGATTCTTTTCCCATAGAGTTTGTTACAGGATATGGTGTAGAGTTCCCTGTGCTATGCAGTAGGTTCTTGTGGATTATCTGTTTTATATAGAGTCGTGTGTGTATGTTAATGCCAAACTCCTAATGTATCCCTCCCCCCCCACCTTTCCCCTTTGCAGAGCACAGAATCTTGGAAGGGAAAGTTCAGGGTAGGCTTCTTGGAGGAGGTGCCATCCTTTCTAAGGATATGTAGAAGCTCCTGGGGTGGCAGGAGGGAGCAGTGTGTGTCAAAGTTTGAGAAATATAAGAAAATATGGCAAAACTAAGGTATAGGACTGGAACTCAGGGTTTGGGAAAGAAATGAGAGTTGATACTGGAAAGTTAGTGGGGCCCAAGAGAAGGGGGCCTTGTTTGTCCTGTCAGAAGTTTAGATGTTTATCCTGAGGGCTGTGGGAAACCCTAAAGAACAGTGAGATGGACTTGTGGTTTAGAGACTCACTCGGACCTCCATGTGCAAGGCACTTGATTGGGTGCAGGGTGAATTGTAATCTAAGGTTCCCACTTAAGTTATAAAAGGTTGGACTGGATTTTGCAGATCTGAGAGAGAATGGGTGGGGCCTGGTGACCAGTTAGAAAAGGGAGGGCAGCAAGCGTGGGTGACAGTTTACAGCTGCATCTTTTTGAGAGAGACAGAGCACAGTAGGAAGGGATTGGGGGTGGGGAGAGGATCTTACTTCATCTTCAGTGCTTTAGAGGGGCCTGGTAGACAGGTCTGGGCCCAAGGTTCATATCTGGGCTTTTGGGGAGGAGAGGTGTTTGAAGGCATGGGAGAGACTTAGGTTACCCACAACAAGATACAAAGAATCATAGGTCTGAGGGCTTTTTAAGTGGGTATATTGAGGAAGTTTATAAGCTGAAAGAAAGCAACCAGCAGATAAAGGGTGTGAAGATGTAGAAGAGGAAATGATTGTTCATTTGTTTTCAAAAAGCTGAATACTTATCGTGTGCCTGGCCCTTTTCTAGGATCTGGGGTTCTCACCATGTGTTACCTCTTCTGCAAGGACAGTTCCACACATCCCCTGGTGAAGAGAAGTCAGATTATTCTTTGCATCCCATTCAGGTGTAGGAACTGTTCTGTACCTCTGAAGGGACTTTACTTAACCAGAGTAATAAGTTAGAAATCAAAAGAAATTAGAGCTGGAAGGGACCTTAAAGGCCACTGTACTTAATTTTGCCTAATATTTTACATTGATTGTCAGAAAAATGCAGAGCCCATTCTCTTCAGAATTCCTTCCCTGAACTTTCTTTATGACTTTCATCCAGTGGGTCTAGCTTGTAAATTTTGGCCTCCTCCTAAATTTGCTTCTTCGTCCACATTACATTTTGCCCCGACTATGGTAGAAACTCCTGGGTGGTTTCGTGGCCCCTGGTCTCAGTGCCTCTAAGTTCATCTGCCTACTCGGGTTGAGTGATCTTCTAACATGACAAGATATGCCTAAAATAATGCTGCTAATGGCTTGCCCACACAGAGTTAGTGCATACTAGCCGCCCAGCATGTGCTCTGCACAGAGGCCTGTAATCTGAACTGTGCTTTGCCAAGCCTCCTGGGGCTCTTTGGCCCTGAGGAAGGGGAGCTTTTTGTGATCACTCCCTTTGTCTAATTGGTCCTTCAGAAGCGGGGAGCCTTTTTCTAATCAGCGGAGGCACCCTTACTCAGCCAGTGGTAGCCCCAGGCCTCATCACCTGTGGGATACAAGCCATGCTCTCTCCCAGGCTTGCTTGGGCCAACATGTCTATTTTTATTTCTGTCTCTTCTCACACTTGGACTCCTGGTCTTTCGTCATCCCCACCTGCAGTATTTACAGTGCCCAGCAGGTGTCAGGCTCGAGTGTCTTTTCACAGATGTTTCCTCTGCAGTTAATGCACCTCCTACTCCAACTCTGCATAGCCTCATCTTTCTAGACTGTACTTCAGGGTTATCATGAAGCCGTCACTTAGCTATAACTTTTGGCCTCCATAGGCACTTCTGTGCTTAAAGGTTCTGGTTCTTTATCTCATGTGATTGAAATTTTGAGTTTATAGATCTTCGTCCTTAATGAGGCTTTAAGGACAGGAATCATTTCTAATCCTTAGCACAGAGCAGATGCTTTTTAACGGTGATAAAATGTATGGTTTAAATGACTCATTTTACAATAATTTTGCTTTAGCTTCTGATAGAAATAAAGTTTCCAGATGTTGTGTTCCTGCAATAAGAAATAAAGATGTGACCTTCCAGTTGCGTAAAGCTCATCAATGCTGTGTAAGTGCGTCGGGTGTGCTAAGGAACGTGGATCCAAGTGGGCTAGTTGTGAGAGAGAGAGACTTAACTATGTTAACAAAGGTAAGCCTTCATTGTGTCCTGCCAACATCTGATAGTTGCTTCTGGGCAAACTAAATTTATAAAATTTTAAACTGTTCCTCACCATTAAAGGGATTGAATATTGGGCCACTTTGGTGCACCTGTGTCTTGCGAATTGTCCTGTTGGAGATGGAGGTTTAGAAAGTGAGTTTCAGTCTTGTTTAAGTCTCTTCCCATCAGACTGGTCTTGTGATTTCCTACACACCATGTTACTTCCTGTCTACCTTTCCTTGGTGTTGTTCATGCCTGGATTGTCTCCTGTACCTGCTCAAACCTTGGTCCACTCTCATTTGTACCATGGAAGTTTGTCATGCCGGATACTGTCAGAATTAATTTTACTTAAGTTTGTGTTAAGGTGCAAAGCACACGTTTTGTATATTATCTGTTTTTTGTGTTTGTTTATATTTTTATGGTTTCTCTTCAAGAAATATTAGGAGTAGGAAATAACAAGATGTAAAGAGAAAAAAGTCATCATTCTCTTTCAAGTTGTTAGAACATCTACCTGCAATCATAATGCACTGTGGTATGTGTTAAAATAGGAAATATATGTCATGTCCCGTAGGAGCAGGAAAGTCAGTGGTGTTAGGGTGTGTCATGGAAGTAATCACAAAGCAGGTGACTGCTGGTTGGGGTCCTGAAACATTAGTGTGTGTTCCTTGTGTCCAGTAGTGGTCTGGAGGGGTCAGGAAGCGTGCCTTTCAATTTGAGGGAACAGAGGGTTTGAGGTCCTCTCTGTTCTATTGCTCTAGTATAGTATACTGCATAGCAGCTCATAAAATACTGTGTTTATAGTTGATATTTAAATCGCTGATTGATCATCAAGATTGGGATGTATCATTGGAAATGAAAATAGGAAGAGTCTTATGCTTTTTAGGTTTTTCCTTTTTTTCCGATGTCTCAGAAGGCTCTTTGACGGGGGACTTTATATTCTCCCATACAATTCCATGAATACTTATACCCTGGCACTTATTTTAATGGCATTTTCAATTTATAAATGTCTCTGAAACACGTACTGTAAACTATTTGAGGGTAATGACCATGGCCATGGATGACACATCTTAAATGTGCATCGTGTTAATGTTTGAGTGTCAAGTGGTCTACCATCAGTGCTTCCTTCTTTCACCCAGTTTTCTTCCTCATTTCCTTCTCCAAATTTGTCTCATTTTTCTACTCTCCCTTTTGCTTCTCTATTCTTGCTTTCTCTTTCCCATTGCGTGTGTCATTCTTCTTCTTCTTCTTCTCCTTCTGACTTCATTATTATGGCCAACTAAAACCTTTTCTAGGATTGTCTCTATCTTCCTTTCCTCTTCATTGCCATCCACAAACTCTTAGAGAATATTGTTGCTTGAGTCCCTTACTTCCTAGCATACCCATGTACTTCCTGATCACTTTAGAACATTGAAAAGGGTTGGAATTTTTAAAAATAGGTAATTATAATCAGTCTTCTTTCCCCTCTGGCATAAGACTCTTCTTCCTCAATCTGACCATTCTGAAATCTAGAAGTACTCCAGCTCATTGGTCTCCCTTACCCCCATGTTTAGGCCAAAGAACTTGTGAAACCTTAGCCCTGTTTAATACTTGAATTTATCAAAACATAAGAGGGCTAATTCTGCCTAAGGGCACCAAAGAAGAATAAAGATGCCACAGATAAACGTTTAGTCCAGATTTATAATGGACTCTTAAGTGCCTAGTTGAGTGCTAACCGTTAACTCACTTGAACAACAGGGAGGTCATGACACAAACTAACATGTTAATTGTATAGACACTTCACTTCACCATTCCTCAATGTAGCTGATAAACTGCATCCAGTTAGCTTAAATACATGAATGATGAATTTCCCTGCGTATATAAATCGGGAGTTCCTAAAGTTTTCTTTTTCCCTTTGTACAACTACTGACTGCCACCTCGCTTGGTCAGTGCAATAGAAAATGATGACTAAGAAACACATTGTCTCAATATCAGTGGACATAATGTCCTAGTAGTCTATAAAAATCTCAAAATTCTTAATCTAAAAGGTAGTTCTGCCAATCTTATAACCTTTTCCTTTGTTAATATAAATATCCAATCTATGAAGGTCTCAGTTTCCTTACTTAGAATATGAGGTGGATAGATTTGCTAATATCTAGGGACCTTTCCAATTTTAATATTCCCTAGTTATAAGGGCTGAGCCAAATACAATGGCTCCCTTAATCATTAACCTCGCTCATGATGAAAGTTATCAGCAAGTTCTACTTGTAAGAGATTAAACATTCATATCCATGTATATTGTAGCACATTGACTTTTACAGAACTCAAAGTAACACAACATAGTTACATTCATAGACTTAAGGTCACTGTGGTATACTTTACAATTTTTCTTCTCCCTAGGAAGGAAATGTAGATCCCTAGGAAGGGATTTCTTTCTCTGCCTTTCAGTAATGTAAGCCTTTTATTATCTCTTGGATCCTAAAAATGGGTAGGGTTTTGGCAGGTGGAGCTTAGGACAGACATTCCAGGTGACAGGGACAACACAAGAAAGGGCAGAAGGAAGAATGGATTTTCAGAAAGACTTGATATCTTACATGATGAGAGCAGCGTTTCACAATCTCTGTCCTGCAGAACACTGGTTTTAGATGATGTTAATGTAGTTAGAAGACAGAAGCATTTGGGAAGAGCCGTACTCTACATCCCGACATGAAATTCAAGTTTCACTTTGTTACATTACATACTCTGAAAAGTTTTGGAGGAAGGAATTGATTTATTTTTGTTTAATTCAGTCTTACTTACAGTTACTTGACAAACCTATATTCAGCTGATGGGACTGTATTTTGTGAAAGGCCAATCGGAGAAATGGTGAGATGGAGCTTAGGATATTTCTCTGTTGGGACAGGCATGTGATTATTTTTCTTATAATTCTTTACTGTTTGTCCTAACAATTGTTACTTTGCAGGAGTCAGTTTTTTTTGTTTTTTTTACATCTTTATTGGAGTATAATTGCTTTACAGTGTTGTGTTAGTTTCTGCTGTATAACAAAGTGAATCAGCTATGTGCATACATATATCCCCAGGATTCAGTTTTAAGCCTTCTGTTTTTACCTGAGTTATTGGGACTCTTAGAAAGCTCAACAATCCTGGAGTCTTCATCTCTGATGTAGTTTCCAGAAGCTCCTGGCACTTACCACTATTTCCTCTTGATTCTTTTCCTCCGACTTCAGACTTCTTACGATTATGAGCTGATGGTTTTCTCAGCCTCTAGTGTCAAAACCAGCTACCTCACTCATCTTCATTGTCTCAGTTACAAGGTGCAATATTTCCCATGTTTATATGTGTCAAAATATAAGTCAGGAATTGATACATAGCATATGCGTAATAAAAATTGTATTTCTTTTTTTTCTTTGTTCAAAGGTATCCAAACACTGGCCAAGTTCTTAAATTGAAAGTAGAGTGATCTAACTTATTCAGCTCATCCAACCATCAATATTCAATACTTGTCTTTTTTCTTACACATATTTCTTGTATTCCAATTGTGACATTCTAGAGCACAGTGAGTACATTTATAACTTATTACTGCATTACTACCTTGGCTATTCCTTGACCAAAATTTACTTCATACAACTGACAGCCTAATTAACCTACTAGAGGTTTTTTTAATGTACGCATACATTAAAAAAAACTCTAGTAGGTTAACTACATTGCTAATAACTGAATTTTTACATCTCTATGCACCCATGTATCCAACACCAGATCAAGATATTATAAAATATTTCTAACTGCCTACACGGTTCTCTGTTACTTCTTTCTGTTCCATACTCTCCCAGGGCAACACCTAAGCTGACCTCTATCTATCACCATATATGACATATGTGGAAACACACAGTGTGTATTCTTTGGTATCTGGCCTCTGATTACATATCATTATATCGGTAGTTTATTCTTTTATTGTGTTTTCCTGATTTTTTAAACCTAGACATTCATACAGTGTCAAAGTACCACTGAGTTCTTCATATTATTATGCTGACCTCCATCTTCAGGGGCTTTCCACAGTCTTCCACGTGTCTTTCCACCTACTTTCTCTTCTGTCTAATTATGTTTCATTTAACCAACCTCAGCCAGCCTTCCCCCATATTCCCCAACACGTAGCACTCCTGTGTTCAGCCAGTTTTGTCCCGTATTCCATAAGGCCTTTGTGCCATTCCTGACACTGTGCCTGTTCCCTGCCCGGAAGGCCTGTTCCCTACCCTCTATATACTTGTTCAAGACTCAGTTTAAATGCTACCTGTCCTGAGAAGTCTTCTCAGAAGAAGCCAGTACTTTTTGGAATCCTTCTTTAATGAAATCCCATAGCAAGTGTAATCTGTCCTCCCTGATCTGGTAATTAATTATCCATTGTTCCTATCATATAGTGTTTGTTTTCCTTGTGTGCTGTTATTATTTATTGAAGCAGATTGCAGTGACTTGAACCAGGAACTGGGTCATTTTCCTCTTCATTTTAGTGCAAGTTTCTGTGATATGAAGTTAAACTCTTTTTCCCTCACTTCCCATTCACCCTCAGCAGTTGTTAAACATGAAGTACAAGTGAAACTTATTGGTTCACAGGTTTTTGTGGTCCTTGGTTCTGGTCCCTAGGTCTAAGCTGCACTTCTGTAGTGCTAATTTGACTGATTTCTTATTGTCACGTAACTCAGGAATTAACTAAATCATTACAAATTTAGATACATATAAGATAGTATAAAAAAACCCAGTGGATATCAAAAGTTTTGGCCTGGAGGAGAGTGTTGTATGAGTCCTAATTTGGTGGGGCTCACACTTAATGAGCGAGCCTTCCAATATTCCACTGTAAGTAAGAAAGAGGTATGCAAATATATGGTTAATATTTAACAGTGTTGATAAAAAAGAGAAGAGAGAAAGGGACGACAGATATTTTGAGGGCCTTTTGGAATTCATGAACAATTATGATTGGATGGGGAAAAAGAAGAACCGAGGGCTAACCTCCCACAAGTGAAGTCAGGAAAGAGAGAAGGGCTCATCTGGTATGCAGGTAGAGAGGTTTGACCTACAGAATCTTAGAAAACCTCAACAATCTGAGCAGCGTTTGCAAGAGGCAAACTAAAGGGCTAACAAAAGTCTGCAAAAGTGTCACACAAAGAACTCTGGCATGGTGTTCATCATCTAGCTAATCCTAACATGCAGACATTGTTGAGAGTAAAGTCAGGTCTTTACCAGAGTGGGTTTCTTATTTGGGCAACTGGGTCAAATGAAGAAAGGCAGGTGTAGGCTGCCAGAGTAATAAATAAGGAGAGGAAAAAACAAAAAGAACGAGACATATCATTCATCAGTGATTTCCCCCCAGTATTCTTAGCCTCCACCTTATCTCCATCTTGCTGCTAACACAGGAACTAGACTGAACAGGGAGGTAAAAGGTCTCTACAGAAACTGAGGTAATATAGAAAATGAAAAAATAAAACATAAAATTGTAAATTTTCTTCCTGGGGTAATTGAGATGATAGTTGAATAATAACATAAGATCAGGCGAAGTCTAAAGGAATTTTAGACAAGCTGGATCGAGTAGGAAAACTTCTGTTTGCTGGCGTCTGAATGTTAGAGAGACACCAAGACATGTGGGCCAAGTTGTGGGGAGAAGGGAAACACAGACGCAAGCTTGACACTTGGTGCAGCTTTTGTCCTTGGGGCATTTGCTGATTCAGCTCATACAGCCTAGGAGCTGAAAAGCCAAAGAGTTCAAAAGACTGTAACCACAGAAGCCAATGGGCAACAGCTCAAGCTAAAGGCAACAACTAATGGAATGACAAGCTAAGTGTATCTTTAGTCTCACAGGGCTGCGGGAACCATTACATTTAAAGCCTAACAAATACAAGGGTAGTTGGGAATAGGGAGAATCCAAACATTCACATGGTAATCCCAAAGGGCAACACCCATAGAGGAAGGACAAGACAGAAATAGACCAACCTTCACACAGACTGAAAAACGGCTTTGAATGAGCTGAAACTGAGAATGGACTAAGGTTACCAGTCCCTATAGTAACTGTCTGCCATGGGCCAAAGTAAATCTTTTCAAGAGAAAGATAACAACATCCAGAATGTGGAGGTATCTTTATAGTTTCCTAAAATAAGTTAAGCCCAATTTTAGTATAAAAAATAATAGGACATAACCAGGAAAAATACTAAATGATCAAATGTTCAAAAAAAGAAGAAAGAAAGAAAAAAGACAACATAAATAGACACAGGAGGACAAGAGTTAGCAGGCCTTGGTTTAAAAAAAAACAACAAAACTACTATGGTTAAACAAAGAAAATAGACACATGGCAAATAAGCATATGAAAAGATGCTGCACATTCCATGTCATCAGTGAATTTTGAATTAGAACAATAATGAGATACCACTACACACCTATTTAAATGGCTAAAATCCCAAAACTGAAATACCGAAGTTGGTGATAATGCAGAACAATTGGAAATCTCATTTGTGGCTAGCGGGATACTTGGCAGTTGCTTACAAAATAAACATACTTTTACCATACAGTGATCTAGTAATCATGCTCTTTGGTATTTACCCATAGGAACTGAAAAGTTATGAAAAGTTATGAAAGTAAGAGCCTTTACAGTGAGAAAATTCTATGATTCTATGGTTTTTCAACTCATTAATTTGTGTAGTTCATCCACTTTACTCATTGTATACACTTAAGTATATTGTTCCTTGAAATGGCCATTCAAAGTTGTTTCCTGTGCCACACACTATGAATGTTAGGGTTGGTCCTGTGTAGATCTTACCCCCATTGAATTAGTATTATCCCTAAACAAGCAACTTTCTTCCATAAGGAACAAAAAAGAGGTTCAGAAATGTCCAAACTAAGTTTTTATAAAACTGTGTTATCAAATCTTATTTATCAAAAAACTTCAAACATAGCAGTATGAGTTCCCATATACCCTTTACTCAGCTTCCCCAAATGTTAACATTTTATATTACTAGAGTATAATTATTGAAAGCAGAAAGTTTACATTGTCACAATGCTACTAACGATTTATAGACGCGTATTCAAATATTGCCTATTGTCTTGTGGTCCAGATTCAAATCTAGGATCCCTTATTGCATTTGCTTGTCATATCTCCCCATTCTTCTCTAATCTAGGATAGTTCCTCAGTCTTTTTTTGTCTGTTATGACCTTGAACTAATGGAAAATCTTATCCAGTCATTTTGTAGAATTTTTCTCAAATAGGGTTTGTTTGATATTTTCTCATGGTTAGACTGAGGATATGAATTTCTTGACATGAACACATCAGGAGAGATATTATGCCATTTTCAGTACATATTAGAGGTACAAACAAATCTGTATGTCTCACTACTGGGGATGCTAACTTTGATGACTTAGTTATAATGATAGCTGCAAAATCACTATTTTTCCCTTTGTAATTATTTGAAATTGTTCAAATATTCTGCTTCTTGTTTAATTTTCCCATACTAATTTTAGCATCCATCAATAATTTTTGACTCCACCAGTTACTGTGGTGTTTGATGGTTGTTCATTTTCTATTCCCATCATTCCCT
Source organism: Mesoplodon bidens (assembly GCF_964165515.1). Lineage (NCBI taxonomy): Eukaryota > Metazoa > Chordata > Mammalia > Artiodactyla > Ziphiidae > Mesoplodon > Mesoplodon bidens. The sequence goes on from NW_027671994.1 coordinate 28,611, forward strand.
CTACATTTATTAACTATAATTTGAGTATAAGAAAGAGCTGTTCTTCTCGTTCATTTATGTATTTATCTGGTTATTTGTTCATATATATACATACATCAGTGTGAACTTGTGGATATTTATTTTATTCTACGGGTTAAAATTTATTACTATCATTAATAGTTTTGTTTCTCAAAGTGTTCCATATTTGGTCACTGGTACTCCTTCCAGCTGTCTCCTATATTTTTCCTACATGACCATACAATTTTTGGAGTAATATCTTACTTTCTGACACCACAAAATGCTCCAGACCCATCTTTTACTTTCCTCTGTCTCAGCCTTGAATCAGTCATTTCTCCGTGAAGTTCTTGTTCCTTGCATTAATAATGGTATTCAGAAACCAGAATCTTGGTATGAGGTGGATTTATCACTATCCAAGCTACCTCATTGTGTTTTCAGCAGAGAGAGCTGAAAAAATATATACGAATACATAAAAATATACAAGTATCTCTATTTTCATATTATCTATCTGGGTGTGTGTGTATACACACACACGTGTGCACACACACACCTTATCTATCATCTGTCTACCTACATATATATATAACTTCAAATTGATATATGAATTCAAATTGATACCTTGATTCCAATCCAACACCACAGGGTTTATTCTAGCCTCCCTTACCCTTTCCTTATTTGTCACTCTTTAACAATTAGAAACCTGATTCTCATTATTTGCAGTCTATTTAGTCATTTGCTCAATTCTGGAATACACATAAAATATTTAAAAATCATTAACCTGTACGCGTGTGAAAAATAAATTTACTAACAAGTTCAATATTTGTGTACATTTTTTTTTGTCTTTAGCTTTTCAGTATATATTCTGCATGGTTAATTACAGTATATTAAAATACTGTTTTCCAAAGTTACTTAGGTTAGCTCTTTCCCACCTCCTTCAGTGTGTTTTTTTTCTTCTGCAGTGTGAGAAAATCCAGTACTTTGTGTTCAACTCAGACTACCAAACCAGAAGTTCTAGCAGAAAAGGTGATAATCCATATGTGCAATAAGATCCCCAGGTGATTCTTTTCATTGGAGAAATATGAGGAACGCTGCTTGACGTCTCTACAACTAAGATGTCTAAAATGAAACTTCAATTATTCCTTCTTCCAAACTGTCCCATCCTGCAAATCTTTTCTTCCTCAGTGAATGGTGCCATGATTCACACAAAAACTAACTCAGTGCAAAAACCTGGGAATGGTCCTCAATTCCTTCCTTTTCTTCACTTTCTGCATAGACTGCATCATTAGGTCCTCTGGAATCTCATCTCTCTCTCTCTCTCTCTCTCTCTCTCTCTCTCTCTCTCTCTCCCTCTCATCACATACATAATGTTTCTCTTCATCTTCATTGCCACCATCTTAGCCACTACCATTTCTCCTTTGCTCTACTTGAACAGCCTAGTGTCTACACAACTATCTTTTCATTTAATTGCTTTCTCTTGCATCTAAGATAAAGTCGAAATCCTTAGCCTTATAGATTCTGGCCTTGCCTTTTCTTGTAAGATGTATTTTCATACTTATAAGTACAGGCACACTCACACGCACACACATATAGTTGGTATTGTTAGTTTAGGTTTGGTTTGCCCTCCCATCCTAGCATGAGAAAATTAAGAAACAAAGTCAAACCAAAAAAAAACTTTAAAAATAAATTTGAATAATATCCTTTCCCTCCAGAACATTTCTCTAAAGCAGTATTATCATTAATGGCAGTACAGACCAGAATTTTTTCCCTTAGACATAAAGGCATGGTGAAGAAGTCACATTAAAAACTGGAATCTAAGCTTTCAATGTCAAATTCTGTCTCTAATCTTCTGCAGTAAGCCATAATGATTAAAGTATAGGAATCTGAATCAGAGGTCTGGTTTAGTATAATCTTTTTTGTAATAAGCTTTGTACCTTAGACAAGTCATTTATCTCTCCATTCCTTAATTTCTTCATTTATAAACGGAGACGTTAAGAGTATTGATATTCAAGGCTAATGAAAAAAGAATGCATCTAAGTACTGTATCAAACACTTTAAAAAGTAACGAGTTCAGGTTCTCTGCCGATTTTTAAATTGGAATATCTGGGGGGTTTTGATATTAAATTGTATGATTTCTTTAGATAATTTGGATATTAACTCCTTATCAGATATATCATTTGAAAAAATCTTTCATTCAGTAAGTTACCTTTTCATTTTGTGATGGTTTTCTCCTCTCTGCAAAAGGTTTTCAGTTTGATATAATCACACTTGTTTAATTTTACTTCTGTTGGCCATGCCTGAGGAGATAGACCCCCAAAAAATATTGCTAAGATCGATGTCAATGTATTTTTCCTAGGGGTTTTATGGTTTCAGGTCTTAAATGTGAGTCTTCAATCCATTTTAAATTTATGTTTATGTATAGTGTAAGGAAATAATTCAGTTTCACTCTTTTGCAAGTAGTTGTCCAATTTTCCTAACACCATTTATTGTCTTTATTTCATTGTATGTTCTTGCCTCCTTTGTTGTAGATTAATTGATCACATAACTGTGGGTTCATTTCTGGGCTCTCTATTCTATTCCACTGACCTATGTGTCTGTTGTTATGCTAATACCATACTGTTTTGATTACTATAGCTTTGTAGTATAGTCTGAGATCAGTGCATGTCATACCACCAGCTTTGTTTTTCTTTCTCAATATAGCTTTGGTTATTGGAGGTTTTTTGTTTGTTTGTTTGGATGATTCTATACAAATTTTAGGATTATTTGTTCTAATTCTGTGAAAAATACCATTGGTATTTTGATCGGGGTTACATTGCTTTGGGAATACATACAAATGACCAAAAGACACATGAAAAGATGCTCAATATCACTAATCATCTGGGAAATGCAAATCCAAACCACAGTGGGATATCACCTTACACCTGTCCGAATGGCCATCATCAAAAAGGGAACCCTTGTGCACTGTTAGTGGGAATGTAAATTGGTGCAGCCACTATGGAAAACAGTACAGAGGTTCCCCCAAATGTTAAAAATAGAATTACCATATGATGCAACAGTTCAACTTCTGAGTATCTATCCAAAGAAAACAAAAACACTAATAAGAAAGGATGTATGCACCCCTCTGTTCATTGGAGCATTACTTATAATAGCCAAGATATGGAAGAAACTAGTGTCCATAAATAGATGAATGGATAAAGAAGATGTGGTGTACATATACACATATATATAATGAAATATTACTTAGTCCTAAAAAAGAATGAAATATCTTCACTTGCAACAACATGGATTGACCTAGAGTACTAGGTGTGCTAAGTGAAATAAGTCAGACAGAGAAGAACAAATACTGTATGATTTCACTTATATGTGAAATCTAAAAAAATAAAGCAAAGAAAAGAAAACAGAAACAAACTTGTAGATACAGAGAACAAACTGGTGATTACTAGAGGGGAAGGGGGATGGGGACTGAGAGAAATAGGTGAAGGGGATTAAGTGGTAGAAATCTCCAGTTATAAAATAAATGTCTTGGGGATGCAATCTACCGCATGAGGAATATAGTCAATAATACTGTAATAATTTTGTATGGTGATATATGGTTACTAGTCTTATCATGGTGACCAATTCAAATGTATTTAGATGTTGGATCACTATGTTGAACACTTGAAGCTAACATAATATTGTATGTCAACTCTACTTCAATAAAAAAGTGACCAGTTAACATTAATTGGTATTATAATTACATTTTCTCTGCATAAAGGCACATTTTATTGATTTTTTCATTATAAAGTATAAAAGTACCTTTTACTTTCAAGATGAGTTCTAAGATTACTTGTTAATGTTAATATGGTAACTTAAAAGACCTCTAGATATAATTTAATTTTAATTGCCTAACACAAATATGTCTGATATTCACCAGTATGAATTCAAACCTATTAGTAAAGATGTCAAATGAGTCACCAAAACATTTTTGTTTATTGCCTCTCATTGAACCCTAAATGCTAACAAGACTTTTTGTTGGAATGAGGGATCAAAATTTTATACTCTTTAAGAACTAATGCCATAGCTGTTTTATTTTTATAAATAAAGCTCTTCCTGTTTACTTTGTAGTGTACAATTTTTGAATGGCCTGGAAAGAGAAAAATTATTCTTTGGGCTGACAAAAATGATAAAGAGGCTCATTGCTGATGAAGGGAAGAAGACAAAGAAGAATAGAGAAAGAAGGATTCGTTCCTCTTTCAAAAGGGGGGCAAGATACTAGAGCTTTCTGCAGGGAAACTGAAGCACACCTTTCTTTCTGAGATTTGAAAGGAAGAGATGCCCTACGTTGAAATATCTAGAGTATATCTTCCATTTAAAAATGAACCTAGCTAATCATCCAGTGAGGAAGAAAAGAGTAAAATAGCCTTTGATCAAGTCCTTTCTGTGGTGTTAAATGCAACTAATTATAATGAATATCACATATCTAATGAGTTCAAGAATTCCCCTTGGAAGAATCGGTCTGTCCTTTACAAAAAAGAGAGTTCAAGTGAGTTATTTGCATTTGGTAGGGAAGCTCTACTGTCTAAATCATACTCATTTAAAGGTGAAGTTCAGGGCTTCCCTGGTGGCACAGTGGTTGAGAGTCCGCATGCCGATGCAGAGGACACAGGTTCGTGCCCCGGTTTGGAAAGATCCCACATGCCGCGGAGCGGCTAGGCCCGTGAGCCATGGCCGCTGAGCCTGCATGTCCGGAGCCTGTGCTCTGCAACGGGAGAGCCCACAACACTGAGAGGCCTGCATACGGAAAAAAATAAAAGGTCCAGTTCAAAGTCTGCCATAATTTGTTATTATATATGTAATTTTTGAATGTAATATACAGTTATATATGTATATAACATCAACAAGAAAGTGACCCACTTTAGAGTCAAGAAAATATATAGGTGAAGTGTAAAAGTGTTGGAATAGATATACCATAACAGTAACAACACAACAAAACAAGACAACAACAGCAAAACTGGAGTGGCTAAGAAAATATCAGAAAAAAATATATTTTAAGATGAACATTTTTACTAGAGACAAAGATATTTTAAACTGATAAAATGATTATACCATCTAGAATGTATAATAATTATAAACTTTTATGCACCTAACAACAGAACTTCAAAATACATTGAAGCAAAATCAACACAACGGAAAAGAGAAACAGACAGTTCTACAATAATAGTTGGATACTTTAATACCTTTCTTTCAATAGCAGAACAGACAGAAAATCAACAAGAAAAAAAAAAACTTGCACAACATTATCAATCAACTAGACCTAACAGCCATCTATAAAACCTTCCACCCAACAGCGTCAGAATATACATTCTTTTCCAATGCACATGGATATACTATATGCTAGGCCATAAAACAAATTTCAGTACTTTTAAAGGATATAAACAATACAAAGAGTGCTCTCAGATGACAACAGAATGCAATAAGAAATCGTTAACAGAAAGAAATTTGTTGAAAATCACAAATGGAAATTCAACAATATATTCCTAAATAATTCATGGGTCAAGTAAGAACTCATAAGGGGAATTAGAAATAATTTTAGATGAAGTAAAAGGAAAGTATAACATGTTAATATTCGATTGGTCGCACATAGTCTTTTGAAAAGCAGAGGGGTTAGACAAAGAGATCTAAATTAATTAAAAAATCATTTATTATTCTGGGAATAAAAAGAACTGGGCTTAGTCTCAGTTTTGCCTTTCTTTATCTTTGTGTCTGTTGATCATCTTGGAATAGTCATTACATAGCCAGAATACAGTTGCCATCTCAGGAATCAAATACTGTTATCTCTAGGGCTACCATAACAAGATACCACAAACTTGTTAGCTTAAAAGAACAGAAATTTATTTTATCACAGCTCTAGAGGCCAGAAGATCAAACTCAAGAGTGTTGAGAGGGCCATGTTCTTTCTGACGCCTCGAGGGGAGGATCCTTCTTTGTCTTAACCAGATTCTGGTGGTGGCCATCAATCACTGGTGTTGGCATTTTTTGATTTGCAGCTGCATCACTCTGGTCTCTTCCACTGTTGTCACATGGAATTGTCTCTGTGTGTTTCTGTCTCTGGAAACAATTTAAATAGAAATTTCTATTTTTAAAAAACAAACTGTTGATTACTATGCTCTATTTAGATAGTTCCTCTAACCCACACCCAGTTCCATTTCCCCATATGTATTTGAGAAGGAAAGAGGAACTCCTGTGAGCTATCCTATTGGAAAAAATCAATGATACAGTGCTTTACTAGAGATGCCTCTTACCTAAAATATTTGAATTAAATATAAAATCTGGGGAAATTATCACCCAGTTTCCCTCTTCTAGAGGCATGACCTGAATGATAGGCAGCAGAATATTTTATACCCGTGAGGTTTGCTGACATTATTGATTTGATCCAGAATCTGTATTTTCTCTCTAAAGAAAACAGTATTCTCTCTTTCCTTTCTTTAATTTATAATGTTGATGTCTTAAGATTATTGTCAGAGAGGATGCTTGTAGTTCAAATGATTTGGCTGTATTTCACCAGTATTATTACAAGATAGTCAAACAATGGCTGGGCTCCAGTATAGACCTCGGTCCCTTTGTTCCACTGGGATACGGATGTGAAAGCCACTGTTTCCTTATATTCCAAAGACCAAATAAATAAAACAAATAAATAAACACAAAAAAACAAGTAAATGAAACTATCTTAAAACCAACTCTCTTTTCTTCCTCATCCATGTTAATTCTCTTCTACCTAAAATTACTTCCTGGAAGTGATTTTTATGTTTCTTAGAGCCTCTTTATGTATATATCCACACTAATGCATATAATACTGTTCCTTGTAGATCTTTTACTTTTTCCATTTGAATAATTATTTTCACATGTCGTATAGAGTTTATCCATTGTCCTAGATATGCATTTTTCCTGTGTATTTGAGCATCATAGGAAGATAAATTCTACTCTTGAAAATGTTAACTGGTGACTGAGACACAGAAAGCTATTCTTCTTACCATTTTTCAATAGTGAGTAGTAGATTCTGTAGGGGTGGAATTTTAAGATGTAAGTATACTGTTTTTCTACACTCCAATTACGTTCCCCTTATCATAGAAATTGACCAGTGAAGTGTGCTGCTGACTTTTCAGAATCCATGTACATACAATCCATTAAGTTATTAGATATAACGTTGGTCAGAAAAGCATACTGTGAAATGTTGCTTTTATTTAAACTCCCACTATTTTCACTCCATGGTTTCAAGATTTGACTTCTTTATTGCCCTCTGGTGGTGGGCTCTGTGAACTGCATATTTACGGGTCTGGGGCACGTATCTTCCCGGAGGTATTCAACTCCTCAGGTACAAGCTAAAGAGTAGATGATAAGAAGCATTCAGATTTATTAAAACTAATTACGAATATCAGTAGCCTGACTGTTGTTTCTAAAAATATAAAATATTTATCCTTCTGTTGTCAAACAACCATATTTCATGAAAAGAAGTATAAATCCTTTTTTGCTTGCAATAAAAGAACAATAATTGAGGGTATTCTTCATTTGGACCAAATACCTTCTCTGAAAATATAAGTGAAAATAGGAGTTGAACTTTCCAAAATATTCTTTAGTAAATAAAACTCCACATATAATTTCAAATTATCATTTAATTTTACCCTAAATTTAAATATCTATATTGACTTAAATGCTGTCCTCTGTAATTTCGGATGATTCCCTCCTTTATATCTTCTTCCTCTCTTCAACAAATAAAATACATATGAATGCCTAACATGAGGTAGGGTATTCTCTGTGAAATAATGATGTTGGGATACTTGATTTTGACTTAGCAGAGGGGTTGAGCCTCTGTGTTGGTGAATTCTCCCCAGATGGTGCGTGTGGAGAGGGTCAGGCATATCTCTGTGCTCCTGAAGTTTTCTCTGTGAAACTGTCAACCTCCAATATCAGAAATAACTTCCTTCGTGAGAAGGGATTTTCAGACATGAAAAGTTTTCTCTTAAAGTGCAAGTATTTTTAAACTCTATAAAATATAGAGCATTATAAATTTTCTTTAGTTACTACAAGCTGAATTTTAACTGAGAAGACTGGGAAGTCCATGTATGTGTACATGCATGCATGCATGCATGTTTGTGTGCTACACGTGTGTGTGTGTGTGTGTGTAGGTCTACTGAGGATACAGAACATATTCTGGACATGACAGAGCAGTGGTGTATCAGAAGGGAAAAGAGTATAAAGGACCAGCTTCACCTGCTTAATTTGTCCCCTGACCTGGTGTCGTCTTATTTTCCACCATCCTTTGCTGATCTGTATACTAAATACCCAGGGCTCCTGGGTACCTCCAGGTACCTCTGTAAGTTTTACAAGCCTATCAATATCCCATGTACAGTGGATGGAACCTGGACTTTTTGCCCATATAGTTTTCCTTTCCCTCAGAGTTTTCGTCTGAGCTATGTCATGGGGTAGGTACTGTTGTGAAAATTTGTGCTCACTTGTTAAATAGAAACTACTCATTGAACTGTTTAAACAAATAAACAGTATCTTGAGTCAATTGCAGGGCACCTCCAGTCTCCACAAAGCAGAGTTACTTTGGGACAGGAAGTTCGTTTAGTTTCCCCTTAAATCAAAATACAAAGTTACTGAGCAATTGTAGGACCAACCCTGTAGTTGCAAACTTGGGAAGAGATCACAGGATTCTGTCATCGTCTGCTTATCCCCTTATTGGGACAGCAAATAGCTCAATAGTTCTTATACTGAAGTCAAAACGAAGAATAATACCGGAACAAAGTCTGCATTGAAAGTCTGTGTCTTATTTTTATTTTCTCTTGGCACATAGTAGGTAACTGTTAAATGTTCTCTTGATAAATGTGAAAAACACACAAGGTACTTCATCTACTAGGGGTCATAAAATTTCAACTTTTCTTTTGGTGTAGGGGTTGATGATGAAAAGTTTGGAAACTTCTGATCCATGTTAATGTTCCTGCTTTGAGAACTGCAGGGTGCAGCTTTTAGATGGAAAAAGTTGCCAAGAGGACCAGAAGTAGAATAAAGGCATTTATGTAATTCTTCCTTATAGTTTCATTTATTGGTTTTCAGCATCTAACTTTGAAAAGTTGCCTGAGGCTGCCTAGGGTCTGCAATAAGGATCACAGCTGTGCTGTCCTACCCCCTCCCCACACGTGGGAACAGAACCTACCCAGCAGTGCTAATAGAGGCCCATGGCTTTCCGCCCACCTCCGCCCACTGCTCAAGGCAGTGGCTTTTTTCTACCAGCCTCACCCTTCTCCATGTGAATCTTTTTCTTCTTTCCAGTTTTATTGAGATGTAATTGACATGTAACACTGTATAAGTTTAAGGTGTACAGCATCATAATTTGATACATGTATATATTGCAAAGTGATTACCACAATAAGGTTAGTTAACACATCCATGACCTTACACAATCAATTACCTGTGTGTGTGTGTGTGTGTGTGTGTGTGTGTGATGAGAACATGTAAGATCTACTATCTCGGAAACTTTTGAGTATGCAATAGAGTGTTGTTAACTATAGTCACCATGCTGTACATCAGACTCCCAGGATTTATTCATCTTATAACTGGAAGGTTATACCCTTTGACCAACAACTCCCCATTTCCTCCACTCCCCAGCCCTTGACGGCCACCATTCTACTCGGTTTCTGTGAGAGCAGCTTAGATTACACGTAAAAGTGAGATTATGCAGTGTTTGTCTTTCTCTCTCTGACGTATTTCACTTAGCATAATGCCCTCAAGGTTCATCCAAGTTGTTGCAAATGGCAAGATTCCCTTATTTTTTAAGGCTGAATAACATTCCATTCTACATATGTGCCATATTTTCTTTATTCATTTGTCTGTCAATGGACACTATAGAAACAGAAACTCACTCAGTTCCTACAAGTGTCCAAGGTAACAATAGACAAAATATGGATGTTGGTGGGTGTAGATCCAGGCAGTAGGTTAGACTACATCCCACAGGCAGGAAGGCCGCTATTTTAGGAGGAGCTGCCTTGAATATGAATCAAATAATAATTGATTTATATATCACCAGTTCAGAACTAACTCATCTGTTTTCAACACCTCACCATAGATATGAAATGAGAATGAGTGGAAAAAGAGGCTTCTGAAGGCAAACAGTCATAAAACCCATTATTATTCTGTAAAAAGGAGACTATACAGTCTTACCTTCAGAACCTCAACTCAAACAAAGACATGTAGCAGCCTTAGTAGGATATAATCGCAACAGAAAAAATACAAGCAGAAGGCAGAGGAAAAAGAAGTGCCATTTGGTATGGGAATAAATAGCTCTGTATGTCTCAAAAGCCTCCTATAAACATGTCTGGGTGTCAATATAGTGTAATAATTAATATCCATAAACCCTGAGTCTTAAGAAAAAAGAACTGTATCTTTTGCTTTCTTTTAGAAAGGGACAGAAAGGTAACTATATTTGCTTTAATAAATACAGAGACTTAGTGCACTTAAATATTTGATCAACTAATTTAAAAAATGTTTCTTACAGTATACATCATTTTCTGATGAAACGGGTAAAATAAGGTTCTAGGGTGTGAGGAGGGCATGCGGTATTCTACACATTTTCTTTTCTGTCCTTTTGTAGCTGAATATCCTTTTCCAGGCCTAAAGAAGTAGTAAAATTATGCACCTAAGATTGAATAAAAGGTTTCATAGACATATTTTACATATATGCCATTAGATTTCCACAGAGTTATTTCAGGCTGCTGACAGGTTGCTTGCTTGAGCTGAGACCCCTCTAAACAAAGCCCAGGAAGAAGCTAACAACTGTGAAAGCCAACTTATTTATTCTGTGAGTAACTTGGCTGCAGAGCAGACTAATTACCCCTTTAACCACACTGTTTGAACTCATTGTACTTATCTGGGAATCACTATTCTGAAAGTAGAGAAGGGGACTAGGGAAGTTAAAAGAGACAAAAGATCTAAATATGGTCTCTTTGCAGAATCTCAAAGGTCAGGCAACAGGCTTCTTTCTGATGGTTTTAAAAAGAGAAGATGAGCTGTGGTTTAAAGGTCCACTTTGGAATTCAAATTCTACCTCAGGTGTAGCCTGAATGCTAGTCTCCACCTTGAGTGAATCACTGAAGGATCATTTCTCAGCACATAGTCAGTGTTTGTTAAATTTTCATATTATTTTATCCCAGTGAATAATATTGCTGAGGGATTTTGAAACTATTAAATTCCGCCAAAGGACTTGATTCTGTAATGATACCAAACCTTGGAAAATAAAGGAAGTAGAGATTGGTGAATCCTTGACAAATTATTAGAGTTGTAACTGATTGTTTCATAAGGAAAGATAGGGAATGGATCACTTAGGAAACTGAATGAATACTTTGAATCTCATCTATTTCTGTTAAAACTACAGGTTAGTTGAGCTCAAAAATTGTAGGTATAAAAATTGTGTTTTTTGGTAATAAAATTTGTTTTAACCCTTGTCTCAATTATGCATTTAAATGTTGACCAATTCACAAGTAACTGTTTACAGTCGATGGATTGGCCAGTGGCTTTGGGATCATTCATTTTATAGTCTGGGATTTCCAGTGTGATCTTTATTTTCCCATTTATACTCTATTTCATACATTTTATTAGCAGTAGTAGTAGAAATAGTAGTAGTTAGTTAGAGTAGAAATGTTTCTATAACTTCTTACGATCAGACATATACTAAACAACACACATTTTGAAAGCACTGGTGTTGGAGTAAATTCGATGTTGATGAGACTAGTCACTGCCCTTAAAGGAGCTTGTCTTCTAGTTGGAAAGATGTGACATATACAATAATCTGAGGCATTAAGTAAATACATGGGTCTGAGGGCAGAAGATCCTGAAGGAAGCAAGCTACAAAGAACTCATTTTGAATCCTGGCATTAATATTGGCAGATCTCCTCACACCTTTTTACGACAGTTATAGACAAAGCAAGTAAGACTGGAGAATACACTGCAATGGCCCAACTAAGATTTAACGTCATTTCAGCCTAGGGGATTCTTTCTAGGCTTTGAGTATATGATAATTTAAATGCTACCTAAATAGTAAATTTACTTTAATGCTGACAACGTAGAAAAGATACTTTGCTGCAAAAGTATACACAGTAGTAACAGGTGGATTTTGGAAGAAACTAATATTTTGTCTTATACTGGTAACTACACTATTGCCCCAGACCTAGCAGCAGCCTTTACTCTTTGTTGTTTTCTTCTAAGACTGAAGAGCCTCTTTATTGTTTGTGCTGATTTTTTCCCACCAACAGATCTCAGAGCAATCTGAGTGCACTGGCCAGTTGGGACAAAATTATCATTAGAATTCTTGGCTAGAGAAGAAAGCTCCTAATTTAAGAATGGCTTTTTGCCTTCTGAGAGCTCAGAAGAGCACATTGCAAGCCATCTACATTTATAAAACATGTTTTAGTATGGAAAATTTCAAACATCTACAGAAATAAAGAGAAAGAAGTAGAAACTTTCATCCATTGTTCTCATCAAATGTCCATTTCAGGCCAATAGATTGTCTCTGCACCCTCTCTTACTACTACCACCATCATCCCCAGCAATTTTAAAGCAAATCCCAGATTTCTTTTTCTCAGTGAAAACGTCAGTATCCATATTTCTAAAATGCAAGAACTGCCCTTTTTAAGCTCAACTATGTCATTATCACACATCCGCAAATAATAATGATTCCTTAATATCAACAAATAGCCAGTCAGTTCATGTTTCCTTGATTGTCCTCTAAATGTATTTTTATTTTAATAACCATTATTTATTTGATTGCTGATCCAAACACAATTTCTTTTAAAGTATAGGTTTAAAAGAACTCAGTTTGCTCATTTTTCTTGCAAGTATTTGTCCTTGAATTCAAAGCATTCATCCAGTAGGGTTCCCAACTGTCTGGATTATGCTGATTGCATCCCCTTTCTGCTTATATGTTTATCATGCTCCTTTGGTCCATGTATTTACTGTCAGTTGGTAGATAGATCTAGAGCACTGACATAATTCAGGTGTGATTTTTTTGTCAAGTTTACTTCATAGATAATACTGATGAATTCCAAAAGGAACTATAAAGTGTCTGTCTTACTGTGACGTTGCAGCCATTAATGATCAATGTCTAGATCCATTAATTTATTAAGGGTACCAAATGGTGATATTCTACTAACTAGATGATTATTCATTTACTAGCTAGAACATTATTTCATCAACTACTTGGTTGCCCTGAGTTACAGTTTAATTAGGAAAGGAAGAATAAATGTTTCTTTTATTTTATTTACCAGTTTTACAAAAAAAGAAAAAACAAGAGAGAGAAAGGTTGACTCTTCCAAAGATGACTAATGAGGTATTTTCTTGCTTTGTTGTTGTTTTCAGTGAGGTTGTTATAAATATCGATGCAGAGATTGTCCCCTCTTAGGTTCACGGATCCTGTTCAAGTTGGCTCCTGAGTCCTTTCCACACAACCACAGTAGTCTTTGAAGTCTTCCCAGCTCTCTTATATGACAAGAGGTACCAGGAACATCTTGTTCATTTCTTATGCTGGATTTGAAATCAGCTGTTTCTCCAAGGAGACATTATCCACTGTGTTTATTCAAACTTGTGTTCCTTCTAGTTTAACCTTCTCTCGAGACATGATTTTTTTTAAACAAATTACTTACTGAATTTTTCACCTTTTCAAATCTTGCTATTCTCCAATCACTTCATTTCTGAATTTTTCTAATTTCTTTTATGTTTTTCTTAAAACCAGTTTCTATTCCTTTGAAAATTTCTTTTACTTTTTCCGCAATATCAGGCAATAAATTTCATTTGTTCTGTGGACGTGTCTTTCTGTGACGTTTTCAGGATTTGCTGGAACTTTCTTTTCACCCCTCTTTTTTCTTTTTTTTTCTCACTGATTTTCTACAGGATGTGAATGGAATACTCTTCTGTCGCTCATTTTTAAATGAAATAAGTTTCCACTTTAGGAGGGAAACATAGATCAGAATATAATTTCTAGCTTCAGAACTCCAGGGCTCACTATCTTCTATTATTTTCACAACATAATTTTTTTTATTTATTTATTTTTTGCGGTACGCAGGCTTCTCACTGCTGTGGCCTCTCCCGTTGTGGAGCACAGGCTCCGGATGCGCAGGCTCAGCGGCCATGGTGCACGGACCCAGCCGCTCCGCGGCATGTGGGATCTTCCCAGACCGGGGCACGAACCTGTGTCCCAGCAGGCGGACTCTCAACCACTGCGCCACCAGGGAGGCCCCACAACATAATTTTAAAAAATGACCTTAAAATTTCTAAAATCTTCCTCCTCGGCCCTCCTATGCCCATTTACCCAGGCCTCCTCTTTCCTGTCCTTGTTGAGTATGGGGATTTGTTCTGGAATGGTGCTTTGGTTTGATAGGTGTCAAGGTTTCACAGACCCCAGAACACTTGGCATCCTCAGAACATTTCAAAGTTCTTGCACTCAGCTGCAAAGTGGAGCCTGCAACATTCACTCCCGGTTTCTGCCGCTGTTCTCAGTGAGTTTTTCAATCTCAGTGAGTTCATGAACCATAGTAACCTTTGGCTCTCCTTAAAGAGAGAGAGAGTCCTTCCCTCGTCTTCCTCCCACACACCTTGGGATACACATATGTAGGTCTTTTTCCTGTTGTTGGTTTGTTCCTACCTGGCTGTATGTTGCAGTTAATGTGGACACCTTGTTGTAGATGTTGTCTGTGGGTTTTTGATCTTGCTATCCTAGATGCTTTTCTTTCTTCTTTGTGGGGGTGGGGGGTTGTGTATTTAGGGGAGGGGTGGCATATTCAGGGATAAAAATCTTCTCTGTAGCCACCACCATTTCCCCAGAATCCTCTGCCATTAATATTTAAAACAAAATCATGGGAATCATTATCCGGATCCTTAGGATAATCATTACACTGTATCTGTCTTTTTTCCAGGCTTCAAGCTGCCTGTGGCTCGCCACGTTAGTATACTGACATGACTGGGCAATGCCTAATTTGATGGGCTCTTTCTGTACTACCTTCCTCCTAATCATGACAGTCTTGTACGCTATACATAGTCTTCTTCACTGATAGGGAATTTAGAAAATACAGGAAGCCATGGGTTTAATAGCTGAAAGTGGAATTAATGTGTTCTTTTTCTCAGGTAAAATATCATAAGACTCCTTAGGCCAAAGTTGTAAAATGAAATCGCAACTTTCCTGGAATCATTTTGCAAACGTGAATGCCCACATAAAGTACACTAGGACTTGAATCCAAGGAATAACACATTTTTAGAGCCTCCAAATGTATAAACTTAGTACAATTCTGCATTACTTCTTAAGGCAACTGAAGAAAATAATTTTGTGATCAAATAAATATTGATTTTATTAACAGTTATTTTAAAAGTTTACAAAACTTATAAAAAATGTTAAGGCTCTATCAGCCTCATCAGTTGTTAATTTCTTTTCTAGAATCTTGGATTAAGGAACAGTCGTTTGAGGGGAAACATGGTATAAAATGGGAAGATAATCTAACAGTAAAGATAGTTATATCTCTTCCTGTGTGATGAACTACTCCTAAGCTTGGTGGTTTAAAACAGCAGGCACTTTATCTCCTCACAATTTGTGAATCAGCAGAATGGGCTGGGATCTCCTGGGTGGATCTATCTTGCTTTCACCTGAGGTGACTACTGAGGCTGCCATCATCTGGTTGCTGGACTGGGGCTGGTTGCTTTCACATGTCTGGCCATTGGTGCTGGCTGTGGCCTGTGCCTAGTCTCCACTAGGTTAGCCAGGCTTCCTAACATGTCAGGTTTCCATGAGGACAAGCCCTAAAGCACGAGTGCTCTTCAAGCTTCAGCTCTTGATATGCCATTGGGCCAAAGCAAGTCACGTGACCAAGCCCAGGTCAAGGTGGAACAAAACTACACAGGGTGAGAAAACGGGGGGAGGGGCATTTGCACTGGGGGTCAGTAGTCTAACAAACTGCTGCAATAACTCTATAAAGAAAAACACCCCGGAGGACAACTGGTAAAAAATGAATGTGTGCGGGGTGGGGTGGGGTTTGGCATAGGGGGGCAAAGGCAGTAAACAGAGGCTACCAAAATCTGAAGATTCTGGAATTTTTGGAAAATCCACTGGGATTAAAGGAGTTACACAACCATGTTCTGACACCAGAAGAAAGGTGCCAGTTGAGCATCAGGGAAGTCTAGCGCTCTTCCTCCATCGCATCAATTTTCACGTTTCTTTGACTCAGCATATTTGTAGAATGAATCATGACTTTCTATAAATTTTTAATTCAGTTTTTCAAAGAAATAGTGACCTCGCTTCTATCTGCTGTGCCGCAAAAATGCCGTAGAAAAAAATTCCTTCTGTTAAATCGCTCACTAGGTGAAACTGTATGTGTAACCTAGTACCAAAGAGGTATTAAGAATCGCCACAGCCGAGCCGGCCCTCCGCATCACGCACCCTATAGCAGCCAGTGGGTGAGCCGGGAGTCGAGGAGGTCACCGTGGGAAGGAGGGGCACGGGCAGCGTGGCAGCCTCCTTCCGTCTCCGTGGAGCCACCTCCGGCCTCCGGTACAGGGAGTCGTCTGCAGCAACCAGTGGTGGCCAGCCTTGCAGCGCTGTGTTCTAGGTCAGTAGCTTCCAAGACTCCAGTTGGATTCATTGGAGTAGGCAACGTGGGGAGTCCAGTGGCAAAAGAGCTCATGAAACATGGCTAGCCACTCACCATTGTTGATGTGTTCCCTGATTCATGCAAAGAGCTTCTAGATGCAGATGAACCCTGTAGTGTCTTCTGCAGGGGATGTAGCCGAAAAAGGTGACAGAATTATTACAATGCATCAATGCACTAGAAGCTTATTGTGGAGCAAATGGAATTCAAAAAAAAGTGAAGAAAGACTCACTATTAATAGATTCCAGTACTGTTGATCCTATGGTTTTCGGAGAATTGGCCAAAGAAGTTGAGAAAATGGGAGCGGTTTTCACGGATGCCCCTGTTTCTGGTAGTGTGGGAATGGCTCGATCTGGCCACCTCACACTTAGGATGGGAGGGGTTGAGCTGCTGTGGTGCATGGGCTCCCATGTGGTGCATCGTGGAGCTGTTGGGACTGGCCAGGCTTCGAAGATCTGCAAAAACTTGCTGCTGGCTATTAGTAGGATTGGAACTGCTGAAGCTATGAATCTGGGACTCAGGTTAGGGCTTGACCCAAAACTCTTGGCTAAAATCCTAAATACGAGCTCAGGACAATGTTGGTCAAGTGACACTTATAATCCTGTACCTGGGGTGATGGATGGAGTTCCCTCGGCTAATTACTATCAGGGCGGATTTGGAGCAACACTAATGGCTAAGGATCTGGGATTAGCATGAGACTCTGCTACCAGCACAAAGAGCCCAGTCCTTCTGGGCAGTCAAGCCCATCAGATCTGCAGGGATGTTGTGCGTGAAGGGCTACTCAAAAAAAAAAGACTTCTCATCCGTGGTCCAGTTTTTGCAAGAGGAGGAGACATTCTGAGTTTGCCCTCTGGCTGTGAACACTGAAACATTGAAACCAAACTGTGTCTTGGAGCCCCTTATGGCTCACTCCACAGGAAAATGGGCTTAATCAAAGGTCAGCTGTCTGCTTTTGAGTGTGTAGGTCAGGGGTTCCCAACCCCTTGGCCTTGGACGGGTACCAGTCCACAGCCTCTTAGGAACCGGGCTGCACAGCAGGAGGTGAGTCGCAAGCAAGCCAACTAAGCTTCATCTGCTGCTCCCTATGCCTCACATTACCGCCTGAACCTCACACACCCCGCCCCCCCTCCCTGGAAAAATTTGCTTCCAGGAAACCGGTCCCTGGTTCCAAAAAGTTTAGGCACCTCTGGTCTAGGTCACAGTAGATCCTGGGATTTTTCACCCATTCTAAACTGCTTATTCTTTTTATCTATTTAGCAAACATATCATCTGTAATTTTTTTCTCTGCAAGCCACTGATGGTAACTGCTAGCTAGCTAGCTGATTGGCCTTTTTCAAAAGTTTGATTCCTAAGCATCTTCAGCTAAAACGCTGCCTACTTCACTCAGGATATTATTTACTCCACTTTACAAATAAAACTAAAATTGTTTTCAACAGGATAAAATCTATCCTCGAGGAAAGAAAAGAAATTGGTGTGAGAAAAGATATTAGAGAAAGGGGAAGTATAGTGAGTTACTACCTGTGTCCCTCAGAAAATTTGTCCTGTTAAATAACCCAGTGGTGATATTCTTGCATTGAGATTACTGGTTTATTTTCTAGGAGTTGTTAAAGCAAGAGAACTCCTTGCTGCATGTTATGTAATTTGGACTCTGTTACATTATCTTGTTGTGCCCCTCTTGTAACAACTTCCCATACTCAGCAAACTTGTTTTTTCATATTTTTGCTTCCTTGTCCATTTTTACTGCATATTTTTTGACTTCAAAAGAATGACATCTTTAGAACTGTTTCAGAGCCAACGATGATATGTGCTTTAGATAATTATTACACTATGCTAAATATAACCATATTCTTTTGAATTCAAATAGATTTCTATGCTGATAAAAAAAGAGAGGCACATTTCATCAATGTTTAAATAGTATCCTTCTTCCTCTAAAACTTAAAATAGGATTCAGTCTGATTGCTAAAGGGTTATTTTCTTCAACAACAAGAGCTGACTTAGGCCATTTCTTGGCAGTGGAATCTGAGCATAGAGGTCCCTGTCTGACTGCCCTTTGTTTCTCACTCACAGTATCCTGGGTGAGTGTAATGGACGGGCGTGCCCTTATGACTTAGCCCACTGCTACTGCTCCTGATGAGGGCTAATGGTGTGGGCCACTTTAAATCTTGCCCAGCAAAGTGCTGACATCTGGGGTTTCCTATCAAGTTTACCAGATATTTCACAGTAATTTCATAATTTACACAACATAAAAACACTGATTTTGAGCTTAGGAAAGCATTTCATTTAAACAGATAGAGAACACTACTCTACAAAATGGTTTAAAATTTGTGAGCAATTGCATTAAATAAACTCTAATATAAATTAATCTAATACAAGTAAACTAATAGTTGCAAAGCTACTGGTTGCTTCAGAAGCGGTGGCTACGGATAACTTCAAAGTTGTTTCCTCAATTCATTAAGAGGAGAAACTATTTGCTGTCAGCTTCTTCTTGGGGAAGCTTAGTTTGATGCTGATTCGCGTTATGAATGTATAGGAACCATTACTGGTTCTTCCTTTCCATATTCAGTGCACCATTATACTTCTATCCTCTTAAGATCTGGATATCTGTTACTGCTACTGTTGGCTGGAGCCTGGGAGGAGGAAAGCTATCAAGAAAAAAGGTCAACAAGTGTTAAAGATTTTTAGCATACCACTGAGCCTTTTTATCAACCATAATCATAAGAAATAATAATTAAAATTACTTATAGCCTGGTCAGTGAGACCTTGAGTAAATTGTGGAAGCATCCATGTTTCATACAGTTTCAGGGGATGGATATTTCCTGTTATTAACTCTATATCCTCTTCAACTGGAACAGAGAGACCTTTCTCTGTTGAAGCAGTTTTGTCTTTTTCCTGGGCATTTTCAGTTTTCTCTTAGGAGAGACTTGTAAAGCTTACATATACAAACTTACACATACACGTATAAAGCAAAGAAGGGATAGGGCAGTCTTGAGAGGACACGGTTTTGTAGCAGGCACACAAGACAGAGCTAATACTCCCTGATTGCATTTGCCTCCCTAGCCCCATCTCCTTTGTGGAAAGCATCAGCATTCTGACTGGTCTCTGCACCCCACTAACTGGACGGAACACTGCATTGGCATTCTTAGGGAGCACTGATGGTCCCTCCGGAAACTGTGGTTAGAGCTTGTGCAGCCAAAGTGCACAGGAAAGAATCAAATATACTTCAGATAACATGCTTACTCTGTTTTGCTTAATTAGCACTTACTCCCTGTAAGAGGCTGATTTCTGCTTTGACAGGGAGTAATCGAACTCGGTATTCACGCAAACCATAAAATTAAAGTTAACATACCTCAGCTTTTCATCCTACTGGAAGAAATGTATGAAATCTAAAGTTATTTTTTAATTGCTGCTGTTTAGAATGCCTGAAGCCCATTTGCTGAACTTGTTAAAGAGCAGTGTTAATGAGGGTATTTTTCGTTTCTTTCTTTTCCGACCACAGCATGAATTCTCAGCCCAAAGTGTGCCCTGTTTCCCACAATAGAGACAGGGGAAAAAGTGCGAGTCTCTCACCACAAAGCATGAGACAACTACAAATACTTCTCTCCCAGAGTTAACATTGATGAGAGTCTTTGTGGAAAAGAACTTCCTCTTTTTGCGGGAATACAGTAGAAATGCAAGATGTATTCTCCACAATTTCACTATTGGAAAAATAATTTCATAGTCTCTCTCTCTCTCTCTCTCTCTCTCTCTCTATATATATATATATATATATATATATATATTTTTTTTTTTTTTTTTTTTTTTTTTTGCGGTACGCGGGCCTCTCACTACTGTGGCCTCTCCTGTTGTGGAGCACAGGCTCTGCACACGCAGTCTCAGCGGCCCTGGCTCACAGGCCCAGCTGCTCCGTGGCATGTGGGATCTTCCCAGACCGGGGCACGAACCCGTGTCCCCTGCATCAGCAGGCGGACTCTCAACCACTGCGCCACCAGGGAAGCCCCATAGTCCATATTTTTTATTGGTCTTCTTAAAAACATACACAGTGTTTACAATAAGGAGTAAAAGAGAAGATTTTCAATGTGATATTTCAAGGAGCATTTTGTAAAGGCAGGATCCAGTGCCAACTTTGGAAAATTAACACACACCTATGAGATCAAAGAGTCACCTGCAAAAAATTTTATTATGTTTTTCTTTCATACTAGTTTCCTAAAGGTGCATTGTTACTTCTTGGTAATGTAATAGTCAGAAAATACAGCAAATAGTTTCTCCTCTTAATGGTGGCCATTTGAGGAAGAAGTAGCTCTTACATAAGTGTCTAGTGACCTTATCTCTTTTGATACAATACCTCTTGGTTTCAGAGGCTTGCACAGATTTCCTCTAAATGAATAAACTTAGTAAGATTTTTCTAACTATCAGTCTAAAAGTAGATTTAGAAATCTACTTCTGAAGCAGTTTTGTTAAGTAATTATTGGTCAGTTCTCTTTCTGATTGGTACTTCTTTCTGCAAAACAAATCCCTGTACTTAGAACAATTAATACCACCATCCCTGGCTCCTTGATTATTACACAGTGATGTTTCTTGAGAAAAAAGCTTACCCTTTTTGGGGGGAAACTTCAGTCCCTGAAGTAATACTTCATTAAAACTAGATCTGCTTCTAATGCCAGTGTGATGCAGATCAGTATCCCCTTTCTTTTGACTTTCCAGGATGTGTGAAGAGAATGGTATGGTTTGGTTTAGGAAGGGTTGTAGCTTAAGAGGATTGCATTATGTTTCTGTGTCACTTTGGGGGATTTTATTTCAATATTATATCCTGTTCTGTAAAAACACCCTAGTCATTCTCTTACTTATTATTAAATAATTAAACGCTGCCCTTTGTTTACTTTCCCCTTCTGATCAGAAGACTCCTCTCCACTCTAGGCCTTGATCTGAGTTCCCATTCATCAGCTTGTAGTAGATACACTTCTGGTTTCTGAAGTCAGACAGATATGGGTCCCATTTCTGTCTTCATCAGTTATAATTTAGCCTCTGATATATGCATACCAGAGCTGGGAGTGACAAACATTTTGCTTCTCCTTATTTTCCCAGGGTTCTGTGCATTTTAATAGAGGATCACAATATTTGAAGTAGAGCTGGGATGGGGTGGAACGAAAGAGCAGGAAAACATGCTTTTAGGAAGGTCTGATATACAAATCACATGGAGGTAACTGCTTGAGGGAAAACCACCCCTACCTGAGTATTGTCAATAAAGTAGCACAGGGAGGCAAACGAATCAATTGTTCACTAAAAATATTCTTCTTTAGAGGAATAAAATTCACAAGAAAGCCTCATTGCAAATAAAATATATTTGTTTTCCTAAAGGAAGATATTTGGAAAGTCGTAGTAAATACCTCTTTTGACCTTCTGTGTCCCTAGTGTTCTATCTCCACTAAGTTTTATGAACACTACATAGAGGAGGAGGCTGAGTCTCAAAGGCCATAAGTAAGAGATGGATTTCAGAGCCTTTGCAAGGTCCTTTATGCCCCATGACTTCCCATTGCTTGTGCTTTTCATCCAGATAGGTGCTTAGGATACCAGAATGAATACATCTCTTTCGAGAGGTTTTTAACAGACATTAGATCTTAAACAAGTACAACACCTAACAAATAGAACAGAATGCTTTATTTAAAGCAGAAACAGAATAAATGCTCACCTAGTATCATTTAAATCCCCATTAAATTATTTTTTGAATCAACATGTTTATATTTGAGGGTATTTTCTTATTTTTTCCTAGTTCCCTTTACTTGCACCTCCTTTCTTTTTCACTTTTCCCAACTGAAATGTTTATGGTTTCAAAAGTAATTACTTCTTGAAGAAAGTTTTCATGTATACTAAGTGCTACCTAATGGAAGCCATAGCATAGAGTCTGCTAGCGTTTAGAGTGGTATAATACATAGCCAGGTTGAATCAAGTGGGAGACAAGGTTCATCATTCTTTTAAACTGGCAGTGTTGCCAGAGGTGGATTAATATGCTCTTTGAATCTCTTATGTGCTGTAAGTCTCCTTGATCACAATCACTGTGTTAATGGTTGAGGTTTTGAATTAGTGGTGTCTCCTGGGCTCAGCTGGGCCAAGTCCCTTCACCTCTCTGGCCATATTAGGTGATGGTTTTCTCATTTCAATACATGATCTATGTTAGAGGGAGTGTTGACTATACCAGACTTTTAACGTGGGCACCCAGAAAGTGGAAGAATCTCTCTACTGGTGATGAATCATAACTCTTTTCATTGTGAATATAGTCCTTCCCTTAGGTAAGGTAGGAACACCATGAGAAATAGAAAGTTCTCGGGTGTCTGTGGAAGCTGGAGTGCTCTCGACCTGTCAGCTCACTGGCAGAGCAGGCTTCGTCCAGACACTAGAGAACAAAATGTGAAATTGGCACCAGCCAGCCTCTCCATTGCACAGGATATCCCTATTTAAATTTGACAATCGGGATATTTTATAATTTGAAATTCTTGTCATCTGGTTTTCTTTAGTTTTTTCTTTGGGTTGAAAAGACTGAGAAGCTTGTTAAAAAATCTGGAATTCTGATGGTGAGGCTTAACCAGATCTATTGAGTCATCAATCAGCAAACATTGACCAATGCTTACCATTCCCTCAGTTACTATACTAAGGACCCAGACACGTCTCAGATAGTGGCCTTGCTCATTCACTGTATTTACAGTACTTTTTTCTAAATGTAACCAGAGCTCAGGTAAAGACAAGACATTGATTTGAGTCTGAAGTAAACAAAGCTGACTGGTCTGACCCCTTCAGTTTCCAGAATTCTTTTGTTTCAGGTAGTAATTTTCCCAGACCAATAGAACAAAGTCCTATCGTCTATTTATTTAATATTTTATCACAATAGTCCTTGCCCCTTTGACCTCTAGTGAGGAAACTTGCATAAGAAACTAAAATATGCTTAGGTTCTATGGGTAAGTGCAGATAATGATATGAATGAAATTGAAAATGAAAGCAAAGGTAGAAAAGCCAGTTCTGAATAGATGAAGTAAGACAGAGGTATTTGAAAAATCAAGTAGAAAAGATACAATAAGGAATGGAGAGCTTCTGGAAGTTTTCCAATAGGTGAGGGGTTGGTACATCATTTTCTTTTAATAACATGTCTGGCAGTTGTATGCCAGAGAAAGTTATAAGGGGGTTGACTATGTGCATGAAGTCCAGTGAGAACACTGTTTCTGTAGGCCACTGACGGTGTTCTGAGTGTACATTCTATAGTACTAGAAATTAAGTTAGGAAACAAAGGGTAATCTGATGTCATTTTAAATGACATTTCACAAATGATTAGAGAGCTAAAAGGTGTCTTTTTTCACTCAGCCAACACGTTGAGCACGTACTATGGGGCAAGCACTGTGCTTATGGGTAAGAGATAAAAGAAAAAATAAAGGCCAGAGGAACTCAAAAGAGAGTGTGAGAGATGCATAAACAACTCATTACAATCAAATAGGGAGAGGCTATTAAATAAATAGATCATAAAAATGTAACTTTGTAAAACAGAACTTAGAGTCACTAACCCTGCTAATAGGGGATATTAAAGAGAATGCCAACAATGAGGGGGTTTGGAATTAGGTTTTGAATGTCAGTAGGAATGTTCCACGTGGAGAGAAGGTCAGGGGCATACCAGGCAGAAGGAACATCCTGGACTTGAGAACCAACACAATATGTTTAAGTGATTGTAACTGAGATTTTTTTGACTAGAGCGTAGGGTATAAGTTGCCAAATGGTAGAAAATAGAGTATAAAAGTTAGGCTGGAATAAAAGTATAAAGTGTCATAATTCTTATGATGAAAGTTAGGTGTTTTCCTACAAAATGGGTTACTTATAAATATTTTAAAAATAGAGACTGCTGTGTAAGGCTTGAAAAAGCACTAAATCAGAGTTGTACAGAGCTCAGGCTTAGTGGTGAAAATTTCTGTATTTTGTTTTCCAGGTTGGATACTGTTACAATTCTTCAACATTTCTTTTTCCTAAGTAAAGGCATCTGGTGAAAATATGGGATCCATTTTATCCTGGGGAAGTTTTGTCTTAACCTTTCTTCTATGTATTTTTCCTATTTAAAATGCTTTTGCAGAATCAAATCGTACGAAGTTCGGATACTTGAAGTACCTGCTCATATTCTCTCTTGGACATAATGGGAATAATTGGGAAGTCTTCTCTAATTTTGAGACTACCATGACTACTCTCTTATGTTGGTTATTCCTGTAGATGAACCAATTTTAGGTTCATCTGAGTGATTAGTTAAACTTACTCCTCACAGATTGATTCAGCAGGTCTGAGAAGATATCTCAGAATATGTATATAGAGAGATAAACAGTAAGAAATTACAGTAAGCACAAAAACAGATAAAGATCATTCATAATTCTTCATAAGATCTTATTTTCTCTCATTTCTCTCTTATTTTTTTCATAACTTTTCTTTAATCATATGAAAAAGAAGGGAATTTACATGGAATAACAAAAGATATGCAAAACTTAAGGAAACACAATTTTCTTAAATTTCTCAAACTTATTTGTATAGGATTCAGAATGCACTTAAAATGATTAAATGACTTAAGCTAAATCTTTTTTATTGCAAACTGTTTTAACCCAATTAACCAAGCAAGAAACTGAGAGTCATTCTTTACTCTTCTCCCCACCCTTAAACTCTGGAACAATCCCTAAGAATCGTCATAATTATACTATATATATATATATATGTGTGTGTATATATATATATATATATATATATATATATATATATATATACACATACATATATATATACACACACATATATATACACACATATATGTGTGTATATATGTATACACACACACACACACACACACACACACATATGTCCATTCTTCTCTATGTCCATTGTCATATCTTTTACATTTCTTACTCGGATGTAACATCCCAGTTCACTTTTTCCCTGACTCCAGTATTATTTCTGTCTTGTTTATTCTCTGCATTGCAACCTAAATTTCACTCAACGGCTTAGAGCTCTTTGATAGCTTCTCTTTAATTTTGGGGAAAAGGCTTCAAGCACTGTGCTCTTGCCTACTAGTCCACCCTCATCTGCTTTCTCTATCCTTACTTAGCATCTCCTTCTTCCATAAATTTTCAGCAATACTCAGTAGACTTCAGGGTTAGACTTCTCTTACTGATGAACTTTCTCCAGGTAATGTCATCAATTTGTATCATACTTTACTCATTCAATCCTTGGTTAATGCACTCTCATCATACAAGTTTCAAAATAAACATTGAATCTCTGGCTTTTCATGACTTCCATTAGAGATTAAATTCCCTTTCTACGTGTTCTTATAAAACTTGGCTGTCCAGTTACCTATGAGAGGTAAAGTTCTATTTTATAGTTCATTGCCCCTACTACATTGTAAACTGCATGTGAACAATGTCCTTATTTACCAGTGTTGTAGGTACTCAATGAATATTTATTCTGTTAAAAGATTTATTCTGTTAAAAGTTAAGAGACTGTTTATGTTCCATAAATAAGAGAAAATGTAGCTCAGAACCAAGTAGTGGCAAGAGGCTTGAATAAAAGTAGACAATATTGAGAGAGAGTAGGAATTTAGGTTAGAGAGTACTTGGTTACTGAATTAATTGTGAAGGTGAGGGATGATTATACAGCGTCCAGAGTTTTATTATTCCTTTAAATTAATTTTTATTAGAGTATAGTTGCTTTACAATGTTGTGGTAGTTTCTGCTATACAGCAAAGTGAATCAGTTATACCTATACATATATTTCCTCTTTTTAATATTTCTAACCATTTAGGTCACCAGAGAGCATTGAGTAGCGTTCCCTGTGCTGTACCATAGTTTATCATTAGTTATCTATTTTATACATACTGGTGTATATATGTCAAACCAAATCTCCAAATTGATCCCCCCCTTCCCCCCGCCTTGGTATCCATGTGTTTCTTCTCTACATCTGGGTCTCTATTTCTGCTTTGCGAATAAGTTCATCTGTACCATATTTCTAGGTTCCACATATAAGTGATATTATACGGTATTTGTTTTTTTTTGATATTGATCTGCATGAGTTGCTTATCTAGTTTACAAATTTATTTATGTTTATATTTTTTGGAGATGAATCCCTTGTCAGTTGCTTCGTTTGCAACTATTTTCTCCCATTCTGAGGGTTGTCAGAGTCCAGAGTCTTCAGTGTTCCCCCAGTATCCAACTTGGACAAGTGTACAAATAGTGGTGGTCTAAATGATGTAGAGAGATGAATAGTGGAAGTAAGTATTGAAGGTAAAATTAATCGTTCAGTAACATCACATAATTAATTTTAAGTGCCCATGTTATATTTGGGCAGAGTTGTTCAGTTGGCAATTAGTTAAGTTTGTAAGAGACTCAGGAGAGAGAGATGTACGTTTTAGGTCAAGATCTGTGATATATATGGTGGCTGGAATCACAAGAGTAGATGAGACCATCTATCAAGGGCAGAAGAGAGCTTCTGAGAAATACACATCTCTTGGCAGAGGGCAAAGTGAGAGTGCCCAGTGAAAGAGATAAGGATGTCCAGAGGCAGGAGGAAGAAGTAGCAGGTTAAGATGCTACTGTTGTTAAGGTGAAAGATTTTTCTGAGATGACAAGTTTGATCAACAAAATCAAATATTGCTGAAAGGTGACATAATGACCAAACAGCATTCACTCAATTTAATCACAAATTAAATGTTGGTGAATGCAATTCCAGTGCAGATAAGTAAGAAGAAAAGAGCAAAATTGTGTGAGTCACGAGGTACATAAAGATAAGAAAATACAGACAGTGAGAATAAATACAATTTTTGATAAACTGCACTGTGAAATTAGGAAGAGAGAAAAGGTAACTAGAGAATTACTTGGCATCAAGCAAGAGTAATTTTTAATGGGAGGAGGGCAGCTTTTTAATGGGAGGGGGCCAAAATAAAATCGCTAAAGAGGAAAACCTTAACAATCCCAGTGAGGTGGGAAAATGAATGGAAGATACTGAGAAAGTGAGAATAGGTATTGATAAACTATGTCGAAAAGCTATTCATGGACGTAAAGAGAAAAAGTTAGTTTGGGGTGTTTTTGCTTTATAGTCTGTGTTTTCTCTGTGAAATAAAAGTTTGATGGGAGGTGATGTCACCTCGAGATAGCACTCATCAAATATCCTATGTGCTTATCTACATTTTTCATCCTCCTTTGTAGTTCAACTGTTTTCCTTTGATTCGTTGTGGCCAGTGGCAAAGAAGCAGAATCAAGTGTATCACTTCTGAGCTGAGGTCATTAGGAGCCAGTGTCCCTCTTGTCTGGTCCTCTGCTATTGTGACATGGGAGGTCAGATAGTCCAGATGACGTGGCTGCAAGATGGATCAGGACCATGTGATCTGTAAGGGCTTTACTCAGTAGAGAAATAACGTACTCGTATTTTCCACTGAGATTCCTGTGTTCAATAGATCTGCCTGTGAGAGCTCAGAGAGCATAGCGAAGGCTGAAATGACAAAGACAGAGGGAGAGATGTTGGTAACAGATGGAAGGCGCCTGGCAGATAATATATTAAATGGTAAACAAAGCTGCTGGAGTAAGAGAGAGAGTATATAAGAGATGAGAAGAAGGCCAACTGTCTGTAGTATCTAACGCTAAGGAGTGAGGAGAGAAACAACTGAAAAATAAAAATAAAAAGAATGATGAGAAAGAAGCTAGGTGGTATGCCAACAGAAATCATAAGATGGCTATAAAACATAAAGGAAGGTAGTTTTCAAAGAAGCGCCATTTAATGGAGTCAGTTGTTTCCCAAAGGCAAAATGCTATGGGAACTGAAAATAAAGCATCTGATTGGATGGCTAAACTTTTATGAACAAAAGTGGAACCATTTCAGGAAAGTCATGGGAGAAGATGCTGTGTTACAGTGGGGAGAGTAATCAATGTATTGTGAGGAAAGTTGCCTTCATTTGCAAGAAATGCCAATTAAGAAGTGAAGAGAGCCTTTAAAGGGAAGGGATAATGTAAGAAAATCAAAAAAAAATTTAAGGAAACTTGAATAATTCGTAGACAAAGAGGGAGGTATTAGTGAAAGACTGAAAATCAGAGAAAGCTATCTTAAGTTGTTGTTATGGACTGAATTGTGTCCCCCGAAAAATTATATGTTGAAGCCCCTCCTAATTTGACTGTAGAAGATAGGAGATAGGTCCTTTAGGGAGGTAACTGAAGTTAACTGAAGTCATAAGGGTGAGGAAATAATCTGACAGGGACTGATGATGCCTTTATAAGAAGGGGAATAGATTCCAGAGATCTCTCTCCCTCTGCTCGTAGAGGAAAGGCCGTGTGAGGACACTGCAAGAAGACAGCCATCAGCAAGCCAGGAAGATTGTTCTCACCAGGAACCAATTCTCATGGTATTCAATACCTTAATCTTGGACTTCCACCCTCCAGAACTGTGAGAAAATAAATTTCTGCTGTTGAAGTCATTCAGTCTATAGTATTTCACTATAACAGCCCAACCAGACTAATACAGACCTTCATGTACACTGCAATATACAGAAGCTAAACAATGATTGTGAGCCAGAGATTCCATCTTGAACAGAAGTGTAATGACGCTTGAGGTACTCACAACTTCACGAATTTTGTCAGAAAGATGTGAAAAAATGTCAGTCAACCAACGGTTCTGATAGTGGATATTTTCTTTATGTGTTTGACATAAAGCAGTGTCTGACAGCCTCCCTGATACCCATCAGTATCGCAGTTTTGATTCTGTGGCTCCAGTTCCACATGGCACCAAGGTGCTCTGTACTGTCCATTCTTGGGTTTTTGGGTGCTGTACCTATTGCCAATAGGTGGGTCAAACCACTGGGGCTCTTCTGAAGTCCTCCCTAAATTTGGACCCAGCTTCAGCTCCAAATCCGAGTCTTCAGAGAGCCCAGGCTGAGGCTCGCCTGCCACAGTAGACACGTTGGCTAACGGGTTGCACTGCAGCACCCGCTCAGACAAGGGCACCATCACGTTGCCACCGTTCTTCTTCTGCAGGGGTGGACCCGTGGACAGTCAGCTTGGCCCCCAGCACAGCCAGCTGCCTGTTCACTCTCTCGGCCCCTGTGAGGAAGGTGTTCAGCCCTGGCTTTGAGGTCAGAGTCGTCTCCTCTCTGGGTTTGTGTGAATGGAGGAGCCGCAGCCCTGGTCTGGGTGGTGTGTTGGCCCTGGGTTTCCGGGTTTGGAGGAGTATCTTACCACCTAGACCCCCACCTAGGGCTGAAGAGTTCAGGGGCTGTGGACCGTGGGTTTTGGGGGCAGAAGATATTTAACCTGGCGTTTGAGGAAATGGAGGGAGAAGAGGCTCAGGTTCAAGGGCTCCTGGTTTGAATCTCTTGCTTTAGGTTTGAGGGCCAGGGCAGTCTCTCACCAGAAGCTGCAGGATATCATCAGGAACATTGCGAGTGTTCTTGCACATACCCCGGGCAGCTGAGTGGGAGAAGATGACCGGTGCCTGTGACACTTGTAGGGCTCGCCGTGTCACAGCATCCGAGACATGGGCCAAGTCCACCATCATGCCCAGGCGGTTCATTTCTGCCACCACCTTCTGCCGGGACAGGATGGGGAGAGGGCATGAGGGCTGCATTTATCTTGTGTGTATTTATCTGTAGGGAACAGGCGGGGCTGTACATCCATGTGGGGCAGGGTATGGAAGCCGGGTCCTTACCTCGCCAAAGCCGGTGAGCCGACTGACATTGCTGTACAAGGGGTGGATACCCTTTGCTGAGCTCTGTGCCCTGCAGGATGGCCAGGAGGCAGTCTAACTGGTGGCCATGACTTGGCTACAAGAGCGTAGAAAGAGGTTCTGTCGAACCGTCTACACCTGCAGCTCCCTGGTGCAAGAGGAGGGACCCAGACTGGACTGTGCCTGGCAGTAGGAGGGCCCTTCTGGGGATTCAGTCTTGTTCTGCAAACCTCCATTCCCCTCCCGACCCCAGGTTCAGGGCTGGATCCCAGGGGTAAACTTGCTTTGGGCCCAGCGTGATCTTGGGCAGATCCCTGCCTCACTGGGCCCTTACCACCTGCACTGTGCTCACCAGGGCGTGTTGCAGGTGTGGGTGAGTGTCACGTAGTGCACACCCAGCGCATAGAAGGTACGCAAGATGGAGAGGCTCCTGTCCAGTGAGTGGCCGCCCTCCACACCAATGAGGCTAGCCAACTTCCGGGTGTTGTTGAGAGCTGGGGGCAGGTAGGTCAGATGATCATTTTCAGAGGCAGGGGTAGCTAACTGAAGTCCCTAACACCTACCACCACCAGTCTCTTTACCATTTTTTTTTGTTTTTTTGGCCGTGCCGCGCAGCATGAGGGCTCTTAGTTCCCCCACCGGGGATCAAACCCGAGGCCCCTGCAGTGGAAGCGTGGAGTCTTCACCTCTGGACTACCAGGGAAGTCCCCCGTCTACCTTTAACTGAGGTCACAAGCTCCAGCTCAGAATAGGAGGCACACATGAGGCAGATGAGGTGAACTTGCTCCAGGGTGAGGCGCACAGCATCGCGTTCGTGGGTCCGGCATGGGACGTAGGCTCACCAGAAGTGAGGGAAGGCAAGGGCTTAGTTTGGGCTTTGGAGCTCCTTGGGCTTCTCATAGCCTCCTCAGCTGGCACAACACTCACTGTGCCCAGAAGTCACATGTAATGCGTTGCTTTTTCTGTGGTACTTGGATGCCCGTCAGGTTGGCTCACTGTGACCCCTGTTCCCCCAGCATCCATGGCATGGCACTTTCTAGGTCACTATGGTAACTTAGTTCCAATGTGACTAACCTGTGGTCTCTGAGGCCCCCAAACTGCCCCACATTCCCCAGCAGCCATGGTGGCACCTTGTGTGTCCCTTTGGTACATGGGCACCCACGAGATCATTTTTTCAGCCTGTCCAAGCTGGTCTGGCCATGGCTGAAATTGCACAGATTAACATCCTGTAGCCCGTGGTGGTAAAACTGCCTCAGGACCAGGGGCATGTCGTTGTGGCTGGAGGGAGGTCAAGGCAAATAGGTGGGCTCCTTAGGTCTTGGGATCAGGCAGGACACATTGCCTGGCCTGGGCCAGCCTGTGGGTCCCCCACCTCCCACTGTCACACAGACTATACTAGGAGCAGCTGAGGCCTGGGCTGAGGGGTTCCCACCAGGGAGGGGATGACAGAGAAGGGGAAGGGCATCCATAGATGATGGAGAGGACATCCAGGGGTGGTGTGAGGGAGCCTCCCCACTAGCTCTGCATGCTCCGGACCTCCTGCCCTCCCCGGGGCCAGGCTAGGCACCCAGCGGCCCCCAGCAGCCTGCACACACTGCAGCCACCCGTCCACAAGCGGGAAGTCCCGCATCAGGGCCCGCGTGCGCTCCCGCGGACTTGGGGTGCTGGAGGTGCCCGGCGTGGTCTTCACCGGTAACCGGCCGCAGCAGCAGACCCAGCAGGAGCAGCAGACACAGCAGAGGCCGCTGGCTGAGTGCGCGGGGACCATCGAGGCGGGCAGAGGCGGGTCTGAGGGGGCGGGCAGTGGGGTTCTGCCTGTCGACACAGGGCACCCAGCGGCGCGGCCTCGCGCGGGGGGCGGTTTGAGGGAGGGGATACAGAGTCACAGGACCCTGCAACCCCTGCGCAGAGAGCCGCGATCCGGGAAGCCCAGCAGCCACAGGGCGGCAGTGCCCTCCCGCCCCCTGCTCACAGGCAGCTCCTGCTGGCTAAGCTGGCCTCTGCGGAGAGCCCACTCACCTCCCATCGCGGGTTCCCTCCACCCCTGCCTCTCTTCCCACTCTCACTGCTCTGAGGGGGCGCCCTAGGTTGCTCTCCCCGGCCTGTAACCTTCCTGTCCAAGCTGGGGTGCTTCTCTCAGAGGGCCACCTTCAGCCCGAGGCCTCCCGGGAGCACACCTTGTCCCCATCTGCCTGCAGCCGGCCCCGCCCACCCTGAGGGCTGCGTGCCAGTGTCTCTGTGGCCACAGGTGCTCTGGGCTCCCGGTTTCCCGGGACTGGGCCATGAGGGCTTGTGTGGGGAAAGAGAGAGTTTCTGGAAATGGGGGGGTAACCATGTGAGCTGTGGATTCAGGAAGGGGCCCTCTGCCCCCGACCTTCTCTCTCCACCTACTTGACTCCCCAACCTGCATGACCATTCTCTGGGGACTTCAACCAGCACCTGGGAACTATCAGGAACCTCCCCCACTTCTGTCAGCCAGCCTCAGGAAAGAGCGCCCTCAGGAGCCGCTACACCTCCCCAGGGCCTGAATAGAGGGACTTTGGGGATGTGAACTGAACGACCTTCTGGGGAGAGTCAGCGACCCTTTTACTCAACAGAGCAGGAACCCAGTCAGCAGGCTATTTGACTGGAAGGAAATGAAGTGATTTCCATGGCAGCAGAGCCCCCACCGCAGCAACCTTCCTCCCAGAGCTGCTGGCTGACCTTCTGGCCAGGATCCCTCCTACCTCAGCGTGGAAGGCCCGGCCTCGTGGAGAAGTATAGGTTCTGAGGAAAGACCTGGCACCTGGGTTCTGCTGCTACACTTGCCTTATCTCGTGGCCCTTGTGGCTCTAGCTTTCCCAGAAAGCTCAAGGGCTTAAGTGCCTGTGCTTACTCAGAGGCCACACGCCATTCCCCATTTCCAGCCTCAGGCCCTCCCCCTAGCTGCCTCCTCTAGAGACCCCTTCTCCTCAACACACACACTCTCTCTCTCTCTCTCTCTCTCTCTCTCTCTCTCTCTCTCTTTCTCTCTCTCTCTCTGTCTCTGGGGATGTGCCTTCTCACAGAAGCTCAACCACAGAGATGCTTTAGGGACTGTGCCCAAACTCCTTCATCCCCAGCCTCTCAAGTTTTTGCTCTGATCCCTGGCACCCCCTGGAGCTGTTCCACCTTTGGAACCTTTCCCAGGTGGCAGGAGTGCCTAGCACAGGGGTAGTGACCTAAGTCTGAGCACTGGCGACCCTAGAAATCTGTAACACACAAACATTTTATTGAGCAGTAAGGGACCCCAGTGGGGACAGAAAGGGCTGGCAGTAAAGGAGCATGTGAACCTCGGGGCAGGGTGCATGCTGCTTGACTCTCCATCCTGTTCTTGCTTCAGGGAGCAGGTCCACCATGCTCCAATCGCCGGTTTTTGGGTCTGGAGCAGCCCAGCTCTTCGTCCGAACTTTCTGAAGAGTGCTTTCGTTTGGGAGCACGTCTGGGGACTGGCTTCACTGCTTCCACCTTTGCTGGTGGGGCCAAAGGGACATCCCCGTAGGCCCGGTAGCCACCAACCAGGCAGTATGTCTCCCCATGCCAGCCCAACTGCGTTTCTCCACACCCTCGGTAGAGGACATGGTAGTGCCCGGGTGTGGGAGGAGAAACGGGAGCCACTGCTGCTGCAAAGAAAATCAGAACTGATCAGTCACTTGTGCTGTGCACAGTCTCCTGCCACAGTTTCCCCCTCTCATGTCTCTCCCAGTTTCTGGCTGAAGACCTTTAATGTACTTGACATCCAAAACACAGCCTTGGCCCATCACCTCTATGAGTCCCTAGAGAAGGGACACTGGCTGCAAAAGCAATCCCTAGAGCCTACGGCTGCAGCAGATGAGGAAGTCTCTTCACCGTTTCCAGGGAAAACAGTAGAACCCGAAAGAAATTGCACTCATGATGCTCTCCATCTCTGCCTTCCACAACAGAGAAAACATTTCTTGCCGTCTGTCACTTCTGAGGCTTTAATGGAAATGTCTTTCAAGTTTTGGAAAGAAATAATCTAATACAAATCTGTTAAGAACCCCTCTCACCTTGGCAACCCCTCTTGGGCCCCAGTTATACTGCCTGTTTCAACCACACTGAACTCTAGCCCTCTGGTACTTTTATCTAGATGAGAACAAGGCTAAATACTGAGGCCGAGTGATCAGGAGACTCAGAACCGGGGTCTGGGTACCAAGTCTAGGCTCACATCAACGCAGCCTCCTGGGACACCATCTCCTCAGCCCTCCAGTCTCATTAGCACTTCACCACCCCCCCCTTCATTCTTCCGGTCTTCCCATCAATATGGCACCACCCTGTCCCCGAGTACTCAGCAACTCAGTACGGGATGTGTCTGAGGGGACCGCTAGAGATGTCTGCATGACAACACAGAGGTGCCTGGGTTTGAAGGTGTGCTTCTAATTGTGGCCCCTCTTCCTCAAACTGCTCCATTTACCGTCTGCCAACAAAAATGCACTTGTCTTTTGCTGAGAGGCCACTCAGGAAAGGGTCTGAACGGAAGCATCCTGTAGCCCAAAGGGGAAGGCTACATTATAAAGCTTAGAACCGTCCTGCACACTTGTCCAGGGATGACCTTTCACTTGTCCTCAGCAGTGAGCCCTGTGGGTCCCTGAAGGTGTCCCAGGTCACTGGTATTACTTACATGTGGGAGTGTGCTCAGTTGTACATAGTTGGCAGGCCCCACAAAAACATGTGCCAGCCAGGTGAGGTGGATTGTATCCCACACCTCCTGTGGAGGTGGCCGGTCCGGGTGTACCTGCTGCACTGCCCACCCAGGGAACAGAGCACAGGGTTGAGTATCTATAGCCTATGACGTCAGACATGGGCTCTGACCGTCAGAGAAACTTCCCACCAGTTCTCCACCAGGTACGAATCTGCTCGGTTGTCAGTTACCATGGAATCTGTTACCATGGAATCTGTGAGAAGGCCTGCGAGGGCATCACTACCCAGTGAGGTCATATATGGAACCTGTGACTTGAGGGGCAGGCTTCAGGAGGAGGGGCAGTTTTTTGGAGGAGAACAGGGTAGAGGCAGAGGTACTCTGCCTGGCCCCTCACAGCTGGGCCTCCCCACCAATGCCCTAGTCTAGTAGACACCCCAGGTGGGGCGTGCTGGTGGTCTGGCACAGCCCCAGGGGCCACAGGAGGGCAAGAGAGACCCGCATTCTGTGATTGGCTTGAGAGGCAAGATTAACGTAAGAGACAGCTAGGTTGTATGGCGCTTACCCTAAGAGGCAGAGATTTGTGTGGACTGGGGAATCAGGGAAGGCTCCTTTGCAGTGGGCCTGAAGGACAAGTGAGATTTGGACCCATGGGGAAGAGAGGGAAGACATTCCAGTTTGGAAGAATAAAAGCAAAGACACACTCTTCTCGACCTTGTCCTGCCCCCAATATAAATTCCTAGCACCCTGAAATTTTTACAACTGAGGACTTAAAAAAACCAAGAGGTTAAGGGGCCTTCGCAGTGGTACACAGGTAGTGGAGAGGTGTTCTGCTCAATGGTTAGGTTCATGTCGGGGCTCCAGGTTTACAGCTGATAGGAATGTGAGGACAAGCTCCTGCCATTTCAAACATTTCCAAGTGATACTGAGAGAGATGTTAAAGGTGCAAAATGCGGGTGCTGAATGACCTCACAGAGTGGGAATGGTGGGCCCATTTGAACATGAAATTGAAAACAAATTCATGACAAAAGGACATAATACAAAATGACAACATAATTACTACAGGCCCCTCTCCCCTAGAAGTAAAAGTCATTAGAATCCTCTCTCTCTCCACCATGAAAGAATGAGATAAAGACTCAGCAGCAGCCCCCGTGAGAAACATGGTCAACAGTGTGAAGAGGTGTTACTAAGACGATTTGGTCCACCTCAGAGAAGGAAAGAGACAACTCTGCCCTTAGCCTGATCAGGCCCACAGGAAGCAAGCACATTTGGGGCAGCCTCTGATAGTGTGGCAATGAGAGAGAACCTTCTTTAGGAGGGGACTCCCTGTTGCCGACCCTGAAAAAGCAAAGATGGGACATTCGTTTAATGGGACTGTTGCAGAGGCGTTGTTCCCAGGAGGTAGAGACTGCTTCGACTACCATTTTAGAGGTTGGGCCACCGTGGTTGAGAAGCACAGCACCTTCTCTTCCTAAACTGCTTGAATCAGCGGGTACACGTTAGGACAGACGAAGTCAGGCCTCATTGGAGCGGACTGCCTCTGGGAGTGGTAGAATGTAAGCTGTGAAGGGGCATGCTCTGGAGGAGGTTTGTCATGGCAGGTGGGCCAGCATGAGACCATTCAGATTCTCCACGGCTCCAGAGATCACTTGACTGGGAGCATCCCTGTGATGTGGCGGGGGGACTCCTACCTTAACAGGACCTGGCTGGGCATCTGGGGAAGGCGGAATAAATGGTTTTATTAATTTACGAGAGCGAGAGACTCACAAAAGCACTGAAAAAGACTTGTACCTGGATTCTTGAGCCAACCCTAAGAAAACTTATCTAGATCTGGAGTAGGGCTCTGGAGGCTGCACTTTTAAGCTTCCTGGGCAGTCCCACCACAGTGCTCCATGGATAGAGTGACCAAATTATTGTGTGTTCTCGGTTGCTTTGGGGAGTCAAAGTGGGCAATATTAAAAACTGCAGCAGGCATACGTATAAACGGAATATTCAAGGCAAACAGAGGTGTATAGTTATTCTATGCATGAATCAGGTTTGGGAAAAGCTAGCCTGGTGGTTAAAAAACACAACCCTTACGACAGGCAGACCAGATTCTGTCCTACTTGCTTGTGTGATTTTGACCCAGTTCTTTTATCTTTCTGACTGTTTCTTCATATGGAAAAGAGCTATGGCTGTACATTTAGCACAATATTCTCTTTTGGCAAAAGTTGCTCTGGGTCCATTTGTGTTCTCTGCAACTGAATCCTTTCCAGTGTGCAAGCATTTTTAAGTTGTTTGGTGAAGTATTACATTTGACTTTCAACTGTTCATTACTTTGGGCAAAGCTTATGTAGTGCTGCAGAGACTAGAACCTATGCAGAGATAGTGAGAGGATGTTATAAGCTTATTCTGCCGGTTGATACAAAAGTTTAACCTTTTCTCCTCTTCCTCCACCTGCCGCTAAGACATGAGAAAGAAGGCAGAGCCTGGAAATGCACACCAGGCAATACTTCTGTGTCAGTTTGCCTTTTATTCCTCTGCCAGTACTTCCCAGAGAGATTTCACCAAAAGTGCCTAAGCTTGCCATGGCCATTGTTGGGAAGAAAGTTTCTCTCTATTGCTAGTCACATCCCCTTTTCCTTCTTCTGGGGGCTTAATGGATGTTTGGGGGCAGGAACTAAAATTTAAACTAAACGGTAAAAAAACACAGAAACAAAAAACAAAACAAAACAAAAAACATGTGTTCTTTTTTTTAACATCTTTATTGGAGTATAATGGCTTTACAATGGTGTGTTAGTTTCTGCTTTATACCAAAGTGAATCAGTTATACATAAGTTCCCATAACTCTTCCCTCTTGCGTCTCCCTCCCTCCCACCCTCCCTATCCCACCCCTCTAGGTGGTCACAAAGCACCGAGCTGATCTCTCTGTGCTATGCGGCTGCTTCCCACTAGCTATCTATTTTACGTTTGGTAGTGTGTATATGTCCATGCCACTCTCTCACTTTGTCATGGCTTACCCTTCGCCCTCCCCATATCCTCAAGTCCATTCTCTAGTAGGTCTGTGTCTTTATTCCTGTCTTACCCCTAGGTTCTTCATGACATTCTTTTCTTAAATTCCATATATATATATATATATATATATATGTGTGTGTTAGCATACGGTATTTGTCTTTCTCTTTCTGACTTCCTTCACTCTGTATGACGGACTCTAGGTCCGTCCACCTCATTACAAATAGCTCAATTTCGTTTCTTTTTATGGCTGAGTAATATTCCACTGTGTATCTGTGCCACATCTTCTTTATCCATTCATCCGACGATGGACACTGAGGTTGTTTCCATCTCCTGGCTATTGTAAATAGAGCTGCAATGAACATTTTGGTACATGACTCCTTTTGAATTACGGTTTTCTCAGGGTATAGGCCCAGTAGTGGGATTGCTGGGTCATATGGTAGTTCTATTTGTAGTTTTTTTTTTAAGGAACCTCCATACTGCTCTCCCTAGTGGCTGTACCAATTTACACTCCCACTAACAGTATAGGAGCGTTCCGTTTTCTCCACATCCTCTCCAGCATTTATTGTTTGTAGATTTTTTGATGATGGCCATTCTGACCGGTGTGAGGTGATACCTCCTTGTAGTGTTGATTTGCATTTCTCTCATAATTCGTGCTGTTGAGCATCTTTTCATGTGTTTGTTGGCCATCTTTGGAGAAATGTCTATTTAGGTCTTCTGTCCATTGTTTCATTGGGTTGTTTTTTTGATATTGATCTGCATGAGTTGCTTATCTAGTTTACAAATTTATTTATGTTTATATTTTTTGGAGATGAATCCCTTGTCAGTTGCTTCGTTTGCAACTATTTTCTCCCATTCTGAGGGTTGTCAGAGTCCAGAGTCTTCAGTGTTCCCCCAGTATCCAACTTGGACAAGTGTACAAATAGTGGTGGTCTAAATGATGTAGAGAGATGAATAGCGGAAGTAAGTATTGAAGGTAAAATTAATCGTTCAGTAACATCACATAATTAATTTTAAGTGTCCGTGTTATATTTGGGCAGAGTTGTTCAGTTGGCAATTAGTTAAGTTTGTAAGAGACTCAGGAGAGAGAGATGTACGTTTTAGGTCAAGATCTGTGATATATATGGTGGCTGGAATCACAAGAGTAGATGAGACCATCTATCAAGGGCAGAAGAGAGCTTCTGAGAAATACACATCTCTTGGCAGAGGGCAAAGTGAGAGTGCCCAATGAAAGAGATAAGGATGTCCAGAGGCAGGAGGAAGAAGTAGCAGGTTAAGATGCTACTGTTGTTAAGGTGAAAGATTTTTCTGAGATGACAAGTTTGATCAACAAAATCAAATATTGCTGAAAGGTGACAGAAGGACCAAACAATATTCACTCAATTTGATCACAAATTAAATGTTGGTGAATGCAATTCCAGTGCAGATAAGTAAGAAGAAAAGAGCAAAATTGTGTGAGTCACGAGGTACATAAAGATAAGAAAATACAGACAGTGAGAATAAATACAATTTTTGATAAACTGCACTGTGAAATTAGGAAGAGAGAAAAGGTAACTAGAGAATTACTTGGCATCAAGCAAGAGTAATTTTTAATGGGAGGGGGGCAGCTTTTTAATGGGAGGGGGCCAAAATAAAATCGCTAAAGAGGAAAACCTTAACAATCCCAATGAGGTGGGAAAATGAATGGAAGATACTGAGGAAGTGAGAATAGGTATTTATAAACTATGTCGAAAAGCTATTCTTGGACGTAAAGAGAAGAAGGTAGTTTGGGGTGTTTTTGCTTTATAGTCTGTGTTTTCTCTGTGAAATAAAAGTTTGATGGGAGGTGATGTCACCTCGAGATAGCACTCATCAAATATCCTATGTGCTTATCTACATTTTTCATCCTCCTTTGTAGTTCAACTGTTTTCCTTTGATTCGTTGTGGCCAGTGGCAAAGAAGCAGAATCAAGTGTATCACTTCTGAGCTGAGGTCATTAGGAGCCAGTGTCCCTCTTGTCTGGTCCTCTGCTATTGTGACATGGGAGGTCAGATAGTCCAGATGACGTGGCTGCAAGATGGATCAGGACCATGTGATCTGTAAGGGCTTTACTCAGTAGAGAAATAACGTACTCGTATTTTCCACTGAGATTCCTGTGTTCAATAGATCTGCCTGTGAGAGCTCAGAGAGCATAGCGAAGGCTGAAATGACAAAGACAGAGGGAGAGATGTTGGTAACAGATGGAAGGCGCCTGGCAGATAATATATTAAATGGTAAACAAAGCTGCTGGAGTAAGAGAGAGAGTATATAAGAGATGAGAAGAAGGCCAACTGTCTGTAGTATCTAACGCTAAGGAGTGAGGAGAGAAACAACTGAAAAATAAAAATAAAAAGAATGATGAGAAAGAAGCTAGGTGGTATGCCAACAGAAATCATAAGATTGCTATAAAACATAAAGGAAGGTAGTTTTCAAAGAAGCGCCATTTAATGGAGTCAGTTGTTTCCCAAAGGCAAAATGCTATGGGAACTGAAAATAAAGCATCTGATTGGATGGCTAAACTTTTATGAACAAAAGTGGAACCATTTCAGGAAAGTCATGGGAGAAGATGCTGTGTTACAGTGGGGAGAGTAATCAATGTATTGTGAGGAAAGTTGCCTTCATTTGCAAGAAATGCCAATTAAGAAGTGAAGAGAGCATTTAAAGGGAAGGGATAATGTAAGAAAATCAAAAAAAAATTTAAGGAAACTTGAATAATTCGTAGACAAAGAGGGAGGTATTAGTGAAAGACTGAAAATCAGAGAAAGCTATCTTAAGTTGTTGTTATGGACTGAATTGTGTCCCCCGAAAAATTATATGTTGAAGCCCCTCCTAATTTGACTGTAGAAGATAGGAGATAGGTCCTTTAGGGAGGTAACTGAAGTTAACTGAAGTCATAAGGGTGAGGTAATAATCTGACAGGGACTGATGGTGTCCTTATAAGAAGGGGAATAGATTCCAGAGATCTCTCTCCCTCTGCTCGTAGAGGAAAGGCCGTGTGAGGACACTGCAAGAAGACAGCCGTCAGCACGCCAGGAAGATTGTTCTCACCAGAAACCAATTCTTATGGTATTCAATACCTTAATCTTGGACTTCCACCCTCCAGAACTGTGAGAAAATAAATTTCTGCTGTTTAAGTCATTCAGTCTATAGTATTTCACTATAACAGCCCAACCAGACTAATACAGACCTTCATGTACACTGCAATATACAGAAGCTAAACAATGATTGTGAGCCTGAGATTCCATCTTGAACAGAAGTGTAATGACGCTTGTGGTACTCACAACTTCTCGAATTTTGTCAGAAAGATGTGAAAAAATGTCAGTCAACCAACGGTTCTGATAGTGGATATTTTCTTTATGTGTTTGACATAAAGCAGTGTCTGACAGCCTCCCTGATACCCATCAGTATCGCAGTTTTGATTCTGTGGCTCCAGTTCCACATGGCACCAAGGTGCTGTGTACTGTCCATTCTTGGGTTTTTGGGTGCTGTACCTATTGCCAATAGGTGGGTCAAACCACTGGGGCTCTTCTGAAGTCCTCCCTAAATTTGGACCCAGCTTCAGCTCCAAATCCGAGTCTTCAGAGAGCCCAGGCTGAGGCTCGCCTGCCACAGTAGACACATTGGCTAATGGGTTGCACTGCAGCACCCACTCGGACAAGGGCACCATCAGGATGCCACCGTTCTTCTTCTGCAGGGGTGGACCCGTGGACAGTCAGCTTGGCCCCCAGCACAACCAGCTGCCTGTTCACTCTCTCGGCCCCTGTGAGGAAGGTGTTCAGCCCTGGCTTTGAGGTCAGAGTCATGTCCTCTCTGGGTTTGTGTGAATGGAGGAGCCGCAGCCCTGGTCTGGGTGGTGTGTTGGCCCTGGGTTTCCGGGTTTGGAGGAGTATCTTACCACCTAGACCCCCACCTAGGGCTGAAGAGTTCAGGGGCTGTGGACCGTGGGTTTTGGGGGCAGAAGATATTTAACCTGGCGTTTGAGGAAATGGAGGGAGAAGAGGCTCAGGTTCAAGGGCTCCTGGTTTGAATCTCTTGCTTTAGGTTTGAGGGCCAGGGCAGTCTCTCACCAGAAGCTGCAGGATATCATCAGGAACATTGCGAGTGTTCTTGCACATACCCCGGGCAGCTGAGTGGGAGAAGATGACCGGTGCCTGTGACACTTGTAGGGCTCGCCGTGTCACAGCATCCGAGACATGGGCCAAGTCCACCATCATGCCCAGGCGGTTCATTTCTGCCACCACCTTCTGCCGGGACAGGATGGGGAGAGGGCATGAGGGCTGCATTTATCTTGTGTGTATTTATCTGTAGGGAACAGGCGGGGCTGTACATCCATGTGGGGCAGGGTATGGAAGCTGGGTCCTTACCTCGCCAAAGCCGGTGAGCCGACTGACATTGCTGTAGAAGGGGTGGATACCCTTTGCTGAGCTCTGTGCCCTGCAGGATGGCCAGGAGGCAGTCTAACTGGTGGCCATGACTTGGCTACAAGAGCGTAGAAAGAGGTTCTGTCGAACCGTCTACACCTGCAGCTCCCTGGTGCAAGAGGAGGGACCCAGACTGGACTGTGCCTGGCAGTAGGAGGGCCCTTCTGGGGATTCAGTCTTGTTCTGCAAACCTCCATTCCCCTCCCGACCCCAGGTTCAGGGCTGGATCCCAGGGGTAAACTTGCTTTGGGCCCAGCGTGATCTTGGGCAGACCCCTGCCTCACTGGGCCCTTACCACCTGCACTGTGCTCACCAGGGCGTGTTGCAGGTGTGGGTGAGTGTCACGTAGTGCACACCCAGCGCATAGAAGGTACGCAAGATGGAGAGGCTCCTGTCCAGTGAGTGGCCGCCCTCCACACCAATGAGGCTAGCCAA
Source organism: Mesoplodon bidens (assembly GCF_964165515.1). Classification (NCBI taxonomy): domain Eukaryota; kingdom Metazoa; phylum Chordata; class Mammalia; order Artiodactyla; family Ziphiidae; genus Mesoplodon; species Mesoplodon bidens. The sequence continues at coordinate 71,510 of NW_027671994.1, forward strand.
CTTCCGGGTGTTGTTGAGAGCTGGGGGCAGGTAGGTCAGATGATCATTTTCAGAGGCAGGGGTAGCTAACTGAAGTCCCTAACACCTACCACCACCAGTCTCTTTACCATTTTTTTTTTGTTTTTTTGGCCGTGCCGCGCAGCATGAGGGCTCTTAGTTCCCCCACCGGGGATCAAACCCGAGGCCCCTGCAGTGGAAGCGTGGAGTCTTCACCTCTGGACTACCAGGGAAGTCCCCCGTCTGCCTTTAACTGAGGTCACAAGCTCCAGCTCAGAATAGGAGGCACACATGAGGCAGATGAGGTGAACTTGCTCCAGGGTGAGGCGCACAGCATCGCGTTCGTGGGTCCGGCATGGGACGTAGGCTCACCAGAAGTGAGGGAAGGCAAGGGCTTAGTTTGGGCTTTGGAGCTCCTTGGGCTTCTCATAGCCTCCTCAGCTGGCACAACACTCACTGTGCCCAGAAGTCACATGTAATGCGTTGCTTTTTCTGTGGTACTTGGATGCCCGTCAGGTTGGCTCACTGTGACCCCTGTTCCCCCAGCATCCATGGCATGGCACTTTCTAGGTCACTATGGTAACTTAGTTCCAATGTGACTAACCTGTGGTCTCTGAGGCCCCCAAACTGCCCCACATTCCCCAGCAGCCATGGTGGCACCTTGTGTGTCCCTTTGGTACATGGGCACCCACGAGATCATTTTTTCAGCCTGTCCAAGCTGGTCTGGCCATGGCTGAAATTGCACAGATTAACATCCTGTAGCCCGTGGTGGTAAAACTGCCTCAGGACCAGGGGCATGTCGTTGTGGCTGGAGGGAGGTCAAGGCAAATAGGTGGGCTCCTTAGGTCTTGGGATCAGGCAGGACACATTGCCTGGCCTGGGCCAGCCTGTGGGTCCCCCACCTCCCACTGTCACACAGACTATACTAGGAGCAGCTGAGGCCTGGGCTGAGGGGTTCCCACCAGGGAGGGGATGACAGAGAAGGGGAAGGGCATCCATAGATGATGGAGAGGACATCCAGGGGTGGTGTGAGGGAGCCTCCCCACTAGCTCTGCATGCTCCGGACCTCCTGCCCTCCCCGGGGCCAGGCTAGGCACCCAGCGGCCCCCAGCAGCCTGCACACACTGCAGCCACCCGTCCACAAGCGGGAAGTCCCGCATCAGGGCCCGCGTGCGCTCCCGCGGACTTGGGGTGCTGGAGGTGCCCGGCGTGGTCTTCACCGGTAACCGGCCGCAGCAGCAGACCCAGCAGGAGCAGCAGACACAGCAGAGGCCGCTGGCTGAGTGCGCGGGGACCATCGAGGCGGGCAGAGGCGGGTCTGAGGGGGCGGGCAGTGGGGTTCTGCCTGTCGACACAGGGCACCCAGCGGCGCGGCCTCGCGAGGGGGGCGGTTTGAGGGAGGGGATACAGAGTCACAGGACCCTGCAACCCGTGCGCAGAGAGCCGCGATCCGGGAAGCCCAGCAGCCACAGGGCGGCAGTGCCCTCCCGCCCCCTGCTCACAGGCAGCTCCTGCGGGCTAAGCTAAGTGGCCACTAAGAGGCTAAGTGGCCTCTGCGGAGAGCCCACTCACCTCCCATCGCGGGTTCCCTCCACCCCTGCCCCTCTTCCCACTCTCACTGCTCCGAGGGGGCGCCCTAGGTTGCCCTCCCCGGCCTGTAACCCTCCTGTCCAAGCTGGGGTGCTTCTCTCAGAGGGCCACCTTCAGCCCGAGGCCTCCCGGGAGCACACCTTGTCCCCATCTGCCTGCAGCCGGCCCCGCCCACCCTGAGGGCTGCGTGCCAGTGTCTCTGTGGCCACAGGTGCTCTGGGCTCCCGGTTTCCCGGGACTGGGCCATGAGGGCTTGTGTGGGGAAAGAGAGAGTTTCTGGAAATGGGGGGGTAACCATGTGAGCTGTGGATTCAGGAAGGGGCCCTCTGCCCCCGACCTTCTCTCTCCACCTACTTGACTCCCCAACCTGCATGACCATTCTCTGGGGACTTCAACCAGCACCTGGGAACTATCAGGAACCTCCCCCACTTCTGTCAGCCAGCCTCAGGAAAGAGAGCCCTCAGGAGCCGCTACACCTCCCCAGGGCCTGAATAGAGGGACTTTGGGGATGTGAACTGAACGACCTTCTGGGGAGAGTCAGCGACCCTTTTACTCAACAGAGCAGGAACCCAGTCAGCAGGCTATTTGACTGGAAGGAAATGAAGTGATTTCCATGGCAGCAGAGCCCCCACCGCAGCAACCTTCCTCCCAGAGCTGCTGGCTGACCTTCTGGCCAGGATCCCTCCTACCTCAGCGTGGAAGGCCCGGCCTCGTGGAGAAGTATAGGTTCTGAGGAAAGACCTGGCACCTGGGTTCTGCTGCTACACTTGCCTTATCTCGTGGCCCTTGTGGCTCTAGCTTTCCCAGAAAGCTCAAGGGCTTAAGTGCCTGTGCTTACTCAGAGGCCACACGCCATTCCCCATTTCCAGCCTCAGGCCCTCCCCCTAGCTGCCTCCTCTAGAGACCCCTTCTCCTCAACACACACTCTCTCTCTCTCTCTCTCTCTCTCTCTCTCTCTCTCTCTCTCTCTCTCTCTCTCTCTGTCTCTGGGGATGTGCCTTCTCACAGAAGCTCAACCACAGAGATGCTTTAGGGACTGTGCCCAAACTCCTTCATCCCCAGCCTCTCAAGTTTTTGCTCTGATCCCTGGCACCCCCTGGAGCTGTTCCACCTTTGGAACCTTTCCCAGGTGGCAGGAGTGCCTAGCACAGGGGTAGTGACCTAAGTCTGAGCACTGGCGACCCTAGAAATCTGTAACACACAAACATTTTATTGAGCAGTAAGGGACCCCAGTGGGGACAGAAAGGGCTGGCAGTAAAGGAGCATGTGAACCTCGGGGCAGGGTGCATGCTGCTTGACTCTCCATCCTGTTCTTGCTTCAGGGAGCAGGTCCACCATGCTCCAATCGCCGGTTTTTGGGTCTGGAGCAGCCCAGCTCTTCGTCCGAACTTTCTGAAGAGTGCTTTCGTTTGGGAGCACGTCTGGGGACTGGCTTCACTGCTTCCACCTTTGCTGGTGGGGCCAAAGGGACATCCCCGTAGGCCTGGTAGCCACCAACCAGGCAGTATGTCTCCCCATGCCAGCCCAACTGCGTTTCTCCACACCCTCGGTAGAGGACATGGTAGTGCCCAGGTGTGGGAGGAGAAACGGGAGCCACTGCTGCTGCAAAGAAAATCAGAACTGATCAGTCACTTGTGCTGTGCACAGTCTCCTGCCACAGTTTCCCCCTCTCATGTCTCTCCCAGTTTCTGGCTGAAGACCTTTAATCTACTTGACATCCAAAACACAGCCTTGGCCCATCACCTCTATGAGTCCCTAGAGAAGGGACACTGGCTGCAAAAGCAATCCCTAGAGCCTACGGCTGCAGCAGATGAGGAAGTCTCTTCACCGTTTCCAGGGAAAACAGTAGAGCCCGAAAGAAATTGCACTCATGATGCTCTCCATCTCTGCCTTCCACAACAGAGAAAACATTTCTTGCCGTCTGTCACTTCTGAGGCTTTAATGGAAATGTCTTTCAAGTTTTGGAAAGAAATAATCTAATACAAATCTGTTAAGAACCCCTCTCACCTTGGCAACCCCTCTTGGGCCCCAGTTATACTGCCTGTTTCAACCACACTGAACTCTAGCCCTCTGGTACTTTTATCTAGATGAGAACAAGGCTAAATACTGAGGCCGAGTGATCAGGAGACTCAGAACCGGGGTCTGGGTACCAAGTCTAGGCTCACATCAACGCAGCCTCCTGGGACACCATCCCCTCAGCCCTCCAGTCTCATTAGCACTTCATCACCCCCCGCTTCATTCTTCCGGTCTTCCCATCAATATGGCACCACCCTGTCCCCGAGTACTCAGCAACTCAGTACGGGATGTGTCTGAGGGGACCGCTAGCGATGTCTGCATGACAACACAGAGGTGCCTGGGTTTGAAGGTGTGCTTCTAATTGTGGCCCCTCTTCCTCAAACGGCTCCATTTACCGTCTGCCAACAAAAATGCACTTGTCTTTTGCTGAGAGGCCACTCAGGAGAGGGTCTGAACGGAAGCATCCTGTAGCCCAAAGGGGAAGGCTACATTATAAAGCTTAGAACCGTCCTGCACACTTGTCCAGGGATGACCTTTCACTTGTCCTCAGCAGTGAGCCCTGTGGGTCCCTGAAGGTGTCCCAGGTCACTGGTATTACTTACATGTGGGAGTGTGCTCAGTTGTACATGGTTGGCAGGCCCCACAAAAACATGTGCCAGCCAGGTGAGGTGGATTGTATCCCACACCTCCTGTGGAGGTGGCCGGTCTGGGTGTACCTGCTGCACTGCCCACCCAGGGAACAGAGCACAGGGTTGAGTATCTATAGCCTATGACGTCAGACATGGGCTCTGACCGTCAGAGAAACTTCCCACCAGTTCTCCACCAGGTACGAATCTGCTCGGTTGTCAGCTACCATGGAATCTGTTACCACGGAATCTGTGAGAAGGCCTGCGAGGGCATCACTACCCAGTGAGGTCATATATGGAACCTGTGACTTGAGGGGCAGGCTTCAGGAGGAGGGGCAGTTTTTTGGAGGAGAACAGGGTAGAGGCAGAGGTACTCTGCCTGGCCCCTCACAGCTGGGCCTCCCCACCAATGCCCTAGTCTAGTAGACACCCCAGGTGGGGCGTGCTGGTGCTCTGGCACAGCCCCAGGGGCCACAGGAGGGCAAGAGAGACCCACATTCTGTGATTGGCTTGAGAGGCAAGATTAACGTAAGAGACAGCTAGGTTGTATGGCGCTTACCCTAAGAGGCAGAGATTTGTGTGGACTGGGGAATCAGGGAAGGCTCCTTTGCAGTGGGCCTGAAGGACAAGTGAGATTTGGACCCATGGGGAAGAGAGGGAAGACATTCCAGTTTGGAAGAATAAAAGCAAAGACACACTCTTCTCGACCTTGTCCTGCCCCCAATATAAATTCCTAGCACCCTGAAATTTTTACAACTGAGGACTTAAAAAAAACAAGAGGTTAAGGGGCCTTCGCAGTGGTACACAGGTAGTGGAGAGGTGTTCTGCTCAATGGTTAGGTTCATGTCGGGGCTCCAGGTTTACAGCTGATAGGAATGTGAGGACAAGCTCCTGCCATTTCAAACATTTCCAAGTGATACTGAGAGAGATGTTAAAGGTGCAAAATGCGGGTGCTGAATGACCTCACAGAGTGGGAATGGTGGGCCCATTTGAACATGAAATTGAAAACAAATTCATGACAAAAGGACATAATACAAAATGACAACATAATTACTACAGGCCCCTCCCCCCTAGAAGTAAAAGTCATTAGAATCCTCTCTCTCTCCACCATGAAAGAATGAGATAAAGACTCAGCAGCAGCCCCCGTGAGAAACATGGTCAACAGTGTGAAGAGGTGTTACTAAGACGATTTGGTCCACCTCAGAGAAGGAAAGAGACAACTCTGCCCTTAGCCTGATCAGGCCCACAGGAAGCAAGCACATTTGGGGCAGCCTCTGATAGTGTGGCAATGAGAGAGAACCTTCTTTAGGAGGGGACTCCCTGTTGCCGACCCTGAAAAAGCAAAGATGGGACATTCGTTTAATGGGACTGTTGCAGAGGCGTTGTTCCCAGGAGGTAGAGACTGCTTCGACTACCATTTCAGAGGTTGGGCCACCGTGGTTGAGAAGCACAGCACCTTCTCTTCCTAAACTGCTTGAATCAGCGGGTACACGTTAGGACAGACGAAGTCAGGCCTCATTGGAGCGGACTGCCTTTGGGAGTGGTAGAATGTAAGCTGTGAAGGGGCATGCTCTGGAGGAGGTTTGTCATGGCAGGTGGGCCAGCATGAGACCATTCAGATTCTCCACGGCTCCAGAGATCACTTGACTGGGAGCATCCCTGTGATGTGGCGGGGGGACTCCTACCTTAACAGGACCTGGCTGGGCATCTGGGGAAGGCGGAATAAATGGTTTTATTAATTTACGAGAGCGAGAGACTCACAAAAGCACTGAAAAAGACTTGTACCTGGATTCTTGAGCCAACCCTAAGAAAACTTATCTAGATCTGGAGTAGGGCTCTGGAGGCTGCACTTTTAAGCTTCCTGGGCAGTCCCACCACAGTGCTCCATGGATAGAGTGACCAAATTATTGTGTGTTCTCGGTTGCTTTGGGGAGTCAAAGTGGGCAATATTAAAAACTGCAGCAGGCATACGTATAAACGGAATATTCAAGGCAAACAGAGGTGTATAGTTATTCTATGCATGAATCAGGTTTGGGAAAAGCTAGCCTGGTGGTTAAAAAACACAACCCTTACGACAGGCAGACCAGATTCTGTCCTACTTGCTTGTGTGATTTTGACCCAGTTCTTTTATCTTTCTGACTGTTTCTTCATATGGAAAAGAGCTATGGCTGTACATTTAGCACAATATTCTCTTTTGGCAAAAGTTGCTCTGGGTCCATTTGTGTTCTCTGCAACTGAATCCTTTCCAGTGTGCAAGCATTTTTAAGTTGTTTGGTGAAGTATTACATTTGACTTTCAACTGTTCATTACTTTGGGCAAAGCTTATGTAGTGCTGCAGAGACTAGAACCTATGCAGAGATAGTGAGAGGATGTTATAAGCTTATTCTGCCGGTTGATACAAAAGTTTAACCTTTTCTCCTCTTCCTCCACCTGCCGCTAAGACATGAGAAAGAAGGCAGAGCCTGGAAATGCACACCAGGCAATACTTCTGTGTCAGTTTGCCTTTTATTCCTCTGCCAGTACTTCCCAGAGAGATTTCACCAAAAGTGCCTAAGCTTGCCATGGCCATTGTTGGGAAGAAAGTTTCTCTCTATTGCTAGTCACATCCCCTTTTCCTTCTTCTGGGGGCTTAATGGATGTTTGGGGGCAGGAACTAAAATTTAAACTAAACGGTAAAAAAACAAAGAAACAAAAAACAAAACAAAAAACATGTGTTCTTTTTTTTAACATCTTTATTGGAGTATAGTGGCTTTACAATGGTGTGTTAGTTTCTGCTTTATACCAAAGTGAATCAGTTATACATAAGTTCCCATAACTCTTCCCTCTTGCGTCTCCCTCCCTCCCACCCTCCCTATCCCACCCCTCTAGGTGGTCACAAAGCACCGAGCTGATCTCTCTGTGCTATGCGGCTGCTTCCCACTAGCTATCTATTTTACGTTTGGTAGTGTGTATATGTCCATGCCACTCTCTCACTTTGTCATGGCTTACCCTTCGCCCTCCCCATATCCTCAAGTCCATTCTCTAGTAGGTCTGTGTCTTTATTCCTGTCTTACCCCTAGGTTCTTCATGACATTTTTTTCTTAAATTCCATATATATATATGTGTGTTAGCATACGGTATTTGTCTTTCTCTTTCTGACTTCCTTCACTCTGTATGACGGACTCTAGGTCCATCCACCTCATTACAAATAGCTCAATTTCGTTTCTTTTTATGGCTGAGTAATATTCCACTGTGTATCTGTGCCACATCTTCTTTATCCATTCATCCGACGATGGACACTGAGGTTGTTTCCATCTCCTGGCTATTGTAAATAGAGCTGCAATGAACATTTTGGTACATGACTCCTTTTGAATTACGGTTTTCTCAGCGTATAGGCCCAGTAGTGGGATTGCTGGGTCATATGGTAGTTCTATTTGTAGTTTTTTTTTAAGGAACCTCCATACTGCTCTCCCTAGTGGCTGTACCAATTTACACTCCCACTAACAGTATAGGAGCGTTCCGTTTTCTCCACATCCTCTCCAGCATTTATTGTTTGTAGATTTTTTGATGATGGCCATTCTGACCGGTGTGAGGTGATACCTCCTTGTAGTGTTGATTTGCATTTCTCTCATAATTCGTGCTGTTGAGCATCTTTTCATGTGTTTGTTGGCCATCTTTGGAGAAATGTCTATTTAGGTCTTCTGTCCATTGTTTCATTGGGTTGTTTTTTTGATATTGATCTGCATGAGTTGCTTATCTAGTTTACAAATTTATTTATGTTTATATTTTTTGGAGATGAATCCCTTGTCAGTTGCTTCGTTTGCAACTATTTTCTCCCATTCTGAGGGTTGTCAGAGTCCAGAGTCTTCAGTGTTCCCCCAGTATCCAACTTGGACAAGTGTACAAATAGTGGTGGTCTAAATGATGTAGAGAGATGAATAGCGGAAGTAAGTATTGAAGGTAAAATTAATCGTTCAGTAACATCACATAATTAATTTTAAGTGTCCGTGTTATATTTGGGCAGAGTTGTTCAGTTGGCAATTAGTTAAGTTTGTAAGAGACTCAGGAGAGAGAGATGTACGTTTTAGGTCAAGATCTGTGATATATATGGTGGCTGGAATCACAAGAGTAGATGAGACCATCTATCAAGGGCAGAAGAGAGCTTCTGAGAAATACACATCTCTTGGCAGAGGGCAAAGTGAGAGTGCCCAATGAAAGAGATAAGGATGTCCAGAGGCAGGAGGAAGAAGTAGCAGGTTAAGATGCTACTGTTGTTAAGGTGAAAGATTTTTCTGAGATGACAAGTTTGATCAACAAAATCAAATATTGCTGAAAGGTGACAGAAGGACCAAACAACATTCACTCAATTTAATCACAAATTAAATGTTGGTGAATGCAATTCCAGTGCAGATAAGTAAGAAGAAAAGAGCAAAATTGTGTGAGTCACGAGGTACATAAAGATAAGAAAATACAGACAGTGAGAATAAATACAATTTTTGATAAACTGCACTGTGAAATTAGGAAGAGAGAAAAGGTAACTAGAGAATTACTTGGCATCAAGCAAGAGTAATTTTTAATGGGAGGGGGGCAGCTTTTTAATGGGAGGGGCCCAAAATAAAATCGCTAAAGAGGAAAACCTTAAGAATCCCAATGAGGTGGGAAAATGAATGGAAGATACTGAGGAAGTGAGAATAGGTATTTATAAACTATGTCGAAAAGCTATTCTTGGACGTAAAGAGAAGAAGGTAGTTTGGGGTGTTTTTGCTTTATAGTCTGTGTTTTCTCTGTGAAATAAAAGTTTGATGGGAGGTGATGTCACCTCGAGATAGCACTCATCAAATATCCTATGTGCTTATCTACATTTTTCATCCTCCTTTGTAGTTCAACTGTTTTCCTTTGATTCGTTGTGGCCAGTGGCAAAGAAGCAGAATCAAGTGTATCACTTCTGAGCTGAGGTCATTAGGAGCCAGTGTCCCTCTTGTCTGGTCCTCTGCTATTGTGACATGGGAGGTCAGATAGTCCAGATGACGTGGCTGCAAGATGGATCAGGACCATGTGATCTGTAAGGGCTTTACTCAGTAGAGAAATAACGTACTCGTATTTTCCACTGAGATTCCTGTGTTCAATAGATCTGCCTGTGAGAGCTCAGAGAGCATAGCGAAGGCTGAAATGACAAAGACAGAGGGAGAGATGTTGGTAACAGATGGAAGGCGCCTGGCAGATAATATATTAAATGGTAAACAAAGCTGCTGGAGTAAGAGAGAGAGTATATAAGAGATGAGAAGAAGGCCAACTGTCTGTAGTATCTAACGCTAAGGAGTGAGGAGAGAAACAACTGAAAAATAAAAATAAAAAGAATGATGAGAAAGGAGCTAGGTGGTATGCCAACAGAAATCATAAGATTGCTATAAAACATAAAGGAAGGTAGTTTTCAAAGAAGCACCATTTAACGGAGTCAGTTGTTTCCCAAAGGCAAAATGCTATGGGAACTGAAAATAAAGCATCTGATTGGATGGCTAAACTTTTATGAACAAAAGTGGAACCATTTCAGGAAAGTCATGGGAGAAGATGCTGTGTTACAGTGGGGAGAGTAATCAATGTATTGTGAGGAAAGTTGCCTTCATTTGCAAGAAATGCCAATTAAGAAGTGAAGAGAGCATTTAAAGGGAAGGGATAATGTAAGAAAATTAAAAAAAAATTAAGGAAACTTGAATAATTGGTAGACAAAGAGGGAGGTATTAGTGAAAGACTGAAAATCAGAGAAAGCTATCTTAAGTTGTTGTTATGGACTGAATTGTGTCCCCCGAAAAATTATATGTTGAAGCCCCTCCTAATTTGACTGTAGAAGATAGGAGATAGGTCCTTTAGGGAGGTAACTGAAGTTAACTGAAGTCATAAGGGTGAGGTAATAATCTGACAGGGACTGATGGTGTCCTTATAAGAAGGGGAATAGATTCCAGAGATCTCTCTCCCTCTGCTCGTAGAGGAAAGGCCGTGTGAGGACACTGCAAGAAGACGGCCGTCAGCACGCCAGGAAGATTGTTCTCACCAGAAACCAATTCTTATGGTATTCAATACCTTAATCTTGGACTTCCACCCTCCAGAACTGTGAGAAAATAAATTTCTGCTGTTTAAGTCATTCAGTCTATAGTATTTCACTATAACAGCCCAACCAGACTAATAGAGACCTTCATGTACACTGCAATATACAGAAGCTAAACAATGATTGTGAGCCTGAGATTCCATCTTGAACAGAAGTGTAATGACGCTTGTGGTACTCACAACTTCTCGAATTTTGTCAGAAAGATGTGAAAAAAGTCAGTCAACCAACGGTTCTGATAGTGGATATTTTCTTTATGTGTTTGACATAAAGCAGTGTCTGACAGCCTCCCTGATACCCATCAGTATCACAGTTTTGATTCTGTGGCTCCAGTTCCACATGGCACCAAGGTGCTGTGTACTGTCCATTCTTGGGTTTTTGGGTGCTGTACCTATTGCCAATAGGTGGGTCAAACCACTGGGGCTCTTCTGAAGTCCTCCCTAAATTTGGACCCAGCTTCAGCTCCAAATCCGAGTCTTCAGAGAGCCCAGGCTGAGGCTCGCCTGCCACAGTAGACACATTGGCTAATGGGTTGCACTGCAGCACCCACTCGGACAAGGGCACCATCAGGATGCCACCGTTCTTCTTCTGCAGGGGTGGACCCGTGGACAGTCAGCTTGGCCCCCAGCACAACCAGCTGCCTGTTCACTCTCTCGGCCCCTGTGAGGAAGGTGTTCAGCCCTGGCTTTGAGGTCAGAGTCATGTCCTCTCTGGGTTTGTGTGAATGGAGGAGCCGCAGCCCTGGTCTGGGTGGTGTGTTGGCCCTGGGTTTCCGGGTTTGGAGGAGTCTCTTACCACCTAGACCCCCACCTAGGGCTGAAGAGTTCAGGGGCTGTGGACCGTGGGTTTTGGGGGCAGAGGATATTTAACCTGGCGTTTGAGGAAATGGAGGGAGAAGAGGCTCAGGTTCAAGGGCTCCTGGTTTGAATCTCTTGCTTTAGGTTTGAGGGCCAGGGCAGTCTCTCACCAGAAGCTTCAGGATATCATCAGGAACATTGCGAGTGTTCTTGCACATACCCCGGGCAGCTGAGTGGGAGAAGATGACCGGTGCCTGTGACACTTGTAGGGCTCGCCGTGTCACAGCATCCGAGACATGGGCCAAGTCCACCATCATGCCCAGGCGGTTCATTTCTGCCACCACCTTCTGCCGGGACAGGATGGGGAGAGGGCATGAGGGCTGCTGCATTTATCTTGTGTGTATTTATCTGTAGGGAACAGGCGGGGCTGTACATCCATGTGGGGCAGGGTATGGAAGCCGGGTCCTTACCTCGCCAAAGCCGGTGAGCCGACTGACATTGCTGTAGAAGGGGTGGATACCTTTACTGAGCTCTGTGCCCTGCAGGATAGCCAGGATGCAGTCTGACTGGTGGCCATGACTTGGCTACAAGAGCCTAGAAAGTGGTTCTGTCGAACCGTCTACACCTGCAGCCGTCTACACCTACCACCCGCCCTGGTGGCCAGCAGGCCCGGGGAAGCGGCCCCGGCCCCCGCTCCCACTCCCGCCCCCGGCCATGGCGAAACGGCGGAGGGGGGCCTTCATCCGGAGGGAGCTGTGGAGAGCCACACCGGCGGACAGGTGGCGGCGCCGGGGCAGGGAGCCGGAGGGGGCGGCCAGGTGCAGGTCGAGGGGCTCGCGGGCCGCACGGACGGCACCCGGGCCCGCGGCGGAGTCTGGGTCCGGGTCAGCCACCCCGGGAGCGTCTGGGGTGCGGCCGCCTTTCAGGGCCGCCTTCTGGCCGCATAGAGCGCCCCCTCTGGCGCGCTGTGGTGGGAGGGGCCGGAGGAAGTGGGGCCTGCAGCGGTGCCCGTCGGGGGGGCGGAGCTGGCGGCCACCGCCACGGGCGACTAAAGGAGAAGGCGGAGCCGCAGCGGGAGGCAAAATGCCTATGGCACCCGGTGTTCCCAGGCGGTCTCCCATCCAAGTACTAACCGGGCCCGACCCTGCTTAGCTTCCGAGATCAGACGAGATCGGGCGCGTTCAGGGTGGTATGGCCGTAGACGGGGGCGGGGGATCATTTGAAGGGGGTCTTGAAAGGTAGGAGTTCCACAGTGGCGACAGGGCATTCTGTGCAGAGGAAACAAGACAGACAAAGATCTCTATCCATTGACCTTGCTCTATTTTCTTCCAGCATTTAGCACCATCTGAAATTATATTTTTGTCTAGCTTCTCGTTGTTTATTTTCTGTCTCCCCCATGCACTCTAATTCTCCGAGTGCAGGAAGCAGGTCTATCCTATGTGCCCAAAAGAATTCCTGGCACATGGTGGGTGCACAGTACATATTTGTAGCATGGATGAATCAGTAGGCAGTCCAAGCAAAAGGGAGAGAACGGGATTTGATGAGATCTATAAGTACTTATGTGGTTTCATTTCAACCTCACAATTCTCCTTCCTAAGAAAGATGTCATTATCTCCGTCTTACAAATAAGGAAACTGAGGTAAGACAAAGGCAAGCAACTTGACAAAGGTCACACACCCAGTAAAAGGTAAAGCTGGCATTGAAGCCTAAGCTAGCAGGTTCCAAAGTCTGGACTGTACCACAGGAAGAGGCTAACAAAGGCCTGAACTAAGTAAAGCCGTGGGAAGGGAGTCAGAGAGAAGAGTTCATGCTTAAGAGTTGCTGGGCTTAATAAAATGGACCAGACGTGGCCACAGACTGAAAGAATCCCCTGCAGATTCATCTCCATCTGAGCCGCTAGTCCTGACCTCCTTCTCAATCTCATGGGGATGACAGAAAAAACATGCAGCATTGGCCGCTAACTAGCTGTTTAACTTTGGAAGCCTTAGATATCTAATTTCTCCAAGCATGTTTCCCCCACATGAAAAAAATGGTGACAGATACTAGGTTTACGGTTGTTATGAGATGATGCAGATGAAGCACCCAGGACAGTTCCTGGCCCATAGTAGGTGTTCAATAAATATTAACTTACTTCTCTTTCCCCATGGCCTCCTGCTATCTTTTGGTCTGGGAAATACTATTCCCAAGAGGAGGACCAAAGAGGGAGGAAGTGTTAGGAGGGCATCTGCTCTGGGGCAGGTATGGAAATGGATAGTCTCAAGAAGGTAGTGAGTGACAAGCCAGGCCTGGAAGAGGTGGGTGGATAAGAGGCTAGGAAAGTACCCAGCAGTTTTCTCTATGAGGAAAACTCTGACCCCCCCCCCCTATAATGAAGGTTCAGACAAGCAACCAGAATTCCAAGTCATGTGCCCAGTCTTTTCTCTGCACAAAAGGTGTAGCCAGAGCTTGGTGAAGGGGAAGCAGGGGACCATTTGACTTGGGCCTCATACGTACAAATTTGGTTGGATTCCCAAAGGAAGTTATTCATCAAGTTATTATAATTTGGGGTGTTTAAAATGTTAATTTTTAACAGTTATCTGTGAGTTTAATTATGGATTGCACCTAGTAGTGATTTTCCATTTCTTAAAACATAATGTACACTGCTCTATACAAACTGTTTCCTGAAATAAACATGTTATTTGTGGACTCATTTTTAAAAGGGGTTAACTTATAAACAATTAAATTATACCACAAGTTTTTGTAACTGTCTTTGAATTTTCACATTTCCTATGTGTTGGAATTGTTTCAAAAAGAAGAAGAAGAGAAAAAGAGGCTTGGGTTTCTGGGTCTCTTCAGCTCAAGAGGGCACAGGGCAGTGGCAGCCCAGAGGCAGCCAGAGGGGAGGTGAAGAGCCTGTTACTGAGCTTGTTTACAGCACCACCTGGTGTTTATAACTCATTAAAATGTCACACTTCCTTGTCCTTAAGCCCTGGAATTTGCTGAGTAAAATCCCCACAGCTATTTTCTGAAGCCCTCTCTCTCAAAATTTCTTTTTCACTCACTTAAAAAGAATAAGGCTTATAGACAAGAATAACCCAAAACAGAAGTTGATGCCCCACGACTTTCCTTTGTTTTCTTTTAGCTTTGTGCTGTGGGACGGAAGGTCTGTATGTAATACTAGTTCAGACTGACTGAGCAGTGACTATGTGCCAAGCAGTTCTAAGTACCCTGCATGGATTAAGTAACTTAATTATTATAACAACTCTAGAGACAGGTATTACTATTACCATAAGCCCATTTTACAGATGTGGCTGCTGAGACACAGAGAGTTAAAGGAATTTCATAAAAATCACTAGAAAGTAGCAAAGCAAAGATTTGAACCCAGGCCTGAAGCCTTGCTTCAGTGTCCATGATTTTAAACACTGTTATGCTGCTTTTCCGTGTAGGTGCATGTTTCAAGAAAAGGTATCTTCTTAATTTTTATTTGGCCTGATATTAAGAATTTAATTTCCCTGGGTAAAGCTCGATGGACCAAGGATAAACAGAGCAGCAAACAAGTTAAAAATATGCCTTCAATAATCATCTGCTATATGAGGCATTAAGCTTCTCAGAAGCCTAGACCGCCCTTTAGAATGTCATACAATCCAGAAGGATGGCATACAAAACAACTTAGTGTTTGTTTATAACAAGGCTACCACCACCAAGAAAGCATTATAATCCTCTGTCTTTTTAAGAGTTCAACAATTTCAGATCTCTCCTTTTAAAGGGGTAGTAATAATAATGGCTACAATCTATTGAGTGCTTTTTTGTTTTTGTTTTAGAGAAGCATCAACTAGTGAAAAACAATGTGGGTTTGGGGGAATCATACTACCTGGGTTCAGATCCTGTTATTTTTTTTAATGAATTTTTATTGGCATATAGTTGCTTTACAATGTTGTGTTAGTATCTGCTGTACAGCAAAGTGAATCGGCTATACATGTACATATATCTCCTTTTTTGGATTTTCTTCCCATTTAGGTCACCACACAGCAATGAGTAGAGTTCCTTGTGCTATACAGTATGTTCTCATTAGTTATCTATTTTATACATAGTATTAATAGTGTATATATGTCCAATGGAATATTACTCAGCCATAAAAAGAAACGAAACTGAGTTATTTGTAGTGAGGTGGATGGACCTAGAGACTCATACAGAGTGAAGTAAGTCAGAAAGAGTAAAACAAATACCGTATGCTAACACATATATATGGAATCTAGAAAAAAAATTTTTTTAAATGGTTCTGAAGAACCTAGGGGCAGGACAGGAATAAAGACACAGGCATAGAGAATGGACTTGAGGACATGGGGAGGGGGAAGGGTAAGCTGGGATGAAGTGAGAGAGTGGCATGGACATATATACACTACCAAGTGTAAAACAGATAGCTAGTGGGAAGCAGCCGCATAGCACAGGGACATCAGCTCGGTGCTTCGAGACCACCTAGAGGGGTGGGATAGGGAGGGTGGGAGGGAGACGCAAGAGGGAGGAGCTATGGGGATATATGTATACATACAGCTGATTCACTTTGTTATACAGCAGAAACTAACACACCATTGTAAAGCAATTATACTCCAATAAAGATGTTTAAAAAAGTATTAAAAAAATAGTGTATATATGTCAATCCCAATCTCCCAATTCATCCCACCACCACCCCTTCTCCCTTGGAACCATACATTTGTTCTCTACATCCGTGTCTCTATTTCTGCTTTGCACATAAGATCATCTATACCATTTTTCTAGATTCCACATATGTTAATATATATTTGTTTTTCTCTTTCTGACTTACTTCACTCTGTATGATAGTCCTGTTTTTATTTTTAACATCTTTATTGGAGTACAATTGCTTTACAATGTTGTTAGTTTCTGCTGTATGACAAAGTGAATTAGCTATTCATATACATATATCCCCATATCCCCTCCCTCTTGCTTCTCCCTCCCACCCCTCTAGGTGGTCACGACGCACTGAGCTGATCTCCCTCTCAGAGACAACCTATAGGCGACTCAGGGGTCAAGCAGCAGATTGGACCACAAGACCTCTAAGTTGCTGCCAAACTGGGGATCTGGACCCATTTCCTAGTTTTGCTTTGAAATACACCTGAAGAAATGAAAAACAGGTGGTCGCCAACTTTCAGAGAATTGAAGTCTGTTTTCTTGCCAGTTATTTTTCTGCCACCATCAGTTTCCATAAACCCTATGAGGAGACATATGTCCTCCCTCATTCTTACAGATCCAGTTGGGTTGGAGATGACGGAAGTGATGGCACAAAGCCAGACACGTCTTAGCGCTCACTCCGCACTGTCACCAAATGGCCAGGCGTCAACCTTGAAGCACAGTCTCTATGCTGGTTCCTGCAGAGACAAGAAGAAAGAAGAAAGAATAGGCAGAGCCTTTGGACTTCAGGACTTGTGATCCCATTTTTGTCCTCTGTAGCCGTTAGGACTTGGCAATACAGCCTGAGGCCAACAATACTGCCTGGCCTCAGTGGCTGAAACAAATGAGGGATTTAGGTTTTCACAGAAAAGTGTGAAGAGAGACCATGCAGAGCTGGGATGCAGCTTCAGGATATGACCTGAGAGCCAGGCTCCTTCTGCCCTTTGGCTCCACCATCACTTCTGTGTTGCAGGCAGGAAAAAGGGAAGAACAAGAGGAAAAAGTGGTGTTCCTACCAGTTTCAAAGAGCTCTCCTAAGAGTCTGCCCCAGGGTTAGTGCTCTTTTCCCTGGCCACACCCTACCGCAAGGGGGACTGGGCACTTTGTCACCCAATAAAATCCAGGGTCCTCTTACTAGGGAAGTAGGAGGCGAGTACAGGGCAAACAACAGCAGTCTCTTCTACTTTCTCTCATGTCCCTCTGTCAGGATAGTGGAGATTGTACCCCGCTTTCTAAAGATGAGAAAGCTGAGAGGTGGCCAGGAGGACCTGCACAGAGCCACAGTGGGTTGGTGGTAATGTTGGTGTCAGCACCCAGCTCAGGGCCGGTTTTGAAAAATGATGAACACAAAAGGCAGAAATCCATGAACCTCTGTGGGCAAACAGCAGCTGTGAGCCCAGGGCCATCTCTGTGGGGAGTCAAACTGACAGATGAGAGGGGCTGCAGGGTGCAGTGAGAATGAGGGCTGCAGGACACAGGGCTCCATGTCATTCCCTGGGTTGGCAAGAGCTAGACAGCTTTGGCCTTGGCTCAGTTGGGAGAACAGATGGGCAGGAATTCGGCACAGCTTCCAAATCAGCCAAGCAGCAAAGACTGCCTTCTTTGCCCTTGTCAGCTGAGGCTACAGCTCCCACCAGTCCCAGCCAGCTGCAGAGGCCCAAGCCTGAAGACCATGACAACTTGGCCCGGCCTGTGCCATGCCCCGCCCACTGTGGGAGCCAGGAGGACAAGCAAGTGCAGGTGTTCCACCCAGCAGTGAGGGTGACACCTAGGTGGAGCTGCCCACCAGGTTCAGATTTCTCTGTGCAGGGCGAGCAAGCCTTGTAGCAATCCAGTCTCAGCCCTGACTCCTTTGGCGCATAGGACTCTTAACTATTGAGACAGCCAGCCCGTTTGATTGACGTCCAGACCTCTGTTCTTTCTCATGCTCTCACCTCCCACAGGAATGGTGGCAACGTGGCCAGAGGTGAAAGGCAAATCCAGGAATTATACCGAAATGCAAGCAATGCAGAGAGAACTCCTTCCCACATCTGAAGAAAGGAGGGTCCTCACAGAAACAAGGCAATCGATGAGGGGATAGGAACGCGTGTTCAGCTCAGAAACAGGACATAAAATACATAGAATTTTACTGCAGCTCTGGCTAGAGCATATGGTATAAGAGGAAGAAATACAAGTCTTTAGAAAGAAATGCACCTTGTGCTGTCAGCTAGACGTGGTAGGTTCATTCTCTCTTTCTCCCTCCAAAGACTACATGAATCTTGGATTATCTGTGTATCTACTCCCAATTCACTGACTCTGGTATTAAAAGCAGACTGAAATTTGTTTAGAATTCTACTTAGCTAGAAAAGTTCTTTTTTTGAATGAGACTGAAATTTGTTTAGAATTGTTTAGCTAGAAAAGCCAGAAAAGCTTTTTGTGAATGGTGCAAGGATGACTACCATGACTCCTTTAAAGAGAGAAGCTGGGAAAGAGATGGGAAGGAGAGGCCGGGCCGGCTGTGAGGGCCCCACCCCCAGGAGGATGCTCCCTGAAAGCAGCAGTCTGTGCAGTGCCCACCACACCCCTCCTCCGTGAGGCTCTGGCGCCCTGCAGCCACCTGCAGGTTACACGATGAGGCTCTTCCAATGAGTATAAAGAACCCCCAACCCTGCTCCCTTACCCCAGGACTTCTATAATCTTGAGACCCTAGACTCATCAAAGCTACACTCTGCAGCCTGAAGATCTGTCCACACAGCCAAGGGAAGGCTGGGCAGGAGGCAGCCAGCAGGCTCTCACACCACCTGCCTCCCCTCCTTCCTCAGTGGCTCCCACGAGGGCACAATCAGGGCGGGGAGGCTTCATGAGCCCCCCTTGGCCCTCTGGGATGTGAGGAGTCAGCAGGGATTCATACCCATCCTGCCGGGACCATCTGCACTCAATTATAAGCCCTTTGGAAGCCAGCAGAGGGCTGTTAAGCTGCCGCTGGTTCTCTATGATTAGCTAGTTCTTGTCTTTTGAATACTGCATATGGTGCAGCCAGCTGCAGAAAGCATTCATGACTCAAAGCTTTTTTCCCCTCAAAGAGAAAAGTGCTAAGTTGTTATTACTATGGGAAGAAAAAAAAAAGTTTAAAACTCTTACTTTCTGGTTAAGTTCCTCTTCCTACCTTAAAATTCTACCTCTTCCCAGGATTGGGACCATTCCTTTGTCTGTTTTCTACCAGCACTATATAGGTACTTGCTTGCTGAAGATGAGCCTTGCTAAGAAATATCAAGATTGTGTATAATTCCAGCTCAGGTGTTGTTATCCGTGGTCCAGTAGACCCTCTTCTCTCCCTTATTTTGTGTGAGAGACCTGACGTTAAGGCATGCTTTTGATGAAACCACTCCAAAAAGTCAACTCTTTGCAATCAACTCAGGAGCCAGCGCCACTGCTGAGGCTTACCTTCTTTCCCAGGTGCTGAGCCAGGAACAGAAGCAATACTGCTTGGTTCGCACTTGAAACCCTCAGTGTTCTCTGTAGGCGAGAAGCAGTTAGCTGGCTACAAGCTAGCATTAAAATCAGTAGGGATGCTTAAAAAAAAAACATGTATTTCTGGGGCTATACATAGACTTGAAATCCAGGCTCACATGTGAGTGGAGGTCCAGAGAAGATGGAGATTTGAGAGTCTTGTGAATAGTGATAATGAAAGCCATGAATTAGCTACAATTCACAGGGAAAAGAATATGGAAATAGAAGATGGGGGTAATCAGAGTCCCTTCTTCCTCATATCTCTGAACTAGGCAAATAACTCGTTTCTTTTCTCATAATACACAGGCTCTATGGTAAACACAGCACAAATATGCCAATAACCACAGGGCACTCTATGGATAAGACAATTCTTTGTAGAGTGGATACATGTATAACTGATTTGCTTTGCTGTACACCTGAAACTAATGCAACATTGTAAATCAACTATACTCCATTTTAAAAATATATATTTAAGAAAATGTTCTTTGTACCATGAGTTTGGCTGGCTTAAGCCTATAAATTTGCAAAACTTTAGGAACCCATCTATATATGGAATGAATAGTTCTACTCTCCATGTTGAGAGACAAATAAAAATGCCTATTTAAATATCTAGCAGGAAAAGTACCCCAAAAGTGATTTCACTTTTTTTTTTTTTGATGAGCAATTTTAAGCATGTCCAAGAGGAAGAAAATCTGTACCAATATGGGTTGTTCCACTGAGCCTAATGGGAGCCACATGTCTATCTGACAAGGGAGTTACAAGTTTGGAAAGGGAGAAAACAAAAGGAACCCTGTGTTGTTAGTCTGAAATTGGAGGTAAGGTATAAATTCATGGTTTTCAATATATGGATACAGAAATAAATTTAGATGTCATGGGCACATAGGTATGTGTATACATATACACACATGCAGATATTCCCAAACTCTGACCACTGAGATGGCCTGGGACCAGTGGCTCCACAACAGTACTGGGTACACTTAGCACTCAAATCTTCGCTTTAAGATAATTTTCCACTAAAGCAAGCAGGGCTGGAATAGGGAAAGTACAAGACAAACTTGGAATGTCTTATAGTGTCAGAAAATAAAGAAATGCCCAAGTTAAAGGGGGATGTGTCAAGACGACACAGGAGCCAGCTTGAAGGTGTTCCTGCTGGCCACATCTGAGACCATTTAAGCATCTAAAGGAATAACGATAATAACCAATTACAACCCACTGAATAAAAACTGAAGAATCCATACTTGTAATATTAATATAAATTAATAAAGGGGGAATAAGTGATTCTATAGTGGAAAAGTCTGGCAAGCACCACCTTAAACAAGTGGTCAGTTAGTGTCATAACGATGGGACAGGTGGAAATCATGCACCGCTTGAAGAGATGCAGCGAGGAAGACGCAGCATTGCTTCTATGCTGCTCCTGCCAAAGATGCATAAACTAAACCTAACCTAACCTAATCTGACAGGAAACACCACCCAAAGTAACTGGCCTGTAATCTTCTAAAGTGTCAACGTCCATTACTCAGCCATGAAAAGAAATGAAATTGAATTATTTGTAGTGAGGTGGATGGACATAGAGACTGTCATACAGAGTGAAGTAAGTCAGAGAAAAATACCGTATGCTAATGCATATATATGGAATCTGAAAAAAAAAAGGTTCTGAAGAACCTAGGGGCAGGCTAGGTAGACGGAGGCATAGAGAATGGACTTGAGGACACGGGGAGGGGGAAGGATAAGCTGGGATGAAGTGAGAGAGTACCATGGATTTATAATACACTACCAAGTGTAAAATAGATAGCTAGTGGGAAGCAGCCGCATAGCACAGGGAGATCAGCTCGGTGCTTTGTGACCACCTAGACGGGTGGGATAGGGAAGGTGGGAGGGAGACGCAAGAGGGAGGAGATACGGGGATATATGTATAGCTGATTCACTTTGTTATAAAGCAGAAACACACCATTGTAAAGCCATTATACTCCAATAAAGATGT
Organism: Mesoplodon bidens; assembly: GCF_964165515.1. Classification (NCBI taxonomy): domain Eukaryota; kingdom Metazoa; phylum Chordata; class Mammalia; order Artiodactyla; family Ziphiidae; genus Mesoplodon; species Mesoplodon bidens. Next base: position 92,750 of record NW_027671994.1, read on the forward strand.
TTAAAAATTTTTTTTAATTTAAAAATTAAAAAAAAGGTCAAGAAAGCCAAGAAAAAGCTGAGGTACCATTCAGAATAAAGGCCACTACAGAGATATGACAACTCAAAGCAGTATGTAACTCTGAACTGCATCCTTTTGCTATAAAGGTTATTATTGGGACATTTGGCAAAATCTGAATGGGGCCCAAGGATTAGTGGCAATTTCCTGATTTGACGGTTGTTTTGAGGTTACATAGAAAAATGTCCTTGTTTACATGAAATACATACTAAATTCAGGAGTGATTTTTAGGAGTGACAGGCCCAGCAACTTGGCAATTTATTTTCAGATGATTCAGGTTCTGAATTGGTAATTTTTCTGTCTGAGAATAGTTCAATTTTTTTTTTTTTTTGGCCACGCTGTGCAGCTTGCAGGATCTTTGTTCCCTGACCAGGAACTGAAACTGGGCCTCGGCAGTGAAAGCGCCGAGCCCAAACCACTGGACCGCCAGGGAACTCCCTAAAAATGTTTTTAAAAGTGTAACTTCTTTTCCTTTTTATGTTATATGACTTAAAAAATGACTATAGCAATGAAGACAGTGGTGTTGACGATGAATTTGCGACATCAAGAATTTCATAAAATTATTTCTTGAAATAAGGTAGAAATTCATGTTATTTTATATAATGTGACTTTTAAGTATATATTTTCATTAAAACATTTAGGAGTTAAAAAAAGATCAGTGAACGAATGTGCTCTTCTAGGTTGAATTAAAATAGAATATTTAAGGTTTAAAAAAGTTTGGCTGGGGAAAAATAACAGTTTTGCAAAACCTTTGCGATCCAAAACTAAGATGATATTCAACAGCAAGAAGTATTCCAATTTCTCATAACCAGTTCTCACAAGCAAAGAAATGCATGCTTCACTTTAAGAAGGTGTCAAATAGAAACAGGCAAATCTGAAAGAGTTCACCAAGTGTAATAAATTAGAGGTGAAATCACAACAAAAGAATTTATGGTGTACAAAAAAATTCACAAGTAGAAGATTCCTTCTATCAACTTCTCAGAGTTCCATGAGCTCTCCCCTGACCTCTGAAAGATGGGTTTTACCAAAATCTGGTTTACACGGAACTTTTCAGGTATATATGGTCTGAAAAGAAAGGAGTATCTGCTAAGAACCTGCCTGGTGCTCCTTCCTTGTTGCAGCCCTTCTTTGTGTAAGTGATCAGAATCAGGTCCAAGAGACACAGAATCAAGCATGACATATCACACCAAACACCATTTCCTGTCCAACCAATTCTCATCTCTCTCCAGTAATGAAAAGGTGGACGTTCTTCTTGGACTGCAGCATCTGTGCAGCCTGCTCCACCCCGACCACAGCAGACAGCCTCTGGGCATCGTACTTGGAGTAGGGGACAGTGCAGGTCCAGGCAGCTTCCTCTCCTCTGGTGGTGGCTTGCAGCATGTTACAGACTTCACTGTAGAAGTGGGGATATGTTGGCAGTTCATAGAAAATTAGGTTCCTGATGCCTTTTATTGTGTATCTGTTAGAAGGAGAAAGAGAGGCTATGTCTACATGAGAAAGTTTATGGAAAAGCCACCGAAGAGTTTTACAGGGACATAGTCACTCTCGCTGTTTCATGCAAGGAGAAAGACCATGGCACAAATAACACACAGACCAAAAGTTACTCTAATTTGAGCTGGAGGGGCTCATTTTTTGTGACAGTGTATTTGAATTCCTAATGTTTGGCTTAAGATAATGATAAAATGAATTTGCACTTCTTGAGCCTAATCTGAGCAGACTGAGGTAGGGTGGGGAAGAATAGTAGACAAGGATTAGAAATCTGTCGCAGAAAATTTGAAAAGCAGGCATTTCCAATTTAACATTATCCTAATTATAATCAGGCAAAACAGTGTTCTGTAATGGAGCTGAGGTCAGACCAGACCCAGTACATAAAATAAACAGCATAAACTGTAAATGCACTCCCATTAGTCTTTTCTTGTCATTCTGTAGACATGTTAACTCCATGGCAGATGTCCCAAGTTCACCCATTTACAAAATCCTGCCCGAGGACCCATTAGGCATTATGGGAAGGCAATTAATTTCAACAGCTTCCTCGCTTCTTTCCCTGCTGCACAGGGCTGCATGGTGTGGGGGGTTGCAGACCCTAGGGACGCGCCTTACGGTTCGGGTTGAGGTCAATCATTCCCTCTTGGGCTCCATGACCAAAGATTTTATACGTTGACAAGTTTCTGATTTTTCCTGTTAAGACTCTCATACAGGGCTGATGTCAGACTCCCTCGGGAATTTTATTTTATTCATGGACGGTAAGTTTTCCTTGTCTTTTTATCCCTTGGCTCATCCTGATCTCTCTGGAGACCCTCCTCTCCCAAAATATAACTGCAGTCCATTACTTGGATCAGCTTTCCACATCCTCTTTCCATAAAGGAATTTTAATGGCTAATGATGTTGAAAAAACACAGTTCTGCCTCAGTAGTTATCAAAACAGACACAGAGTTCCATTTCTGCTTAGTATGTAGAAAACTCAAGAGAATACTGCTCCCATGCTAACAAGAAAAAGATAATCTACAACAGTGTTCCTTTTCCTGAGCCTAGACAGCTGATGTCACAGGGCAACCAAGTGAACTGATTCAACGGTGCCCTGGTGTGTGTTTAACAACTGATTCTCAGTGGGGGAGGATAGGTGCTGATTTGAAGCATTTGCCAATTTCTGTGGTGTAAATACTCCATTTCAAGCTACCAGTGTCATGTTGCTGAACTTGGAACTGGGAAGAGATGTGCAACCATACCTTAAGAGCTGGTATGAGCCAGCTTCAGCCCATCACTGACTGAATTCCAAAGAGTGACACGATGGTCTGAAGAAAGACAGGACATATGAACCACTTCACCTTCGGCAGAGCACAGTGGGGAAGAGGGCAGCTGCTAAGAAAGTGGGTAGGAAGAAAAAAGCTACACTTTTAACAAGTTCTTAAAGGGCAATTATGGGCTTGCATGACAGTTCAGAATCCCTGGGATTCCCGGACACTCCTTTACTTCACAGTCATGATGGCTTTTCCAAAGGTCTCCACTGGGAGCCCTGGAAAGACTGGACGCAAGGCAGAAGACCTGAGAGACCCCGATGGTGGTGCAGACATGAAAACTCACTCTCTTCCCAGAGCCATGTTGTATATGAAGCTAAAGCCTGAAGCCAGTGAGGGGGCAAAGGTCAACTGCCAGGGTGGAGTCAGAAGCAGCAAAACTGTGTGCCCTAAGGGAGGAGCATTAACCCCTCACCCCATCCCTCCCCACCACAGGACTTACATCCAGTAGAAAGAGCAGTCTGGGGAAAGGGGAAAGGGCATGAAGACTGGGGAAAGGGCGTGAAGCCTGTTCAGCCCAAGATCCTGCACTGATGTAAGCAGATGTTTGCCACCACTGCAGAGATGCAGGGAACTCTTTCCCACCAAGACCCCTCGTAGAACAAGGCAGAGGCTGGCCACCATGGAGGGTGGTGCAGAAGCCCTGAGAAAGCGCCAGCTCCAAAGCCCAGGATGGACAGAACCTGCCTGCATCTGAGCTGGACCAGGAGGAGAACAACTGCCCCACTTCAAGCCTTAGGGGAGGAGCGAGCAGGAGCAGCCTGCTACTGGGGGAGGGGCCGGAGCATGGGAGAGGCTCTCCCTCGGCACAGGGGTACAGGGCATGGTGAAAGCTGAGAGGGGAGCAGGACACTGAGACAAGGCCCTCCAGCACTGGGCCCCACAGTGGGCCACTGTCTGCTGGAGGAACTGGCAGTTTGTGGTAACTAGAAGGCAACGACGGTAACAACCAAATCCTAACTAGATTCACAACTGCCACGCTAGTGGCCTGACAGAAGAGGCGTCCAGGCCAGCTACTTACTCAGGCACTACGTTCAACTGACAATTACAAAAAACACAGAAAAGCAAGAAGAAGACATTAAAACCATGAGGTATCATTTTGACTATCAAGTCACTGGAAAAAAGGAGAATTTACAGAAATATTTACAGAATTTACAGAAATAGGCTAATGGAGTATAAATTATTGTGAGTGTGTATTTCACCGGGGAGGGGAGAAGATGGGAGTGGCAACACACAGCAAATTTTAAACTGGGTACAGCTTTTGAACAAATAAGTTTTCCTTTCCAAATTTATCCTAAGGAAATGCCTAGGCAACTATGCCATCAACTACGCATATGGATGCTCTTGGCATTATTGTATATAATAACAGAAAACAACAAATCAATATGCCCATTAAAAGGAAACTGGGTTAATTATATACCCATACAATGTAACACTATGCAACCATTAAAAAGGATGCTATACACACCTTAAAAGATTACTTATAATTACACAGAAAAGGTATTTTTACAATGTAAAGATTTAGCAGACCTACCTTGACCAAGTGATTACATTTAGTATCACCAAAAACGGGACAAACTGACACCCTGGGCCTCTTGAGGAGATGCAGGGGGAAGTACACAATATCCTCTATGTAGAATTCTTACTAAAATAATGTTTAAATCTTTGGTCCCCGAACTCTAATGCTCACTGAATCACCTATTTGTTTTTTAAACATACCTGTAATTGGTCCCCATCCCCAAACACCATGATTTAATTGATACTGGGGTATGACCAGGGCATTCAGATTTTTAAAAGCTCCCCAAGGGGATTCTAATATGTAGCAAAGTTTGGGAACACTGATCTAAATAATAAGAAAACAGCCAAATCCAGATGTGGGACATTCTACAGGAAACTGGACTGGACTCTTCAAAACATATCAGTATCACAGCAAGAAACAAAGGCAGAGACTTATTCTAGATCAGGGTTTCTTAACCCTGGCACTACTGCCATTTTAAGCCAGGTAATTCTTTGTTGTAAGGGCTGTCCTGTGCACTGTAGGACGTCTAGCAGCACCCAGGCCTTGACCCGCTTGAACCACTAGACCACTAGAATAACCCTCCAACTGTACCAACCAAAAATGTCTCCAGATATTTCCAAATGTCCCTTGGGGAGCAAAACTGCTCCTGCTTGAGAACTGCTAAAATAGACTAAAGAAACATGTCACGCAAATGCAATGTAGGATTCTTAACTAAATCCTGGATTGGGGTGGGGGGGGTGGTGAGAAACAGCTGTAATAGTCATTTTGGGAACAACTAGGAAAATTTGCATACAGACTAAATACTAGATGGTATTACTGCAGTAATGTCAAGTGGTATGTTAATGGTGTTGTGGTTAGATAAAAGAATGTTGTTTTTAAGCTCTACAGGCTGAAAGATTTAGGAGTTAAGTGTCATGAAGCCTCCCATAATTTACTCTCAAATGGTTCAGGAAGAAAAAATAAGAGATGTGAGTGGAAAGAGAGAAGGAGAGACAGAGAATGTGGGTGCATGAGAATGTGGCAAAATGCTAACAGCTGGTGAAGCCTAAGTGGAAGGAGTTAGAGATGTTCACTGGGATAGTCTTACAATGTCTTTTGAAATGAAATCTTCCCAAATAGAAAGTTGGAGCGGGGGCAGGATATAGTAGAACTATATATATATATAAACTAAAAAATACATCCATAACATACAAGTATATACCAAAATGCTAACTTATTTAAGCTTTTTTTCAATAAGCACATAAAACATTCAAGATAAAAGAAAAAAAAATCCAAATGTGTACACTGTGATCCCAATGTTGGTGTCGTTTTTAAAATGCCTGTGTCTGTGTGTGTGTGCACGTGCACATGTTTTTTACATCAAAGAGACAGGAAAGAAATACACCAAAATGGGTGTTTATATCAGTAAGATGACAGGTGATCCCATTTTTTTAACCTAGATTTTCTAGGTTCTCTACAATAATTGTGTAATACTCTTATAATGAGAGTATTTTTAAAGCAAAATAAAACAACAAAACCAATTCCAATAGGTATTATATTTAAAACCCAAGAAAATCTCTCTTAGTACCAATTCGTGCACAGTAGAGACTAGGCATCTCCTGGAAATAAGAGCACGTGACCAGAACCTCTTCAGAGGGGCAGTTAGTAACAATTCCCATGGTCTTCTGCACCTCTTCCCCTGCCTTCCTCCTCTCCTGTATGTGCTTTGGGTCTTCGGTGACCCCTACAAATATGGCGTAACACTGTGACAGGACCCAAAACTAAGGACATTCCCGATGTCTATGTTACCTGACAACTGTTAAAGATAAATGAGGCAACCACAACTGACTTGCAAGGCTGGCTCCTGCATACAGTCTATAAAGACGAGGTCTGTTACTTCTATAACTGGGGTTCTCCCTGGGGCAGGGAGCACTCAGAAACACCCCACTAGCGTTTCCCACCTCCAGAAATCCTACCTCCAGAGTTTCTGATTGCCCCCTGCTTAAGAATCCTTCCTGTGCTAACCCACTGATGATGCTCAGAGAAAGAACTGTGAACTGTCCTCCCCTCAGGAGGGCCATCATGACCAAATGCCCATCCCATCCTAAGATTCTACTGGTTTCATCCCCCCAAAGAAAACAAATCCTCAGGATGAAAGTTTTTTGCTAGCTCACAAATGAACTGCAATATGTCTAACACGGCCTACTTCCATAGAGAATATAAATACAGAATTTTAAAGCTGGATACTAAAGTGTAAAATACATGTACTTTTCCCAAGGTCAAATGAAAAAATCAAATCACAAAGACACTGCAGATCAAAATACCCATCATCACCTTGGTGACCTCTCAAGCAAAAAAATCTATAGCTGGGAACCTTGAGATAATTGGCAGTTGCAGATTATCTCCATTCAACTTAAACACCCACTAACCTGGTCCAGGGTACAAAGCTAATGGCACGTGTTCGGTTTGTCTTTATAGTGACTTTGGGGACAAAACAGTTTGGTCAATAAATGAACAGTGTAAGACAGAAGACTGTCCTGCCTACTTAAGAGAAAGGGCTCCTTTGACATCATGCCCTCTCCTTGAAAAGCTGCTACTTGAGAGCAGTCCTCATCCCAGCTTAGTTCACACTTGCTACAGACAATCACGCTGGGAAGTTTTCCAATCCATCCACTTCATTTAAAGGACTTGCTTTGACGTATCAAGCTTTTGGAAAACTAAGGGCTCTTTAGACCTGCTGAGTGCAAACTCCCCCAAAATACCATTTCCAACATGAATGAAAACAACAACTCACTGGAACAAAGCAAATAATGATGCCAGCAAGAAGCAAACCCTGAAGCCCTTAAATATTCACCTCTAAGCCCCTCACCTTTTGCTTCTCCTAAACTTCAAGGAGCCCCTTAGTCCTGGTTCTCCTTGGTGCAGAAGTGTGTGTGCACTGCCTCAGGACAAATGAGAGCTTTCTGAACACTGACCCTGTACTCAACTTCCATCTCCACAGACCACACAGTCCCCAGGTGTTTCATCTGTGCTTCTACGACAGGTTCCTCCCTTTCCTGTATTCAGTTGAGAGCTGCTCAGCTCTGTAATGTCCTTCTTGAGGGGTATACCCACAGCTACAGGAGGTACCCTAAGTATGGACCCACTCCAGATCTATATACAGGTTATGCTGTAGTCACTCATTCGTTTCTACCACCTTTTCCAACAATGCCCATTTTGAAAGAAAACCAACCAACCAATCAACAAAAGTCTGTCCAGCCCCCCAAACTCTGGCTTGTCTGCAGGAGGTGAAGCAAGGGAGGACCTTATAACACAGCAAAGCCCACCATGCACTTGGAAGCAGACCCTCCAGAGAGGACACTTGAAACCTGGCCCTATTTTACCTTTTGTAGAAATGGAAGCGCTCTGTGAGGAGCAGGAACTGCTTCTCTCCTTGAAGGAAGAAGCGTCTGGCCCTGGAGACACCAGACTTCTGGGTGTACTCGCAGATATGAGTGAAGTTCAGTTCCTCCTTCTTGAGGTAATTTCGGAGACGCACGAAGTCAAAGTAGGAGGGGACATAGATAAGCGTGTGAGACATGACTGCATCACGATACTGAGGCAAAATCTTGTTGACGAAAAAGTCAAACCTGATTCGGAAAGGCGAAGGGCAGAGTCAGTGGTCTAGAGGTGAGCCATAGTGTCACTGCCAACTGCATGACCCTGGGCAAGTCACAATCTCCTTCTACCTCCCCTAAGAGGCCAATTTGGCCTACCTCATTGCAAAGAGATTCTGTAGGGATAAAACTTGTTAAGCGCATCAAAAAGTAAGTGCCAACACTATTCATCATAAAGAATAGATGTGATGCTGGTATATCCCAGAGAATTATTCTAGGAAGTACGTAACTGTATCATTCATTCATTCAGTTGTCAGTCAGTCAGTCAACAAATAATTACTGAACACCTACCACGTGTTAAGCACCATTCTGCTACCATGGGTCCCCTGACTAAACACAAGGAGAAGACGGGGAAATTACATAGAGAATTAGGAAAACAGTTCTTGCCCTGAAGGGCTTAGAATTAAGTTGTTGACATGAGGCATTAAAAAATTAATGTAATTAAAAAATGCCACAGTCTAGGGGAAAGTACCCTTGATTTACTAACCCTGGCACTATTGGAACTAGGACAACACACCATTTCTCTGGCCTTCAGTGTCCTCCTCTGTCAATGGCATGATTGGATTCAGTTATCTCATTTCATTTCGTAAATGGTAACTAAGAAAGCCAACGTGGAATACAATTCTAAATTTGAATGCCCAAGTAAAATCCCTCTCTGTGACCCCCAGGGATCCAATGGGACAGGGGAGGGTACCTGGCATCAATCACTGAAGCTAGGTTTTCAGGTTCCATCCTCGGGAAGACATGTGGGAGCTGCACCAGGACATGACTGATGCAGCCTGTCATCGGGACGTTCCTCACAGCCACCTGCCAGGTGTCAGTGAGAACATTAGGAAGTGAGCTATCCCCATTGTTGACCAAATGCTGTCCTCTCCTTCTGCCTCATGACCCAAACAATACACAATACTTCATGAAAATTCAGAGAAAGAAGGAGAGAACCCACCTGGCCTTGCACATTGACGCAGTACTTGTTGAACACAGAGTTGATCTGGGCATCCTGCAGGGCCCCAAACAGCAGCGTCTGACGATAGTACTTGGACCGATTATTGAGGTTCCACATGCGCACTCGAGAAAAGTCCACCCCATGTGAGTCCAAGGGCAGTAGGTTCATGTGGCTCATCAAATGCTTTGAGCAGAAGTAATACTCCATTAATACTTATTGAACACTTACCTGCTGGGCGTTGCTAACCTCTCTATAAGCCCATCATCTTATTTAACCCCATGAAGTAGATACTATCATCTCCCAAATTACAGCAAGAAAACAGGCTCAGATGGGTGAGTGACTTGCCCAGAGTCAAGCGAACAAGAAGAAAAGCTCAAACTGGCCACCTTGTGGATCTCTCAAAAAGGATCAAGATGCGACCTATACAGAGTATTTCTTTTCAAGGAAATTCTGAAATGCCACTCTGGTCACTCTGTAAGCAACTCAGTTCCAGACTTGGACAAGAAGGGAAATGACACGGAAAACAGAGCTGCTGTCCTTCCATGACTTGGTTCCCAAAACGTTAGAAAATTCCCTGAGTGACTACATGTGCCTTTTGCTCAAAATAAAGATGACTCAACCATCGACATGCCTGTTCTATTTTAATCATATTTTTACCTTGTAATGTATATTGAAGGGTCACAAGTACCATAAGTTTATTCCCTACTTTATAAATAAGTACTCCCCTTTATCTGTCCCAAACTTACTCCAAGTCCTGGGGTTGTAGAAAAGGTAAATGCTCACATGCCTTATAAAAATAAACCTATAGTTCTGTGATGAGGATTGTTCCAAAGCACAATCCTAAACCCCAAAACATTGCAGAGTATGTTGAGAGGGAGAAAAAAAATTATAGTACAAATTACAGTAGGGGGACAAAAACATCTTACGTTTCTCTGTAAAACATCACAAATTAAGAAATCATGAGCAATGTTTTCCCATCTCCACTGAAGACCAAACAAAAGAGAACGAGCATAAATAGGAGGAACTATTTTAGATAAAAACATTCCTGGTGAGGAGGGATTTCAGTCAGTCAACCAACCAACCAACCAACCAACCAACCAACCACACTAAACTGGTCTATTACTAGAAGCAACTTTTAAGGGGAAGAAATCTTTTCTGGAGATTTGAAAATGTTGACAAGAATTTTAATCTTTCTGGATACTTTACTGACCAACTTGTGGGTAGAAGAGGGGACAACATTTCCCGTTTTCAAATTGGAAAATGTGGAATATTTCCATTTCCAAGCTGAGTTTTAATCTGGACTTTAATAACCATTTCAGACTCAAACCACTGAGCTTCTTGTCTCTAAATGTTAATGACCAGCATTACCAAGACATGCTCCCAGTTCTGCATCAGGTAAATGTCAGCTTGATCAATGATGAGAAGCTCAATACAAGACAAAAAGTCAAAATCTCTCTTCTTCTCTCCTTCTCCACCAATGATGGTCCTCAAGCCCAGGGGGGAGGCAATGAGGATGTCTGACGAATAGAAGGGGGCATAAAGTCAGATGCTTCTCTGCAGTATTGCCACCCCTATACACAAAACAGCCAAGCACACATCAGTTCATGAGTCACCACCAAGCCATTAGCTTCCACCCTCTCCAACTGCAGCCTCCCCTTGTACCTTCCACATCTTCCCCTTTGCATGTAATTGTGCTCAAACTGCTTTAATTATTAAAATCATCATCGTCATCATCATCATCCCTCCTTTGCATCTACGGTCCCTTCTAGCTCCCACCCTCTTCTTTTCCTTCACTGGCAAACCTTCCAAAAAATTATCTCTACTTTAAAATCCCCCACTGACTCCTTAATGTACTGCAATCTGCCTCTGAGTCTCAGGACACCACTGAAATGACTCTTGCCAAGGTCACCAACAGCTCTCAGTTACCAATTCAATGGCACTTTAGTGTTTCTTGTCACGAATGCATAAGCACACCCTCCTTGAAATGTTCTTTTCCTTACTGGTGGTTTCTATCACTTTAACACTTACTTCTATTACTGACCTGGTTCTTATCTATTTTTCCATATTCAAAGAGCTCTTCAACAAATCCCTGGATTCACCCACAAGTTCTCTTTCACTCTACATAAAGCTTTGGATAAATATATTCACTAATTATGGCTTTAACATTATCATCACAAAAATTTATATTTCCTGCCCACATCTCTTTCCTAAGCAACAAGTAGCAGTCTGTAAAGAGCCCAGATCATATGTGAAGGAGATTCACTTGCTAATCTTAAAGCATCTACCAGAGGGGCAGAAGTTGGCTGGGACTCTCTCTGGGGACAGAATGCTGGCAGATGCCATTTTTACAAATTCCCTCTACCTTGATGGCACTGGTGGGTGCCACTTTTTTGCACTCTCACTCTAAGTTGCTAACAGTGGTGGTGGGTGAGTACCCCCTACCCCACGGCCCTGCACTGCCTGTGTGCAGCACTGACAAACATGGACAACGAGCAGCCACGCCTACCCCATCTCATGCCACTCGCGGGACATGACCTGAGGCAACAATCGCATGTAGCCCACACAGGGGACACTCCTTGAGCACCAGGCTCAGGCAGATGGGGGTGGGACTGCATTTCTAGACTCCATGGGAGTGAAACAAACAGAGAGAGTTTATAAGATGACCAAGAACTAGGAAAAAGTTAAAAATACAGTTCATCTCCCACACAGGGCCACTCCTTCAAGACGGGGCAGTAACTGTTTTGCATAATACACAGAAACAAAGACGGAGAGTCAAGCAAAATGAGGAAGCAGAGGAACATGTTCCAAATGAAGGAACAAGATAAAACCCCAGAAAAAATATTTAATGAAACAGATGTAAGTGATTTATCCGATAAAGAATTCAAAGTCATAGTCCTAAAGATGCTCACCAAACTTGGAAGATGAATGAACGAACACAGTGAGAAACTCAAGAAAGAGACAGAATATAAGCAAGTTCTAAACAGAACTCACACAGCTGAAGATTATAATAATTGAACTGAAAAATACACTAGAGGGAATCAACAGCAGACTAGATGGTAGAAAAGAACAGATCAGTGACCTGGCAGACAAGGTAGCAGAAATCACCCCAACAGAACAGCAAAGAGAAAAAATATTTTTAAAATATGAGGACAGTTTAAGGGAACTGTGGGACAACATCAAGTGTACTATCATCGGTGTTAAGGGGTCGCAGAAGAAGAGAGAGAAAGGGGCACTAACACCCACATTATAGGGGTCCCAGAAGGAGGACAGAGAAAGAAAGGGGCAGAAAACTTATCTGAAGAAATAATGGCTAAAAATGTCCCTAACCTGGTGAAGGAAACAGACATTCAGGTCCAGCAAGAACCAAGAGTCCCAAACAAAATGAACCCAAGGAGATTCATACCAAGACACATTATAATTAATACGTTAAAAGTCAAAGGTAAAGAGGGAATCTTAAGCAGCAAGAGAAAAACAACTAATTACAGACAAGGGAATCCCCATAAGAATATCAGCTGATTTTTCATCAGAAACTTTGTGGTCCAGAAGGAGATGGCATGATATGTTCAAATATGCTGAAAGGAAAAAACTTCCAACAAAGAAGGAAGGAAATAATAGAAGTCAGATGAGAAATACTGAATAAATGAAATGGAGACAAAAAAAAAGATCAATGAAACTAAGAGCTGGTTCTGTGAAAAGATAAACAAAATTAACAAACCTTTAGTCAGACTCAATAAGAAAAAAAGAGAAGGGGCCCAAATAAAATCAGAAATGAAAGAGAACCTATAACTGACACTACAGAAATACAAAGTATCATAAGAGACTACTACGAACAATTATACACCAACAAGTCAGATAACCTAGAAGAAATACATAAATTCCGAGAAACACACAATCTTCTAAAACTGAATCATGAAGAAAAAATGTGAATAGATCAATTACTAGTAATGTGATTGAATCAGTAATCAAAAAGCTCCCCAAAAACAAAAGACCAGGACCAGAGAGCTTCATGGTGAATTCTACGAAATACTTAAAGAAGATTTAATACCTATCCTTCTCAAACATATTTCAAAAAACTGAAGAGGCGGAAACACTTCCAAACTCATTTTATGAGGCCAACATAACCCTGATACTGAAACACCACAAAAAAAGAAATGTACAGGCTACTATGCCTGATAAACACAGATGCAAAAATCCTTGACAAATTATTAGCAAACTGAATCCAACAATACATTAAAAGGACCATACACTATAATCAAGTAGAATTTATTCCAGGGATGCAAGGATGGGTTGACAAAGTGGGTATAGAGGGAACGTATCTCAACCTAGCAAAGGCATATACGATAAACCCACAGCTAACATCATATTCAGTGGTGAAAAGCTGAAAGCATTTCCTCTAAAATCAGGAAGAAGACAAGGATGCACACTTCTGCCACTTTTATTCAACATATTATTGGAAATCCTAGCCACAGCAACTAGGCAAGAAAAAGAAATAAAGGATACCCAAATTGGAAAGGAGGAAGTAAAACTGACTATTTGCAGATGACATGATACTTTATGGAGAAAACCCTAAAGACTCCACCAAAAAACTGTCAGAACTAATAAATAAATTTAGTAATGTTGCAGGATACAAAATTAACAAAAATCTGTTGTGTTTATATACATTAATAAGGAACTATTAGAAATTAAGAAAACAATCCATTTACAATAGCATCAAAAAGAATAAACTACCTAGAAAAAATCTAACCAAGAAGGTAAAAAACTTGTACTTGGAAAACTACAAGGTATTGATGAAAGAAATTAAAGATGACAGAAACATGAAAAAATACACCATGCTCATAGATGGGAAGACTTAGTACTGTTAAAATGTCCATACTGGACACCAAGGGGGGAAAGTGGGGGTGGGGGTGGGGGTGTGATGAATTGGGAGATTGGGACTGACATGTATATACTAATATGTATTAAATGGATAACTAATAAGAACCTGCTGTATAAAGAAATAAATAAAATTCAAAAACAAAGTCCATACTACCCAAAGAAATCTACAGATTTAATGCAATCCTTATCAAAATACCCATGACATTTTTCATAAAACTAGAATAATCCTAAAATTTGTACAGAGGATCCTGGGGATTTGTGCAAAGGATCCTGAATAGCCAAACTGATTATGAGAAAGAAGAACAAAGCTGAAGGTATAACACTCCCTGATTTTAAACTACACTACAAGTCTACAGTAATCAAAATTGTACGGTAATAGCACAAAAACAGACACAGATCAACAGAACAGAGAGCCCAGAAATAAATCCATATTTATATGGTCACTTCATCTATGACAAAGGAGACAAGAATATACAATGCAGAAAAGACAGTCTCATCAACAAATGGTGATGGGAAAACTAGACAGCTACATGCAAAAGAATGAAACTGGACCACTAGCTTACACCATCTACAAAAATCAACTCAAAATGGATTAAAGACTTGAACATAAGACCTGAAAACCACAGAACTCCCAGAAGAAAACATAGGCAGTAACTTCCCTGACAACAGTCTCAGCAATATTTTTTTGGATCTGACTCCACAGGCAAGGGCAATGAAACCAAAAATAAACAAATGGGACTACATCAAACTAAAAAGCTTGTGCACAGCGATGGAAACCATCAATGAAACAAAAAGGCAATCTACTGAATGGGAGAGGATATTTGCAAATCTAGTAAGGGGTTAAGATCCAAAATATATAAAGAACTCATGTAACTCATTATCAAAAAACCCCAAACAGGGCTTCCCTGGTGGCACAGTGGTTGAGAGTCCGCCTGCCGATGCAGGGGATATGGGTTCGTGCCCTGGTCCGGAAAGATCCCACGTGCCGCGGAGCGGCTAGGCCCATGAGCCATGGCCGCTGAGCCTGCGTGTCCGGAGCCTGCGCTCCGCAATGGGAGAGGCCAAAACAGTGAGAGGCCCGCGTACTGCAAAAAAAAAAAGAAAAACCGCAAAAAAAAACCCCCAAACAATCCAATTAAAAAATAGCAGAGGGGGCTTCCCTGGTGGCGCAGTGGTTGAGAATCCACCTGCCGATGCAGGAGACACGGGGTCGTGCCCCGGTCCGGGGGGATCCCACATGCCGTGGAGTGGCTGGGCACATGAGCCATGGCCGCTGAGCCTGCGCGTCCAGAGCCCGTGCTCTGCAACGGGAGAGGCCACAACAGTGAGAGGCCCGCGTACAGCAAAAAAAAAAAAAAAAAAGCAGAGGACCTGAATAGACATTTTTCCAAAGAAGTCGTACTGATAGCCAACAGTCAAATGTAGAGATGCTCAACATCAGTCATCAGGAAAATGCAAATCAAAATCACAATGAGAAATCAAAACTACAATGAGGTACCATCTCACACTGGTCAGAATGGCCATCATTAAAATGTCTACAAATAACAAATGCTGGAGAGGGTGTGGAGAGAAGGGAACCCTCCTACACTGTTGGTGGGAATGTAAGTTGGTGCAGTCACTATGGAAAACAGTATGGAGTTTCCTTGGAAAACTAAAAATATAATTACCATATGATCCAGCAATCCCACTCCTGGGCATATATCTGGACAAAACTATAATTCAAAAAGATACATGCACCCCTATGTTCACAGAAGCACTATTCACAATAGCCAAGACATGGAAACAACCTAAATGTCCATTGACAGATGAATGGATAAAGATGTGATACATATATACAATGGAATACTACTCAGTCATAAACATGAACAAAATAATGCCATTTGGCAGCAACATGGATGCAACTACAGATTATCATACTAAGAGGAGTCTGTCAAAGAGAAAGACAAATACCATATGATATCACGTATATATGAAATCTAAAATATGGCACAAATGAACCTATCTACAAAACAGAAACAGACTCACAGACCTGTGGTTGCCAAGGTCAGGGGTGGGGAAAGGGATGGACTGAGAGTCTGGGGTTAGTTGATGCAAACTATTACCTTTAGAATGGGTAAACAACAAGGTCCTACTGTATAGCACAGGGAACTATATCCAATCTCCTGGGATATGCCGTAATGCAAAAGAATATAAAAAAGGATGTATATATGTGTATAACTGAGTCACTGCCATACAGCAGAAATGAGCACAACATTGTAAATCAACTATACCTACTCCAATTAAAAAAAAAAAGAAGAATGTATCAGGTGGCTAGTAAGTGCTGTGATCAAAATGAAATAATATAAAATGATAGGCTGTGATTTTGGAGTTATAAATTCTTACAGCCACCATGTATTATAAGTTGCTATTAACCAAAGCACAGAGAGAAAAAAAACCACAATGAGATATCACCTCAAACCTGTCAGAATAGGTCTTATCCAAAAGACAAGAAATAACAAATGCTGGCAAAGATGTGGAGAAAAGGGAACCCGTGTGCATTGTTAGTGGAAATGTAAATTGGTGCGGCCACTATGGAAAACAGTATGGATGTTCTTCAAAAATTAAAAATAGAATCACCATACAATTGAGCAATTCAACTTCTGGGTGTTTATCCAAAGAAAAAACCCACTAATTCAAAAAGATATATGCACTCCTACGTTCAATGCAACATTTATAATAGCCAAAATATGGAATATGGAAGCAGCCTAAGTGTCCACAGATGACAAATGGATAAAGATGTGGTGGACACACACACACACACACACACACACACACACACACACACACACACACACACACACACACACACACACACACACACACACACACACACACACACACACACACACACACACACACACACACACACACACACACACACACACACGAATATTACTCAGCCATAAATGAATGAAATCTTGCCATCTGCGACAACAAGGATAGACCTTGAGGGTATCACAGTAAGTGAAATAAGTCAGACAAAGACAAATATCCACAGCATGTGACTTCACTTATATGTGGAATCTAAAAAACAAAAAACCAGACGGATAGATACAGAGAACAGACTGGTGGTTGCCAGCAGGGAGGGCGGGGTTGGAGGGTGGGCAAAATGGATGGGGGAGATCAGGAGGTATAAAACTTCCAGTTATAAAGTGAACAGGTCACAGGGATCCAATGTATGCCATGGGGAATATAGTCAATAATATTGCATTAACTTTGTATGGTGACAAACGGTAACTTTACTTATTGTTGTGATAAGTTTGTAAGGTATATAGACATTGAATCACTATGTTGTACACCTGAAACTAATATGTCAATTATATATCAATTAAACAAAAGACTGATTTATCAGCTCCTTGTTGGCCGCCTGCATGTTTAAAACTAACCACAAGCTCTAATCCCCTTGCACTGCACACTCTGGCCATGCTAAAGCCTCTGAATCCTAAGTCATGCCGGTTTATTCACCCTGATGCCTCCACACTTGCCATTTCCTGTCTGAAACTTTTTCTTCCACTCTCATCGCTCCACTTTGTACCTGGCTAAATCTGACTCAGGTTTCAACTTAGTATGGATGGTACCTCCAACAGAAGGCCTTCCCTAACAGTCCTGAGCCCATTTTGAGTAAGGATATTTGCTTTAAATACTTTTAACTAGAACACCCACTATCCTCTAACAGTAAGACATCTCATCCCATACTGTCTGATTTGTCTTAAGGCTGGACTTGCTTAACAGTAACTTTTAATTCCATATCTCCAGCTTAACAGTGCCTGGCACATAGTAGATGCTTAATAAGTGGTAAATGGGCATACGTGACTAATAAATATTTTCCAGGAACTTTTTCAATGAACAAGCAACCAAGTACATGGGAGCTGAATGACAAACAAGCAAAAATGTGCAAAGCTGGGTGGGAGTCAGTAAGTCCAGAGTGGAGATAATTCAGGTGTGGGCACTCCACATGGCAGGCAGGAGGGAAGTCCATTACGTACAGATGCTCTAGTTTATTCATCTTCCCCAGACTGACCCACCCAGCCCCATCAGCTCCAACTCCCCCAAGAAGCCCTGTAGCATTGACTGTGAGCTACCAGCTATAGGCATGCTGAGACATTTGTTATAAACATGCAGGTGCCTTTCATACATGCCTTCACAGACACTCCATCCCATTAGCCAAGTATGTACCCCATTAGCCAAGGCAAGACTCTCCCCTGGCAGACGAGTGGTCTCAAATGCGTCCTGGTTCTGCTAGGAGGCTGAGACAGTGACCCTCTGAAAGAATGCCTAATTCCAGGCTTCTAGCTTCCAGCTATGTGCACCTCACACCTCAGGTCCCTCAGGGTCTCAGTTTTGACAAGGAGGAATTACCAGTCCTGAAGTGGTCATCGATGTTGCCGACAAATACAGCTTCATAATCCTCAGGCCTCTTCAGGTTGGGTGGTCTCTCCTTGGGATCTGAGCCATACTCTCCATTAAACCTCTTTTTGTTGCTTACAATTATTTTCTTCTTGCTGTCGCCCTCAAGAAGACTGATGAAGAGCTGTACCACCCGCAAAGCAGCTTCCTGGAATGGCACCACTATCGGCACCTGTGGAGGGAGTGATGGGCAGCCTTGGAGGGGCAAGGGGAAGGAAGGACAGCTCGAGGTGAGCCTGCTGGGGACCTAAGGAGCCCTCCGTTCCACAGCCCCTGGCCAAGGACCACATCCGTGTCACCCCCTTTACATAGGACCTGGCTCAGTACTGAAGGCTGAGCATCTTTCCGACCCACAGCACCATGTCCTATGGACTTCAATCTCATGGCTCCTTGGGGTGGGGGGGGTTAATTCTTAAGCAGAATGTAGAATTTTTTTTTTTTTTTGCGGTACGCGGGCCTCTCACTGTTGTGGCCTCTCCCGCTGCGGAGCACAGGCTCCGGACGCGCAGGCTCAGCGGCCATGGCTCACGGGCCCAGCCGCTCCGCGGCATGTGGGATCTTCCTGGACCGGGGCACGAACCCGTGTCCCCTGCATCGGCAGGCGGACTCTCAACCACTGCGCCACCAGGGAAGCCCAGAAATACTCTTTGAGGTAAGTCAATGCCGTTAACAGAGGTGTCCATTAGCAAAAACCCAAGGGCATAAACACACAAAGCTCTTTGAGGACAAGAAATGTTACTCATTTCTGTCTCCCACAGAACTTAGTTCAGTATTTTGATCCGTAAGACCCAAGGAATATGCTGAACAAATGAATTAGATGTATTAAGTAGAGAATAAAGTTAGTAAGGAAAGGACTAAAGCATCATTACTTTTCTAGTACATTTCCTAGTACATTTTTCAGAAATGATGATAAAGGATTTCTGAAATAAGATGATATTTCAATGGGAAATACAGGATTCAGTTTTCCAAACATTTCCAAAAGTGCTCAATTTTAACTGTTGAGGAAAAAAACAGAAGATGCTTAACAAATGATTACCTTCTAACTACCCTTGTGTAAACAATACAGTCAATGGATATAACCCCAGTCAGATCAGGCAGTTCACCAAATTCTGAATGTGATTCATGGGTAATCTACCTCATATTCTATTTTGCAATTCTAAATGGAAACAGATAATCTTATTATCCTGATGTTCAAGATTCTGAGATAGTTTCTCAGAAAGGCAACCAGCACAGCCAGAGGGGTGTAGTGATTCAGTTTGGTACAGTGCAGGGATGATGGATCAGTTTTGAAGAGGGCCAAGTTACTGTCCCGGCTGTCACACTAAGTAAGTGTCTAGGCTTTGGTTTCCCCAACTATCAAACAAGAGGGTTGGACTAAGAAATCTCTAAGAGCCATATCAGTATCAAAATCCTAAAATCCTATTAAGCCCAATGAGAAGAATCTAAGAAGATGAGGCTTCTTCAATATAGACACAGAGGCTAAGGGGTAAGGGGGTATGGGTGGCACAGTATCTAGCTCCAGCACATCATGAAAAATGTAGACAGAATTCAACGACGTAAGCTCCCAGTCCACTGGAGCTTAGGCTTATGAGCCACATAAATGTAATCATCACTTTAAGCAGTAATAAGGATACAATGCCAAAACAGGGATTTTGTTTTCCAAGGTTTACATATTTATGTGGCTTAGTGAAGAGAATCCTTGGTTCTAGTCCTGTCTCTGCTACTTTTTCTCTGGTTCTCTTTAGCAAGGTCCTCTACGAATCTGGGTCTCTGTCCACAGGTGTAATATGTAGGGATTGAATAAAAGGCTCCTTAAGGTCCCATCCAGCTCTGACAATCACAAAGAAGACATTTATAGTGGAGTGTTACTTATGTAGGATCAGGGTTTATCTTTAAGGAGAGAATTATCATGGAGGTACCTCCTACTCCACTTTCCAGTTACATCTGCTGTTAGAGACGGTCCACTGAGCTGTCTGCAGCACTGCTGTGACATTACCTGGCCCATCTAATATGCTCATTCTTGGACTCATTCATGATTCCAATCATTAAACCGTCTGAGAACCTGCTAAGTGCCAGGACCCATATGTTAGAGCCTTACAGCCTCCTTGAGGGCAAAGTTCTGCTGCTGCCACTCACCTTGGGCCTCGTTAGCCCTTGGTCCCTGAAGTCATCATCATCACCCAACCCAAGTTTCTGGCTTCGGCATCTGCTGTTGTTGGCAAGCACCTGGGCATTGGCTTTGAGAACGTGATTTATCACATGCAGGCAGTACACGTGGCGGATCTCTTCCCCTTTCTTCAGGGCAGTCCTTTCTGGGTAGAACAGGTCCCGGTAAGAATTCATAATTAAGAAGAGCTCTTTCTGGAGGGGTGTGAAGGGGCTACTTGAATTTGGGGGACCAGAGAGGAACTGGCTGTTGGTCTTGATCCAGGTGGATTCCAGAGGCTTCTGGAGATGAAGTGACTTTAAGTCAATGTCCTTTGGGGGTTTAAAGGTTTCCAACTGTTGAAACCTGGATGAAAAGGCAAGCTGGCCCAGGATGGGCCACTGTGGGAGAAATGATCAAGAACTAAGTTAGAAATGAATTATACTACCTTACATTCATATAGTGCTTTATAATTTACCAAGGCCTTTCACAGATCCTTTTACAGATCCTCTCACTTTATCCTCACAACAACCTTACAAGCTAAACACTATAATGCTCTTCTTGCAGTTTAGGAAATGCTGAGGTTCAGAGGTTATAGGATTCAGACAAACAGGAGAACAGAACTAAGGGTTAGACCCCAAGGTTTCTGACTTTAGAAACCTTGTGAGCTCTTCACTAGATCAGTGGGTCACAAACTGTCCTGTGGACCACACTGTAGGAAGTCAAAATTTACTCTAGACAAAAGAAAAGGGGGCCCAACGGTCAAATAACTTCGGTAACCACCACAAAACCTAATCCCCCTCAGGGAGAGTCACATGCAGATCGGACACTAAAGGTTCTGCTGAGTCCTGTAACAAGGACTCCGTTCCACTTCGTTTGACCCAGAGTTTTCCAAATTTACTTGGACGTGGAACAAGGTTTTTGTTGTTGTTTTGGATTTTTTTTTGGGGGGGAGACATATATTAGAATTGAAAAGAATAGTATTTTGTGGAATACCAGTTTGGGAATTTTTGCACTGTAACAAAACTGCTGATCTTAGCAATAAAGAAAGGATGACCTCTGCAATAAAAAAGAATTAACTATTGATATATGCCAACAACTGGGATGAATCTCCAAGGAATTATGCTGCGTGAAAAAAGCCAACCTGTATGATTTTATTTATATAACGCTTTTGAAATAACAAAATTATAGAAATGGAGAACAGATTAGCAGTTACCAAGGGTTAGGAATGGGGGAAGGGAGGTGGGTGTGGTTATAAAATGGCACCAGGGAAGAGGAGGGATCTTGATGGTGCTGGAAATGCTCTGTATGTTGACTGTGGTGGTGGCCAGGGCAACCTACACGTGATAAAACAGTATAGAACTAAATAACACAAAGGAGCAGGAGCAAAAGTGAGGAAATCTGAATAAGACAGGTAGGTTGTATCAGTGGAAATTTCCTACTTGTGATATTGTACTACAGTTTTGTAAGATGCTACCATTGGGGGAAACCGGGCAAAGGGCACATGGGATACCCTTGTATTATTTCTTACAACTGCATCTATAATTATTACCTCAATAAAAATTTCAATGAAACAAGGATGACCCATTCTTATGAATAGCATCAGTGGTGAAAAAAAAATCACCGAAAAAAGAAGCAAAAACTGCTCCATACTGAATAATTTAGGTGTGAACTTATCTCAGATATTTCAAACAAATGAACAGCAGTAGCTACTGTCTGACTGAACACTTTGTACATGTCTTCCAGTAAACTAAATTACTTTATTTTGATGCAGGCATTACTGTCCCCCTCTAACAGATGAGAACAGTGAAGATTAAAAAGGTAGATTAACTTGCCTTAGGTCATGAGATAGCCCCTTGCAGACGTTGGTCTAAACCCTGGTGTACCTGTCTCCAAAGCATTCTTATCTTATTGGTCCCCACCTTCCAGCTTCCCAGTGCCTTTTCTAGCTATGCCTGTGCCTTACTGGGCTCTTCCAGTCTTCCTCTATCTTGCTCCCTATCAAGCCATCTGCCACGGGTGTGTATCATACATTCAGGGAGACCACTAAAACCCAAGACCACTGCTTACTTTTAGCTGGTGGGTAGTTTTGGGATTTGTGGCAACAGCCTGGATTTCTTTTTCTTTCAGTTCTTTGTTTACATGTTGTGCAAATGGATCTAATTCAGAAATAAAGAATATTAGAACACTTAGGGCAAATGACAGGGATTTTCCAGTCTTCCCCTATGAATGACATCCTGTTTTCATGATGTTAACTCATCTTTTTCCCCATCAACTTTCCCCATCATTTATCCCAGTCCAGAGCTTAAAAGTTTCTGACAGGTTCATCTCCCTAAAGCATTTCTTTAATCACATTATTCCCCACCTCAAAAACCTTTGAAGAAACTTCTTGGACTGAAATTCAACATACACCTCTAACCTACCTCTCTAATGTAATTTTTGAATTACATGGCTCTCAAATTCTTCTGCCACTGTGGCTTTCCTTCCTTTAACTGAAAATTCTATCCTCTTGTTCACCGCATTTCTATATATCCAAATAGTATCTGTTGAATGTTACCCCCTGACTCACAATAAATAACTATTTCCCAAGAGCCTACTGTGTCAGGCACAGTTCTGGCTCCAAAGAAGCCATCTCTGGTCCCCTATAGACAGTCATCACTTTCTCTCAAGCGCCCCACCCTGCCCTCAGTTATCCACACCAACACATATATGTGCATGTACTACCTCACCTAACTAGACTGCAAGATCCCTGAGGGCAGGTACCACGTCTGATTTAACCTGCACTGGAAGACAAATGTAAATGCTCAACACTCAACTGAGGTGAACAAATGATCAAAATGGCAGGGTCAGTGCTCTGCACTGGCCACCCAACCTTCTCTTCCAGCCCCACTCATGTAAGAAGCAAAGTTAAATGACCCATTCAGGGACCCAGGTAGTAAAACTTCAAATGCAGTGCACCTTATATTAAGACCTAAGATAAAGGTGAACAATAGGAAATAAGAATTCTAGGTGATAATATATCAGTACAGACCAAACAACCAGAGAAACTTTAGGATAGTCAAGCCTCCTAATGTTTCCTCCAGGGTTTTTTTTAACTTTTTTTGAGTTCAGAACGTGGTTTTTGCCCAAATTCTACCTGCTACTTCTTCCTCTTGTCTAGAATAGCTAACAGAACCAAATGAGGATTAAAATTTCAACTTCAGTGGCACCGCTGGTTGAAGAATGGCACTGGGACCAAAAAAGGCAGTCAGGACCCAGAATGAGACCAACCTGACGTGCCCACCCAGGCACAGGCTAAGACACAGGACCTGAGAGACAGCAGAGCCCTGCCTCAGCCTACCACAGGCTTGTCTAAGTAACAGTCATGGGGACAGAGGCATGGCCCAGTGTTCTGTATCTTGACTTTGGCGATGACAATATAAATATACACATTTGTCAAAACTTATCGAATTATATACTTAAAATGGGTACACCTTGTTGAATGTAATTCATACCTCAATAAAGTTGATTTTAAAGTTAAATTAAACAGTCGCCTATGGGGACTTCCCCAGTGGCACAGTGGTTAAGAATCCGCCTGCCGGGCTTCCCTGGTGGTGCAGTGGTTGAGAGTCCGCCTGCCGATGCAGGGGACACGGGTTCGTGCCCCGGTCCGGGGAAGATCCCACATGCCGCAGAGCGGCTGGGCCTGTGAGCCATGGCCACTGAGCCTGCGTGTCCAGAGCCTGTGCTCCACAACGGAAGAGGCCACAACAGTGGGAGGCCCGCGTACCGCAAAAAAAAAAAAAAAAAAAAAGAATCCGCCTGCCAATGCCGTGGAGCAACTAAGCCCATGCACCACAACTACAGAGCCTGAGCTCTAGAGCCAGTGAGCCACAACTACTGAGCCCATGTGTCACAACTGCTGAGCCTGCGTGTCACAACTGCTGAAGCCCGCGTGCCTAGAGCCTGCGCTCCACAACAAGAGAAGCCACCACCGTGAGAAGCCCACACACTGCCACAAAGACCCAATGCAGCCAAAAATAAAGAGAGAGACTGGGGAGACAGGGTGGAGCTTTCTGGCTTCTGAGGTGCTTCCTAGTAATAAGGACCAATCAGATTAGCCACTGCCAGGTCTCACAAATCTGTAAAATTACCGCTCCAGTAAGGAAGAGCAAGTGAAGGATAGACAGAAAAATGCAAAGTACTTTTCTCCTCTTTCTCTTCCTTCCCTGCTTGGGGAAAAAAATCAGAAGTCTTCCCCTGACCCCAGCTGTGGATCGTGAGCTTTGAGGAACTGGCCTTCCCTGCTATCATTGTTCAACTGTTTGTCCTCATGAACAGCCGCGCCCACTCGCAACACTGCCTAACCCTGAAAAACACAAAAGATCTCGGAGAAGCATTTCTTTCCAGCTCTACATCTAGCTGCTAAACTATCTGTTTCTATTACTGCTCATTCCAATAACAAGAGATTTAACAGGTATTAGACCACAACCACCCATACTAAGCACCAGCTGAATTCAAACAACATGAGCTGTGCTCTGACCTTGTGATGCTTTCAGAGAACAGTTGCCTCCTCTTTCCTCTTCGAGAAACTTGGTTTCTAGGCTAAAGAGTGACTCATGTTTTGCATCTGTAAACTCCTCTGGGGATTCCTCTGCTGTGCCAGGTGGCCCGTGCCCATCTTTTCCCTTAGGGTCAGCAGGTAAGGCCGCATCTGCAGTTTTGATAAAACATTTTGTGAAATTATTTACTACTCATAAATATAATTACACTTCTGTTGACAAATGAAATCTAATTCCTTAGGCTATCATTTACTTTTAAGCAAATTCAGGTAGAAGACATAAGTTTCAAAACTGAGCTTGACTGCTGACCTAGTACATGTAAAGATGTTCAAATCAGCGTTGATATAACAAATAACTAGAAAAAATGATTTCGTCATTTCTATCGAAGGGGTACTAATTAAATTACCACATATTATTTACAATGGAATACTATGTGATTAAGCTAATGTGAACCCACAGTTACACACGTTATATCATTAAAGAAAAAAGTAACTTACAGAAATGTATGAGGCCATTATGCACATACACACAAATATATATTCACTCATATATCCATAAAAAAGTAGCCTGGAAGGTTCTATAAAATGTTAAAGGTGTTCATCCCAGGGTGGAGGAGATATACGTTAACTATATTACCCTCTTAAATTTTTACAGTAAATATATATTACTTTTATAATTTAAAAAACCAAACTTTTCATTTTTAAAAACCTAAAACATGAAAGAAAAATGGAAAACCAACAAAATTTAAAAAGTCCCTAAGTCTGAGGCAACGATTTTTTTTATCCGAGTACAAGTGATGAATGAAAATACTAAGAATGGTGTGTGACACCTTAAAGTAGAGACAAAAATACAGTAAGGCAAATAGGCATTAAGATAACAGAATATAAAAAGTTACCCAGATATATTCAGACAATGGACTACTATTCCAGTAATAAAAAGAAATGAATTACTAATATGAACTACACGGATGAGTCACAACAACATGAGGAGCCAAAGAAGCCACATGCAAAAGGGTACTTATTGTGTGCTTCCATTCAAATGAATTTCTAGAATAGAAAACACTAATACATAGTGAAAGAAAGCATGTCAGTGGTTGCCTGATGCCAGGCCTGGGAAACTGACTGTAAAAGGACAAGAAGGAACTTTTTGCAGGTATTGGAAGTGTTCTGTATCTTGACTTTGGCGATGACAATATAGACAGACACATCTGTCAAAACTCATCAAATTACATACTTAAAATGGGTACACCTTGTTGAATGTAATTCATACTTCAATAAAGTTGATTTTAAAGTTAAATTAAAAAGTCACCTATGGGGACTTCCCTGGTGGCACAGTGGTTAAGAATTCGCCTGCTAATGCAGGGGACGTGGTTTCAAGCCCTAGTCTGGGAAGATCCCACATGCCGCAGAGCAACTAAGCTCGTGCGCCACAACAAGAGAAGCCACCACAGTGAGAAGCCGGCGCACCGCAACAAAGACACAATGCAGCCAAAAATAAATGAATTAATAATAATTTTTTAAAAAATAGTCACCTAGGGGCTTCCCTGGTGGCGCAGTGGTTGAGAGTCCGCCTGCCGATGCAGGGGACACGGGTTCGTGCCCCGGTCCGGGAAGATCCCACATGCCGCGGAGCGGCTGGGCCTGTGAGCCATGGCCGCTGAGCCTGCGTGTCCGGAGCCTGTGCTCCGCAACGGGAGAGGCCGCAGAGGTGAGAGGCCCGCATACCGCAAAAAAAAAAAAAAAAAAAAAAAAAGTCACCTAGATGTTCGAGTGAGACAGAGTTCCTTTAAGCTTTCAATCCCAGCTCTTCTCTGAAGCCTCCCCTCATGTACCCTGGCAGCATGTGACCACTTTGCACCTCTTTAACACCTTATATTTATCGGTTCCATTCAGATTTGATGCTTGAAAAGTTTTGTATATTTTATGTCTATCTTCCACTAAACTTGGTTCCTCTAAGGCAGGAACAATCATCTCTTTCATAAATTGAGACCATTACAAAAACAGAATTATGTTCCCTTTCCTCTCAATCAGGGGAATTTGAAGTAGGATTGATGAAATCCTGGAAATCATAAGCAAAAACGTCATTTCTGCATTTTTATGGCCAGAGGGTCCTGTGTTTTCATCAGATTCTTGAAGATATCACAGAGCCCAACAATGTTAAGAATCTCTGCTTTGAATCCATGTGCTTTCACCCAGCTCTATGGTACAAGGCACCCTGCCCCTGGGGCAATCTGTCTGTGGTCCCTGCAAAGATGATAAACCCACATCAAAGACACTTACTCTTCCGCATGTCAGTAGACTCTACTGCCGTCTCTTCCTCCACAACGATGTCACTATCGCCGTCTTCAAGATTCATTTCTGTCTCATCTATAACACTGTCTTCTTCCTCTTCTTCCTCCTCATCTTCCTTGGAAACATCCTTTAACGTGGCAAGTAGTCTGTTGTAACCAGAAACTTGTTCTGGTTCACTCTATGCTTCACTTTCAGAACTTGGAAGTATCTAAACCCTCTGACTAAAAGGAAAATGGGGATTTTAAAAACAAAAATTATATTGTTCTTGTTGCTACCCCACGACTATCATCAGGCCCACAGTGGAACCAAGTTCAGACTTTTCTAAATAAAAACCAGCTTTTCTGCAAATATGCAATCCTATCTATTCAACCAAACCTAGCACCAAATTTGTTTAAAACAGCTAATCTAGCTATGATTCTAGAAGCTCTTCCTCTTCTTTGAACTGCTAATGTTCTACGTGGGAAGACAGCAAACTAAACACATGGAGCTTTAGGTTATAAGGCGATCTAACCTATGTGTCAGCCACTTGGCACCTTTAAAGGAGCAACAGGAAAACTTACAACAAAAAAGTGTACTTTATTTCTGAGTCCGTGGTAATGAAATAAGACCTTTGATGATTTTGCACTCTATTTTATGTTAAGCAAACATAACATTCCCTCTTAGGATTCACCAAGAGCCCTCTGGTAAGCCTCCTTAACAGGTTCTAACAGGCTACTCTCTCAGGACAGTTTCCTACTCTATACTATATTAGTTATCACAATGGCATCTTAACAGACATCTGCACTTAAAACTAAGCAATATTACTAAAATATAGCTTACATCTAAAATCAGAAAGAGTGGAAATGTAGCCAAACATTATTACCATATATAATCTTAAAAGTAACCGTCCAGAATCTACTATCATAAAGAAGGTATAAAGCATTACCAGTTGACAAGTCTGTGGTTTTGCTTCCTTTCTGGAAACCCTGAGAAGAAACAGGCAATGTTAAACTTTAACTGCTAGTATGTAGCAATTAGGAAAAGCCTAATGATACAACTTTAAATGAACACGGCAGACTATACCGTTATAAATACATTATATCTATTGTCAAGTTAAAAACTCCATATGCATTTGGACAGGTTTTGTAAGGATATGCCAAATAGATAATAATAGACGAATGAAAAGGTCTAACAAGACCACATGACAAATACTACAGTCACACAGTAACAGGCTCTCATCCAAAAGATGGGAAATTTTGGCAAATACAAGCCCTCGGGGTTCACCTTTTCTAGCAAATTTCTTAAGTAGATTATCCCTCTAACTGTTGATAAAGCAGCCCAAAGGGGTGGGATGAGCACTAAGATCATAACTGAGAGTCTGGACACTTATAGAGGAACCCACAACTACCCAAACATTAGTTTCCTCATGGTCACTGAATACATAGGTGATGTCGAGGGTCCCAAGCAATTCTATTTTTTTTAACTTATTTAATTAATTTATTTTTGCCTGCTATGGCTCTTCGTTGCTGCGCCCGGGCTTTCTCTAGTTGCGGCGAGCGGTGGCTTCTCTTGTTGCAAAGCAGGGGCTCTAGGCTCGCGGGCATCAGTAGTTGCACCACCCTGGCTCAGCTGCTGTGGCTCGCGGGCTCTGGAGTGCAGGCTCAATAGTTGTGGCGCATGGGCTTACTTGCACCGCGGCATGTGGGATCTTCCTGGACCAGGGCTCGAACCCCTGTCCCCTCCGTTGCCAGGCGGATTCTTAACCACTGCGCCACCAGGGAAGCCCCCCAAGCAATTCTTTAAAAGCATATAAAACGAAAACAAGCTTATAAAATCTCCGCCCAGTCGCCACACGGGAGGCGTGCCGTCTAGCATAAAACTACAGGCTCAACAAAGGGTAGGAAGTCCGGTGAAGAACCCCATCTCAGGCGGGAAGCCGTCAGGATCCCCGGGCGAGCTAGGCCGGCGCCGGGGCAGCGTGGGACGCGGCGGGAGCTGCCCTGTCACTACCCCCGGGGCACCGGTGGACCAAACGCGGGGACACGCGGGCTCCCACCGGGAAAGGACGCCGGCAGCGCCGGTCCCAGCCTTGCCTCTCCATACGTGTCATAGAAGGGATGCTCCTCGCCGAAATCCCTTAGATGCTTCTTCTGCTTTTTAGTTAGGGAGCTGAGCAGCTGGCTCTGGCTCCGGCTCCGGCTCCCGCGTTTGCCCATGGGGAAGACGGCAATTCAGCCAACCTCCAAGAATCGCGTTTTGCACCCGGAAGTAGTCTCGTCAACCCACTCACGCGGGCTTGCCAACGGCGCTTTACGGCGGAAGCAGGGTGCCATAAAGCAGACCCGCTTTACGTCGCGCTTGTACGACAGACGTTAGAACTTCCTGTTTCCCATTCCGCCCCCTAGCGAGGCTCTTTGGAAGCACGTGCACGCATGCGCAGCTTTTCTCTGAGCCCCGTAAGGAAGGCAGGCAGGCAGGCAGGCAGGGAGGCTTCGGGCTTCCCCAGGTGGGTAAATGGGTGGGTGTACTTTGTGCGTCTGTTTTGGCTGTGAGAATCAGCCTGCATAAACGTGTAGTGACTGAGATGGTTGAATGCAGTGCCTTTATATTATGCCATAATACAAATACCAACTAACATTTAAGGCTGCCGGTGCATCTCAGTTCATCCTCACAACAACAGTAAACAAATAGGCCTTGTTAATAAGCCTGATATTGGAGATGAGAAAGCTGATGCTTACAAAAGGTTACATACACACTAGCAAGAGAGGAGATGGAAACCTAATTCTCTCTGATGCGAGCACAGGCTTTTCCCACTAGGATCTGCCACATGCGTGTGCCATGTGAAGAATGAGGACGCAAGGCTGAGATTCCCGCCCTTTACCCTACCCCCTCACTTTCTGAAAGGATTGCAAGGGCCCTTGGTAACAAATTTGTTCTGGCACTTTTCATGTTATAAAAGCAAAAACACATCCAGAGAGGTAAAGTGACTTTCCTAAATCACCTGGAGAGTCGATGTTACAGAAAGCAGTAAAACTCAATAAAGTGTCTCAAAACTGAATTGGGGCAAATTGGGATGGAAAACTTTTAAAGGGTAAGTAACTTTTCTATATCTGGGTCGTGGTGGTGGTTACACCTTGTATACAATTACCGAAATTAATCAAACTGTACCTTTAAAATTGGTACATTTTAATGCAAGTAAATAATAACCTCAATAAACAAAAGAGGGAAAAAACAGCGCAACTGGACTTAATACTCTAGAGACAGGCAGAGTGTGCAGGGATACTTAAAAACCACAGGATAGGGCTTCCCTGGTGGCGCAGTGGTTGAGAGTCCGCCTGCCGATGCAGGGGACCCGGGTTCGTGCCCCAGGTCTGGGAAGATCCCACATGCCGCGGAGCGGCTAAGCCCGTGAGCCATGGCCGCTGAGCCTGTGCGTCCGGAGCCTGGGCTCCGCAAGGCTCCGCAACTGGAGAGGCCACAACAGTGAGAGGCCCGCGTACCGAAAAAACAAAACAAAACAAAAACCACAGCATAAACACAGAGGCACTTTGTTTCTAATAGTAACTTACAATGTCAATCATAAACCACAGAATTCACCTGAATATTTAAGGTAAAATAGGAGCCATCAAAGATAGTGTTCACTGCCTCTGCTATTAGACGAGCGTCTGTGAGAGAACTGGACCTTTGTCCAATACCATGTCACACCTATACAAGTCACACTACAACTATTCAAATCCTAGTTTTCTCCTTCTGGGGACCATCTACTCCTAATTAGATTCTGGGAGCTTAGGGTGGGGGAGGGAGGCAAGGGGGAGGGAGGATCAAGAAAATATGCAAACAGCAGGTAGTGCCAGCTGATGGCCCAGCCAAGGAACCCAGAAACAAACACACATCTGTCTTCTGTCTCATTTCAACATAAAAAGTACAGTCACTTACGTAAACAAAAGGCTGCTTGCAAATCTCATCATACATACTAAGGCACTAACCACAGTATAACCTGGCTATGACAATAAAGTCCTACAATGTTTTTTCTCCTCCCACCCTATTCCAAGTGCCCCAGCTTCCCTCCCCAGAGGCAACCAGTTTCTTGGTGTTCTTCCAGAGATCTGCTATAAAAAGCTATACTCATGAGCACTTGATGTGACTCTTTACTCTCTCCTGCTTTCCATGTCATTGTAGTCCTATGGACAGGTCTAGACTGTTCCCAGGTTCAGACACAACTGTGCCCTAGCTCCACCCAAGTGGTCTCATCATTGGCTCACTGAGCCCGCTTCTGAAAATATTTATATTAGCCTTTGACAACATAAAAGGGGATGCTTTGTGAAATTTTAACCTGAGACTTCGCAATTTAAACATATTTTTCATGCCTCCAGTGAAAGTTCTCTTAGTAAAACCCACACAAAGAAGATGCATGTGCCAACTAGTGAAGGCCCTGGGAAAATTGTAATAAAGGCAAAATTTGTTCTTCCCTTTCTTCTTCCCATGCTCAGCCCTTCCTTTTCCATCCTGCAGGGTTTTCTTTGCCCTTTGCCCTCAGGGACTCAGTATTTTCAGGGGTAAAAACAATACAGGAAATAATCTTTTATACTAGTTTGTAAAGAGAGGCTGATGAATTAATGTTACTTGGGTATTTCAATTCAGGGAGACTCCCTAGGATAACGATCTCAAGGGGTGGGAGGGCGGTGGCTGTCCCTTAAGACAAGATGGTCAGAATATTCAGAAAAGTGTTAGTTTTTCTTTATTAAAAACTTTTTCTTTGGAAAATTTCAAGTATATACAAAAGTAGACAAAAGAGTATAATGCACTCCCATGTTCCCATCCCTTGGCTTCAATGCAAGGCCATCTTGTTTCATTTATATGCCCACCCACTACCCCTAACTCCCGCCCCTGTATTATTTTTGAAGCAAATCCCAGACATTGTATTATTTTATCTGTAAATACTTATTTCTAAATATCTAAAAGATAAGGGTTCTTTCTTTAACATAGCTACAATGGCACTATTTCACCTAAAAAAAAGATGATAACAATTATTTAATATCATCATGTAACCAGTCAGTATTCAGATTTCTGATTGTCTCATAAATGTCGTCTTTTTTTTTTTACACTGTTAGTTGAACATGTTCTGCTATTCTCTGTGTTTCTCGCGAATACATTGTGGGATTTAGAACTTTGATCAGATTTCATGATAGCTGATATTTTATACTTCCATCAGGAGGCGTATACCATCTGGTTGCCTTTCATTTTGTGATGTTACCAGTCATTGGTAGTCAATGTCTAAATTCGTTAATTCATTAGAGGTCACATTCTAATTCTATCATGAGGTGATATTCTAATTCTATCATTTCTTCTTCACTTACTTGCTGGACTATTTCTATGAAAGCAAGCTTTTCCTTCCCCTAAATTTTGCTTACCCAGTGGTACTGTTTGTATAGGAAAAGCAGAAGAAATGCTTGATTCTCTCCCTTCATTTACTAATTTTCAACACAAGGAGTCAATTCACTGGATCTTCTAATGTTGACCAATCAACTTTTTTTAAATTTTTAGTATCATTATGAACTCATGGAATTACACAAATTGATGTGTTTTAATCCCTTGCAAATATTATGGTGTACATGATTGGAAAGAGCTTATTTGACATATAGTGATGTATTTGAAAAGACAAACTATGTCCTAATACAAACCACAGAAAGTAAACGGGAGTCTATCTGAGATTCTCAACAGAGCAGGAATGGGAAGGTGGGGAAGGAGCACAATTTGAGGATACAGATCAGATGCTGGGGAAGTTTGAGTTTTGAAATTTATGTGATAATATACGTGGTAACAAGGGCACATGTATTCAAGATATGTTGACAGGGAGCCATAAATAATCCAAAGGTATGACTCTCTAATTATGAAAGCTCCGACACCTCAGCTACTGATTTGGGAAGATTCTGGGGAAGGTGTGTGTGCACCCACACATCTGTCTCCTCCTAGATGCCTCAAATCAGACAGTCTCCTCCACCACATGTATGCATACATGTCTGTATACACCCCAAAGCCATCCAGCCTCTTCCTGAGAGTGCTGGCAGAAATCCATAAATGAATCTATCTCACTTTCCAACCCAGACAATGAAACAGACTTTGGCTTGGGACTTTAGGAGAATTCTCCACTAACATGTTCAGAATTACTTGTTTCTGACTCTCTTCTTATCCTTGGACCAAGCTGAGCACTGGTAAGTGTTCTCAGAGAAGCAGCTTTCTTTATTCCAAACTTGGATCTGTATAAGAGGAGGAGGAGGAAAAAGAAGGCTCAGTAACTCCCTTGGAAGTACGCTGCCCACCTGGGGCCCTCCCTCCAAACTTCTTCCCTTCAGCACCAATCTAACAGCCCACTTCCATCTCCCCTGGCAAAGAAAGTTGTCACTGGACCTGCAGATAAAAGAGACAAACAAGAAGTTACAAGTACCATGAGCGTGAGGGTTCATAGTCCTGATTTCAAATATGTTTCCCTGTTGGGACAGAGCAGTGTCCTGATTTTGACTTTGGTCAGCACCAAACTACCTATCCTTTGATTATCTATGGCTATGATATGAGATCGTGGATATGAAAGCTCTCTGAAATTGGACAAGTGCTGTGTGGATGGGAGGGCTTCTCACTGCTATTATCGGCTTTTTGTTTCCTCCTGTAAATCATTCTCTCCAGGCCTCAGTCAAGTCCTTGAGGGCAGCAAGGCGCAGGCCAGACAGGAACTCCTGTAAGTCAGGAGCTCCTGGCACAGGGCTAGGGGCAGGGCGATCTCCACGAGCAATGGAGAATGTGTTGACTTCAGAAAAATGAGTTATCTGGGGATACAGGATCATTGGGTGTCAGTGAGACGAAAAACTGGACTTCTGTTCAGTAAGACTGATTGACCAAATGTGTTTTATCGTGTCTCCCTCCCCAGGCCATTCACGGGCCTAGCCGCTCCGCGGCACGTGGGATCTTTCCGGACCAGGGCACGAACCCATATCCCCTGCATCGGCAGGCGGACTCTCAACCACTGTGCCACCAGGGAAGCCCTGTTTGGGGTTTTTTGATAATGAGTTACATGAGTTCTTTATATATTTTGGATCTTAACCCCTTACTAGATTTGCAAATATCCTCTCCCATTCAGTAGATTGCCTTTTTGTTTCATTGATGGTTTCCATCGCTGTGCACAAGCTTTTTAGTTTGATGTAGTCCCATTTGTTTATTTTTGGTTTCATTGCCCTTGCCTGTGGAGTCAGATCCAAAAAAATATTGCTGAGACTGTTGTCAGGGAAGTTACTGCCTATGTTTTCTTCTGGGAGTTCTGTGGTTTTCAGGTCTTATGTTCAAGTCTTTAATCCATTTTGAGTTGATTTTTGTAGATGGTGTAAGCTAGTGGTCCAGTTTCATTCTTTTGCATGTAGCTGTCTAGTTTTCCCATCACCATTTGTTGATGAGACTGTCTTTTCTGCATTGTATATTCTTGTCTCCTTTGTCATAGATGAAGTGACCATATAAATATGGATTTATTTCTGGGCTCTCTGTTCTGTTGATCTGTGTCTGTTTTTGTGCTATTACCGTACAATTTTGATTACTGTAGACTTGTAGTGTAGTTTAAAATCAGGGAGTGTTATACCTTCAGCTTTGTTCTTCTTTCTCATAATCAGTTTGGCTATTCAGGATCCTTTGCACAAATCCCCAGGATCCTCTGTACAAATTTTAGGATTATTCTAGTTTTATGAAAAATGTCATGGGTATTTTGATAAGGATTGCATTAAATCTGTAGATTTCTTTGGGTAGTATGGACTTTGTTTTTGAATTTTATTTATTTCTTTATACAGCAGGTTCTTATTAGTTATCCATTTAATACATATTAGTATATACATGTCAGTCCCAATCTCCCAATTCATCACACCCCCACCCCCACCCCCACTTTCCCCCCTTGGTGTCCAGTATGGACATTTTAACAGTACTAAGTCTTCCCATCTATGAGCATGGTGTATTTTTTCATGTTTCTGTCATCTTTAATTTCTTTCATCAATACCTTGTAGTTTTCCAAGTACAAGTTTTTTACCTTCTTGGTTAGATTTTTTCTAGGTAGTTTATTCTTTTTGATGCTATTGTAAATGGATTGTTTTCTTAATTTCTAATAGTTCCTTATTAATGTATATAAACACAACAGATTTTTGTTAATTTTGTATCCTGCAACATTACTAAATTTATTTATTAGTTCTGACAGTTTTTTGGTGGAGTCTTTAGGGTTTTCTCCATAAAGTATCATGTCATCTGCAAATAGTCAGTTTTACTTCCTCCTTTCCAATTTGGGTATCCTTTATTTCTTTTTCTTGCCTAGTTGCTGTGGCTAGGATTTCCAATAATATGTTGAATAAAAGTGGCAGAAGTGTGCATCCTTGTCTTCTTCCTGATTTTAGAGGAAATGCTTTCAGCTTTTCACCACTGAATATGATGTTAGCTGTGGGTTTATCGTATATGCCTTTGCTAGGTTGAGATACGTTCCCTCTATACCCACTTTGTCAACCCATCCTTGCATCCCTGGAATAAATTCTACTTGATTATAGTGTATGGTCCTTTTAATGTATTGTTGGATTCAGTTTGCTAATAATTTGTCAAGGATTTTTGCATCTGTGTTTATCAGGCATAGTAGCCTGTACATTTCTTTTTTTGTGGTGTTTCAGTATCAGGGTTATGTTGGCCTCATAAAATGAGTTTGGAAGTGTTTCCGCCTCTTCAGTTTTTTGAAATATGTTTGAGAAGGATAGGTATTAAATCTTCTTTAAGTATTTCGTAGAATTCACCATGAAGCTCTCTGGTCCTGGTCTTTTGTTTTTGGGGAGCTTTTTGATTACTGATTCAATCACATTACTAGTAATTGATCTATTCACATTTTTTCTTCATGATTCAGTTTTAGAAGATTGTGTGTTTCTCGGAATTTATGTATTTCTTCTAGGTTATCTGACTTGTTGGTGTATAATTGTTCGTAGTAGTCTCTTATGATACTTTGTATTTCTGTAGTGTCAGTTATAGGTTCTCTTTCATTTCTGATTTTATTTGGGCCCCTTCTCTTTTTTTCTTATTGAGTCTGACTAAAGGTTTGTTAATTTTGTTTATCTTTTCACAGAACCAGCTCTTAGTTTCATTGATCTTTTTTTTTGTCTCCATTTCATTTATTCAGTATTTCTCATCTGACTTCTATTATTTCCTTCCTTCTTTGTTGGAAGTTTTTTCCTTTCAGCATATTTGAACATATCATGCCATCTCCTTCTGGACCACAAAGTTTCTGATGAAAAATCAGCTGATATTCTTATGGGGATTCCCTTGTCTGTAATTAGTTGTTTTTCTCTTGCTGCTTAAGATTCCCTCTTTACCTTTGACTTTTAACGTATTAATTATAATGTGTCTTGGTATGAATCTCCTTGGGTTCATTTTGTTTGGGACTCTTGGTTCTTGCTGGACCTGAATGTCTGTTTCCTTCACCAGGTTAGGGACATTTTTAGCCATTATTTCTTCAGATAAGTTTTCTGCCCCTTTCTTTCTCTGTCCTCCTTCTGGGACCCCTATAATGTGGGTGTTAGTGCCCCTTTCTCTCTCTTCTTCTGCGACCCCTTAACACCGATGATAGTACACTTGATGTTGTCCCACAGTTCCCTTAAACTGTCCTCATATTTTAAAAATATTTTTTCTCTTTGCTGTTCTGTTGGGGTGATTTCTGCTACCTTGTCTGCCAGGTCACTGATCTGTTCTTTTCTACCATCTAGTCTGCTGTTGATTCCCTCTAGTGTATTTTTCAGTTCAATTATTATAATCTTCAGCTGTGTGAGTTCTGTTTAGAACTTGCTTATATTCTGTCTCTTTCTTGAGTTTCTCACTGTGTTCGTTCATTCATCTTCCAAGTTTGGTGAGCATCTTTAGGACTATGACTTTGAATTCTTTATCGGATAAATCACTTACATCTGTTTCATTAAATATTTTTTCTGGGGTTTTATCTTGTTCCTTCATTTGGAACATGTTCCTCTGCTTCCTCATTTTGCTTGACTCTCCGTCTTTGTTTCTGTGTATTATGCAAAACAGTTACTGCCCCGTCTTGAAGGAGTGGCCCTGTGTGGGAGATGAACTGTATTTTTAACTTTTTCCTAGTTCTTGGTCATCTTATAAACTCTCTCTGTTTGTTTCACTCCCATGGAGTCTAGAAATGCAGTCCCACCCCCATCTGCCTGAGCCTGGTGCTCAAGGAGTGTCCCCTGTGTGGGCTACATGCGATTGTTGCCTCAGGTCATGTCCCGCGAGTGGCATGAGATGGGGTAGGCGTGGCTGCTCGTTGTCCATGTTTGTCAGTGCTGCACACAGGCAGTGCAGGGCCGTGGGGTAGGGGGTACTCACCCACCACCACTGTTAGCAACTTAGAGTGAGAGTGCAAAAAAGTGGCACCCACCAGTGCCATCAAGGTAGAGGGAATTTGTAAAAATGGCATCTGCCAGCATTCTGTCCCCAGAGAGAGTCCCAGCCAACTTCTGCCCCTCTGGTAGATGCTTTAAGATTAGCAAGTGAATCTCCTTCACATATGATCTGGGCTCTTTACAGACTGCTACTTGTTGCTTAGGAAAGAGATGTGGGCAGGAAATATAAATTTTTGTGATGATAATGTTAAAGCCATAATTAGTGAATATATTTATCCAAAGCTTTATGTAGAGTGAAAGAGAACTTGTGGGTGAATCCAGGGATTTGTTGAAGAGCTCTTTGAATATGGAAAAATAGATAAGAACCAGGTCAGTAATAGAAGTAAGTGTTAAAGTGATAGAAACCACCAGTAAGGAAAAGAACATTTCAAGGAGGGTGTGCTTATGCATTCGTGACAAGAAACACTAAAGTGCCATTGAATTGGTAACTGAGAGCTGTTGGTGACCTTGGCAAGAGTCATTTCAGTGGTGTCCTGAGACTCAGAGGCAGATTGCAGTACATTAAGGAGTCAGTGGGGGATTTTAAAGTAGAGATAATTTTTTGGAAGGTTTGCCAGTGAAGGAAAAGAAGAGGGTGGGAGCTAGAAGGGACCGTAGATGCAAAGGAGGGATGATGATGATGACGATGATGATTTTAATAATTAAAGCAGTTTGAGCACAATTACATGCAAAGGGGAAGATGTGGAAGGTACAAGGGGAGGCTGCAGTTGGAGAGGGTGGAAGCTAATGGCTTGGTGGTGACTCATGAACTGATGTGTGCTTGGCTGTTTTGTGTATAGGGGTGGCAATACTGCAGAGAAGCATCTGACTTTATGCCCCCTTCTATTCGTCAGACATCCTCATTGCCTCCCCCCTGGGCTTGAGGACCATCATTGGTGGAGAAGGAGAGAAGAAGAGAGATTTTGACTTTTTGTCTTGTATTGAGCTTCTCATCATTGATCAAGCTGACATTTACCTGATGCAGAACTGGGAGCATGTCTTGGTAATGCTGGTCATTAACATTTAGAGACAAGAAGCTCAGTGGTTTGAGTCTGAAATGGTTATTAAAGTCCAGATTAAAACTCAGCTTGGAAATGGAAATATTCCACATTTTCCAATTTGAAAACGGGAAATGTTGTCCCCTCTTCTACCCACAAGTTGGTCAGTAAAGTATCCAGAAAGATTAAAATTCTTGTCAACATTTTCAAATCTCCAGAAAAGATTTCTTCCCCTTAAAAGTTGCTTCTAGTAATAGACCAGTTTAGTGTGGTTGGTTGGTTGGTTGGTTGGTTGGTTGGTTGACTGATTGAAATCCCTCCTCACCAGGAATGTTTTTATCTAAAATAGTTCCTCCTATTTATGCTCGTTCTCTTTTGTTTGGTCTTCAGTGGAGATGGGAAAACATTGCTCATGATTTCTTAATTTGTGATGTTTTACAGAGAAACGTAAGATGTTTTTGTCCCCCTACTGTAATTTGTACTATAATTTTTTTTCTCCCTCTCAACATACTCTGCAATGTTTTGGGGTTTAGGATTGTGCTTTGGAACAATCCTCATCACAGAACTATAGGTTTATTTTTATAAGGCATGTGAGCATTTACCTTTTCTACAACCCCAGGACTTGGAGTAAGTTTGGGACAGATAAAGGGGAGTACTTATTTATAAAGTAGGGAATAAACTTATGGTACTTGTGACCCTTCAATATACATTACAAGGTAAAAATATGATTAAAATAGAACAGGCATGTCGATGGTTGAGTCATCTTTATTTTGAGCAAAAGGCACATGTAGTCACTCAGGGAATTTTCTAACGTTTTGGGAACCAAGTCATGGAAGGACAGCAGCTCTGTTTTCCGTGTCATTTCCCTTCTTGTCCAAGTCTGGAACTGAGTTGCTTACAGAGTGACCAGAGTGGCATTTCAGAATTTCCTTGAAAAGAAATACTCTGTATAGGTCGCATCTTGATCCTTTTTGAGAGATCCACAAGGTGGCCAGTTTGAGCTTTTCTTCTTGTTCGCTTGACTCTGGGCAAGTCACTCACCCATCTGAGCCTGTTTTCTTGCTGTAATTTGGGAGATGATAGTATCTACTTCATGGGGTTAAATAAGATGATGGGCTTATAGAGAGGTTAGCAACGCCCAGCAGGTAAGTGTTCAATAAGTATTAATGGAGTATTACTTCTGCTCAAAGCATTTGATGAGCCACATGAACCTACTGCCCTTGGACTCACATGGGGTGGACTTTTCTCGAGTGCGCATGTGGAACCTCAATAATCGGTCCAAGTACTATCGTCAGACGCTGCTGTTTGGGGCCCTGC
The DNA here is from genome assembly GCF_964165515.1 of Mesoplodon bidens. Taxonomy (NCBI): domain Eukaryota; kingdom Metazoa; phylum Chordata; class Mammalia; order Artiodactyla; family Ziphiidae; genus Mesoplodon; species Mesoplodon bidens. The sequence goes on from NW_027671994.1 coordinate 132,731, forward strand.
AGGATGCCCAGATCAACTCTGTGTTCAACAAGTACTGCGTCAATGTGCAAGGCCAGGTGGGTTCTCTCCTTCTTTCTCTGAATTTTCATGAAGTATTGTGTATTGTTTGGGTCATGAGGCAGAAGGAGAGGACAGCATTTGGTCAACAATGGGGATAGCTCACTTCCTAATGTTCTCACTGACACCTGGCAGGTGGCTGTGAGGAACGTCCCGATGACAGGCTGCATCAGTCATGTCCTGGTGCAGCTCCCACATGTCTTCCCGAGGATGGAACCTGAAAACCTAGCTTCAGTGATTGATGCCAGGTACCCTCCCCTGTCCCATTGGATCCCTGGGGGTCACAGAGAGGGATTTTACTTGGGCATTCAAATTTAGAATTGTATTCCACGTTGGCTTTCTTAGTTACCATTTACGAAATGAAATGAGATAACTGAATCCAATCATGCCATTGACAGAGGAGGACACTGAAGGCCAGAGAAATGGTGTGTTGTCCTAGTTCCAATAGTGCCAGGGTTAGTAAATCAAGGGTACTTTCCCCTAGACTGTGGCATTTTTTAATTACATTAATTTTTTAATGCCTCATGTCAACAACTTAATTCTAAGCCCTTCAGGGCAAGAACTGTTTTCCTAATTCTCTATGTAATTTCCCCGTCTTCTCCTTGTGTTTAGTCAGGGGACCCATGGTAGCAGAATGGTGCTTAACACGTGGTAGGTGTTCAGTAATTATTTGTTGACTGACTGACTGACAACTGAATGAATGAATGATACAGTTACGTACTTCCTAGAATAATTCTCTGGGATATACCAGCATCACATCTATTCTTTATGATGAATAGTGTTGGCACTTACTTTTTGATGCGCTTAACAAGTTTTATCCCTACAGAATCTCTTTGCAATGAGGTAGGCCAAATTGGCCTCTTAGGGGAGGTAGAAGGAGATTGTGACTTGCCCAGGGTCATGCAGTTGGCAGTGACACTATGGCTCACCTCTAGACCACTGACTCTGCCCTTCGCCTTTCCGAATCAGGTTTGACTTTTTCGTCAACAAGATTTTGCCTCAGTATCGTGATGCAGTCATGTCTCACACGCTTATCTATGTCCCCTCCTACTTTGACTTCGTGCGTCTCCGAAATTACCTCAAGAAGGAGGAACTGAACTTCACTCATATCTGCGAGTACACCCAGAAGTCTGGTGTCTCCAGGGCCAGACGCTTCTTCCTTCAAGGAGAGAAGCAGTTCCTGCTCCTCACAGAGCGCTTCCATTTCTACAAAAGGTAAAATAGGGCCAGGTTTCAAGTGTCCTCTCTGGAGGGTCTGCTTCCAAGTGCATGGTGGGCTTTGCTGTGTTATAAGGTCCTCCCTTGCTTCACCTCCTGCAGACAAGCCAGAGTTTGGGGGGCTGGACAGACTTTTGTTGATTGGTTGGTTGGTTTTCTTTCAAAATGGGCATTGTTGGAAAAGGTGGTAGAAACGAATGAGTGACTACAGCATAACCTGTATATAGATCTGGAGTGGGTCCATACTTAGGGTACCTCCTGTAGCTGTGGGTATACCCCTCAAGAAGGACATTACAGAGCTGAGCAGCTCTCAACTGAATACAGGAAAGGGAGGAACCTGTCGTAGAAGCACAGATGAAACACCTGGGGACTGTGTGGTCTGTGGAGATGGAAGTTGAGTACAGGGTCAGTGTTCAGAAAGCTCTCATTTGTCCTGAGGCAGTGCACACACACTTCTGCACCAAGGAGAACCAGGACTAAGGGGCTCCTTGAAGTTTAGGAGAAGCAAAAGGTGAGGGGCTTAGAGGTGAATATTTAAGGGCTTCAGGGTTTGCTTCTTGCTGGCATCATTATTTGCTTTGTTCCAGTGAGTTGTTGTTTTCATTCATGTTGGAAATGGTATTTTGGGGGAGTTTGCACTCAGCAGGTCTAAAGAGCCCTTAGTTTTCCAAAAGCTTGATACGTCAAAGCAAGTCCTTTAAATGAAGTGGATGGATTGGAAAACTTCCCAGCGTGATTGTCTGTAGCAAGTGTGAACTAAGCTGGGATGAGGACTGCTCTCAAGTAGCAGCTTTTCAAGGAGAGGGCATGATGTCAAAGGAGCCCTTTCTCTTAAGTAGGCAGGACAGTCTTCTGTCTTACACTGTTCATTTATTGACCAAACTGTTTTGTCCCCAAAGTCACTATAAAGACAAACCGAACACGTGCCATTAGCTTTGTACCCTGGACCAGGTTAGTGGGTGTTTAAGTTGAATGGAGATAATCTGCAACTGCCAATTATCTCAAGGTTCCCAGCTATAGATTTTTTTGCTTGAGAGGTCACCAAGGTGATGATGGGTATTTTGATCTGCAGTGTCTTTGTGATTTGATTTTTTCATTTGACCTTGGGAAAAGTACATGTATTTTACACTTTAGTATCCAGCTTTAAAATTCTGTATTTATATTCTCTATGGAAGTAGGCCGTGTTAGACATATTGCAGTTCATTTGTGAGCTAGCAAAAAACTTTCATCCTGAGGATTTGTTTTCTTTGGGGGGATGAAACCAGTAGAATCTTAGGATGGGATGGGCATTTGGTCATGATGGCCCTCCTGAGGGGAGGACAGTTCACAGTTCTTTCTCTGAGCATCATCAGTGGGTTAGCACAGGAAGGATTCTTAAGCAGGGGGCAATCAGAAACTCTGGAGGTAGGATTTCTGGAGGTGGGAAACGCTAGTGGGGTGTTTCTGAGTGCTCCCTGCCCCAGGGAGAACCCCAGTTATAGAAGTAACAGACCTCGTCTTTATAGACTGTATGCAGGAGCCAGCCTTGCAAGTCAGTTGTGGTTGCCTCATTTATCTTTAACAGTTGTCAGGTAACATAGACATCGGGAATGTCCTTAGTTTTGGGTCCTGTCACAGTGTTACGCCATATTTGTAGGGGTCACCGAAGACCCAAAGCACATACAGGAGAGGAGGAAGGCAGGGGAAGAGGTGCAGAAGACCATGGGAATTGTTACTAACTGCCCCTCTGAAGAGGTTCTGGTCACGTGCTCTTATTTCCAGGAGATGCCTAGTCTCTACTGTGCACGAATTGGTACTAAGAGAGATTTTCTTGGGTTTTAAATATAATACCTATTGGAATTGGTTTTGTTGTTTTATTTTGCTTTAAAAATACTCTCATTATAAGAGTATTACACAATTATTGTAGAGAACCTAGAAAATCTAGGTTAAAAAAATGGGATCACCTGTCATCTTACTGATATAAACACCCATTTTGGTGTATTTCTTTCCTGTCTCTTTGATGTAAAAAACATGTGCACGTGCACACACACACAGACACAGGCATTTTAAAAACGACACCAACATTGGGATCACAGTGTACACATTTGGATTTTTTTTTCTTTTATCTTGAATGTTTTATGTGCTTATTGAAAAAAAGCTTAAATAAGTTAGCATTTTGGTATATACTTGTATGTTATGGATGTATTTTTTAGTTTATATATATATATAGTTCTACTATATCCTGCCCCCGCTCCAACTTTCTATTTGGGAAGATTTCATTTCAAAAGACATTGTAAGACTATCCCAGTGAACATCTCTAACTCCTTCCACTTAGGCTTCACCAGCTGTTAGCATTTTGCCACATTCTCATGCACCCACATTCTCTGTCTCTCCTTCTCTCTTTCCACTCACATCTCTTATTTTTTCTTCCTGAACCATTTGAGAGTAAATTATGGGAGGCTTCATGACACTTAACTCCTAAATCTTTCAGCCTGTAGAGCTTAAAAACAACATTCTTTTATCTAACCACAACACCATTAACATACCACTTGACATTACTGCAGTAATACCATCTAGTATTTAGTCTGTATGCAAATTTTCCTAGTTGTTCCCAAAATGACTATTACAGCTGTTTCTCACCACCCCCCCCACCCCAATCCAGGATTTAGTTAAGAATCCTACATTGCATTTGCGTGACATGTTTCTTTAGTCTATTTTAGCAGTTCTCAAGCAGGAGCAGTTTTGCTCCCCAAGGGACATTTGGAAATATCTGGAGACATTTTTGGTTGGTACAGTTGGAGGGTTATTCTAGTGGTCTAGTGGTTCAAGCGGGTCAAGGCCTGGGTGCTGCTAGACGTCCTACAGTGCACAGGACAGCCCTTACAACAAAGAATTACCTGGCTTAAAATGGCAGTAGTGCCAGGGTTAAGAAACCCTGATCTAGAATAAGTCTCTGCCTTTGTTTCTTGCTGTGATACTGATATGTTTTGAAGAGTCCAGTCCAGTTTCCTGTAGAATGTCCCACATCTGGATTTGGCTGTTTTCTTATTATTTAGATCAGTGTTCCCAAACTTTGCTACATATTAGAATCCCCTTGGGGAGCTTTTAAAAATCTGAATGCCCTGGTCATACCCCAGTATCAATTAAATCATGGTGTTTGGGGATGGGGACCAATTACAGGTATGTTTAAAAAACAAATAGGTGATTCAGTGAGCATTAGAGTTCGGGGACCAAAGATTTAAACATTATTTTAGTAAGAATTCTACATAGAGGATATTGTGTACTTCCCCCTGCATCTCCTCAAGAGGCCCAGGGTGTCAGTTTGTCCCGTTTTTGGTGATACTAAATGTAATCACTTGGTCAAGGTAGGTCTGCTAAATCTTTACATTGTAAAAATACCTTTTCTGTGTAATTATAAGTAATCTTTTAAGGTGTGTATAGCATCCTTTTTAATGGTTGCATAGTGTTACATTGTATGGGTATATAATTAACCCAGTTTCCTTTTAATGGGCATATTGATTTGTTGTTTTCTGTTATTATATACAATAATGCCAAGAGCATCCATATGCGTAGTTGATGGCATAGTTGCCTAGGCATTTCCTTAGGATAAATTTGGAAAGGAAAACTTATTTGTTCAAAAGCTGTACCCAGTTTAAAATTTGCTGTGTGTTGCCACTCCCATCTTCTCCCCTCCCCGGTGAAATACACACTCACAATAATTTATACTCCATTAGCCTATTTCTGTAAATTCTGTAAATATTTCTGTAAATTCTCCTTTTTTCCAGTGACTTGATAGTCAAAATGATACCTCATGGTTTTAATGTCTTCTTCTTGCTTTTCTGTGTTTTTTGTAATTGTCAGTTGAACGTAGTGCCTGAGTAAGTAGCTGGCCTGGACGCCTCTTCTGTCAGGCCACTAGCGTGGCAGTTGTGAATCTAGTTAGGATTTGGTTGTTACCGTCGTTGCCTTCTAGTTACCACAAACTGCCAGTTCCTCCAGCAGACAGTGGCCCACTGTGGGGCCCAGTGCTGGAGGGCCTTGTCTCAGTGTCCTGCTCCCCTCTCAGCTTTCACCATGCCCTGCACCCCTGTGCCGAGGGAGAGCCTCTCCCATGCTCCGGCCCCTCCCCCAGTAGCAGGCTGCTCCTGCTCGCTCCTCCCCTAAGGCTTGAAGTGGGGCAGTTGTTCTCCTCCTGGTCCAGCTCAGATGCAGGCAGGTTCTGTCCATCCTGGGCTTTGGAGCTGGCGCTTTCTCAGGGCTTCTGCACCACCCTCCATGGTGGCCAGCCTCTGCCTTGTTCTACGAGGGGTCTTGGTGGGAAAGAGTTCCCTGCATCTCTGCAGTGGTGGCAAACATCTGCTTACATCAGTGCAGGATCTTGGGCTGAACAGGCTTCACGCCCTTTCCCCAGTCTTCATGCCCTTTCCCCTTTCCCCAGACTGCTCTTTCTACTGGATGTAAGTCCTGTGGTGGGGAGGGATGGGGTGAGGGGTTAATGCTCCTCCCTTAGGGCACACAGTTTTGCTGCTTCTGACTCCACCCTGGCAGTTGACCTTTGCCCCCTCACTGGCTTCAGGCTTTAGCTTCATATACAACATGGCTCTGGGAAGAGAGTGAGTTTTCATGTCTGCACCACCATCGGGGTCTCTCAGGTCTTCTGCCTTGCGTCCAGTCTTTCCAGGGCTCCCAGTGGAGACCTTTGGAAAAGCCATCATGACTGTGAAGTAAAGGAGTGTCCGGGAATCCCAGGGATTCTGAACTGTCATGCAAGCCCATAATTGCCCTTTAAGAACTTGTTAAAAGTGTAGCTTTTTTCTTCCTACCCACTTTCTTAGCAGCTGCCCTCTTCCCCACTGTGCTCTGCCGAAGGTGAAGTGGTTCATATGTCCTGTCTTTCTTCAGACCATCGTGTCACTCTTTGGAATTCAGTCAGTGATGGGCTGAAGCTGGCTCATACCAGCTCTTAAGGTATGGTTGCACATCTCTTCCCAGTTCCAAGTTCAGCAACATGACACTGGTAGCTTGAAATGGAGTATTTACACCACAGAAATTGGCAAATGCTTCAAATCAGCACCTATCCTCCCCCACTGAGAATCAGTTGTTAAACACACACCAGGGCACCGTTGAATCAGTTCACTTGGTTGCCCTGTGACATCAGCTGTCTAGGCTCAGGAAAAGGAACACTGTTGTAGATTATCTTTTTCTTGTTAGCATGGGAGCAGTATTCTCTTGAGTTTTCTACATACTAAGCAGAAATGGAACTCTGTGTCTGTTTTGATAACTACTGAGGCAGAACTGTGTTTTTTCAACATCATTAGCCATTAAAATTCCTTTATGGAAAGAGGATGTGGAAAGCTGATCCAAGTAATGGACTGCAGTTATATTTTGGGAGAGGAGGGTCTCCAGAGAGATCAGGATGAGCCAAGGGATAAAAAGACAAGGAAAACTTACCGTCCATGAATAAAATAAAATTCCCGAGGGAGTCTGACATCAGCCCTGTATGAGAGTCTTAACAGGAAAAATCAGAAACTTGTCAACGTATAAAATCTTTGGTCATGGAGCCCAAGAGGGAATGATTGACCTCAACCCGAACCGTAAGGCGCGTCCCTAGGGTCTGCAACCCCCCACACCATGCAGCCCTGTGCAGCAGGGAAAGAAGCGAGGAAGCTGTTGAAATTAATTGCCTTCCCATAATGCCTAATGGGTCCTCGGGCAGGATTTTGTAAATGGGTGAACTTGGGACATCTGCCATGGAGTTAACATGTCTACAGAATGACAAGAAAAGACTAATGGGAGTGCATTTACAGTTTATGCTGTTTATTTTATGTACTGGGTCTGGTCTGACCTCAGCTCCATTACAGAACACTGTTTTGCCTGATTATAATTAGGATAATGTTAAATTGGAAATGCCTGCTTTTCAAATTTTCTGCGACAGATTTCTAATCCTTGTCTACTATTCTTCCCCACCCTACCTCAGTCTGCTCAGATTAGGCTCAAGAAGTGCAAATTCATTTTATCATTATCTTAAGCCAAACATTAGGAATTCAAATACACTGTCACAAAAAATGAGCCCCTCCAGCTCAAATTAGAGTAACTTTTGGTCTGTGTGTTATTTGTGCCATGGTCTTTCTCCTTGCATGAAACAGCGAGAGTGACTATGTCCCTGTAAAACTCTTCGGTGGCTTTTCCATAAACTTTCTCATGTAGACATAGCCTCTCTTTCTCCTTCTAACAGATACACAATAAAAGGCATCAGGAACCTAATTTTCTATGAACTGCCAACATATCCCCACTTCTACAGTGAAGTCTGTAACATGCTGCAAGCCACCACCAGAGGAGAGGAAGCTGCCTGGACCTGCACTGTCCCCTACTCCAAGTACGATGCCCAGAGGCTGTCTGCTGTGGTCGGGGTGGAGCAGGCTGCACAGATGCTGCAGTCCAAGAAGAACGTCCACCTTTTCATTACTGGAGAGAGATGAGAATTGGTTGGACAGGAAATGGTGTTTGGTGTGATATGTCATGCTTGATTCTGTGTCTCTTGGACCTGATTCTGATCACTTACACAAAGAAGGGCTGCAACAAGGAAGGAGCACCAGGCAGGTTCTTAGCAGATACTCCTTTCTTTTCAGACCATATATACCTGAAAAGTTCCGTGTAAACCAGATTTTGGTAAAACCCATCTTTCAGAGGTCAGGGGAGAGCTCATGGAACTCTGAGAAGTTGATAGAAGGAATCTTCTACTTGTGAATTTTTTTGTACACCATAAATTCTTTTGTTGTGATTTCACCTCTAATTTATTACACTTGGTGAACTCTTTCAGATTTGCCTGTTTCTATTTGACACCTTCTTAAAGTGAAGCATGCATTTCTTTGCTTGTGAGAACTGGTTATGAGAAATTGGAATACTTCTTGCTGTTGAATATCATCTTAGTTTTGGATCGCAAAGGTTTTGCAAAACTGTTATTTTTCCCCAGCCAAACTTTTTTAAACCTTAAATATTCTATTTTAATTCAACCTAGAAGAGCACATTCGTTCACTGATCTTTTTTTAACTCCTAAATGTTTTAATGAAAATATATACTTAAAAGTCACATTATATAAAATAACATGAATTTCTACCTTATTTCAAGAAATAATTTTATGAAATTCTTGATGTCGCAAATTCATCGTCAACACCACTGTCTTCATTGCTATAGTCATTTTTTAAGTCATATAACATAAAAAGGAAAAGAAGTTACACTTTTAAAAACATTTTTAGGGAGTTCCCTGGCGGTCCAGTGGTTTGGGCTCGGCGCTTTCACTGCCGAGGCCCAGTTTCAGTTCCTGGTCAGGGAACAAAGATCCTGCAAGCTGCACAGCGTGGCCAAAAAAAAAAAAAAATTGAACTATTCTCAGACAGAAAAATTACCAATTCAGAACCTGAATCATCTGAAAATAAATTGCCAAGTTGCTGGGCCTGTCACTCCTAAAAATCACTCCTGAATTTAGTATGTATTTCATGTAAACAAGGACATTTTTCTATGTAACCTCAAAACAACCGTCAAATCAGGAAATTGCCACTAATCCTTGGGCCCCATTCAGATTTTGCCAAATGTCCCAATAATAACCTTTATAGCAAAAGGATGCAGTTCAGAGTTACATACTGCTTTGAGTTGTCATATCTCTGTAGTGGCCTTTATTCTGAATGGTACCTCAGCTTTTTCTTGGCTTTCTTGACCTTTTTTTTAATTTTTAAATTAAAAAAAATTTTTAAACATCTTTATTGGAGTATAATGGCTTTACAATGGTGTGTTTCTGCTTTATAACAAAGTGAATCAGCTATACATATATCCCCGTATCTCCTCCCTCTTGCGTCTCCCTCCCACCTTCCCTATCCCACCCGTCTAGGTGGTCACAAAGCACCGAGCTGATCTCCCTGTGCTATGCGGCTGCTTCCCACTAGCTATCTATTTTACACTTGGTAGTGTATTATAAATCCATGGTACTCTCTCACTTCGTCCCAGCTTATCCTTCCCCCTCCCCGTGTCCTCAAGTCCATTCTCTATGCCTCCGTCTACCTAGCCTGCCCCTAGGTTCTTCAGAACCTTTTTTTTTTCAGATTCCATATATATGCATTAGCATACGGTATTTTTCTCTGACTTACTTCACTCTGTATGACAGTCTCTATGTCCATCCACCTCACTACAAATAATTCAATTTCATTTCTTTTCATGGCTGAGTAATGGACGTTGACACTTTAGAAGATTACAGGCCAGTTACTTTGGGTGGTGTTTCCTGTCAGATTAGGTTAGGTTAGGTTTAGTTTATGCATCTTTGGCAGGAGCAGCATAGAAGCAATGCTGCGTCTTCCTCGCTGCATCTCTTCAAGCGGTGCATGATTTCCACCTGTCCCATCGTTATGACACTAACTGACCACTTGTTTAAGGTGGTGCTTGCCAGACTTTTCCACTATAGAATCACTTATTCCCCCTTTATTAATTTATATTAATATTACAAGTATGGATTCTTCAGTTTTTATTCAGTGGGTTGTAATTGGTTATTATCGTTATTCCTTTAGATGCTTAAATGGTCTCAGATGTGGCCAGCAGGAACACCTTCAAGCTGGCTCCTGTGTCGTCTTGACACATCCCCCTTTAACTTGGGCATTTCTTTATTTTCTGACACTATAAGACATTCCAAGTTTGTCTTGTACTTTCCCTATTCCAGCCCTGCTTGCTTTAGTGGAAAATTATCTTAAAGCGAAGATTTGAGTGCTAAGTGTACCCAGTACTGTTGTGGAGCCACTGGTCCCAGGCCATCTCAGTGGTCAGAGTTTGGGAATATCTGCATGTGTGTATATGTATACACATACCTATGTGCCCATGACATCTAAATTTATTTCTGTATCCATATATTGAAAACCATGAATTTATACCTTACCTCCAATTTCAGACTAACAACACAGGGTTCCTTTTGTTTTCTCCCTTTCCAAACTTGTAACTCCCTTGTCAGATAGACATGTGGCTCCCATTAGGCTCAGTGGAACAACCCATATTGGTACAGATTTTCTTCCTCTTGGACATGCTTAAAATTGCTCATCAAAAAAAAAAAAAGTGAAATCACTTTTGGGGTACTTTTCCTGCTAGATATTTAAATAGGCATTTTTATTTGTCTCTCAACATGGAGAGTAGAACTATTCATTCCATATATAGATGGGTTCCTAAAGTTTTGCAAATTTATAGGCTTAAGCCAGCCAAACTCATGGTACAAAGAACATTTTCTTAAATATATATTTTTAAAATGGAGTATAGTTGATTTACAATGTTGCATTAGTTTCAGGTGTACAGCAAAGCAAATCAGTTATACATGTATCCACTCTACAAAGAATTGTCTTATCCATAGAGTGCCCTGTGGTTATTGGCATATTTGTGCTGTGTTTACCATAGAGCCTGTGTATTATGAGAAAAGAAACGAGTTATTTGCCTAGTTCAGAGATATGAGGAAGAAGGGACTCTGATTACCCCCATCTTCTATTTCCATATTCTTTTCCCTGTGAATTGTAGCTAATTCATGGCTTTCATTATCACTATTCACAAGACTCTCAAATCTCCATCTTCTCTGGACCTCCACTCACATGTGAGCCTGGATTTCAAGTCTATGTATAGCCCCAGAAATACATGTTTTTTTTTTAAGCATCCCTACTGATTTTAATGCTAGCTTGTAGCCAGCTAACTGCTTCTCGCCTACAGAGAACACTGAGGGTTTCAAGTGCGAACCAAGCAGTATTGCTTCTGTTCCTGGCTCAGCACCTGGGAAAGAAGGTAAGCCTCAGCAGTGGCGCTGGCTCCTGAGTTGATTGCAAAGAGTTGACTTTTTGGAGTGGTTTCATCAAAAGCATGCCTTAACGTCAGGTCTCTCACACAAAATAAGGGAGAGAAGAGGGTCTACTGGACCACGGATAACAACACCTGAGCTGGAATTATACACAATCTTGATATTTCTTAGCAAGGCTCATCTTCAGCAAGCAAGTACCTATATAGTGCTGGTAGAAAACAGACAAAGGAATGGTCCCAATCCTGGGAAGAGGTAGAATTTTAAGGTAGGAAGAGGAACTTAACCAGAAAGTAAGAGTTTTAAACTTTTTTTTTTCTTCCCATAGTAATAACAACTTAGCACTTTTCTCTTTGAGGGGAAAAAAGCTTTGAGTCATGAATGCTTTCTGCAGCTGGCTGCACCATATGCAGTATTCAAAAGACAAGAACTAGCTAATCATAGAGAACCAGCGGCAGCTTAACAGCCCTCTGCTGGCTTCCAAAGGGCTTATAATTGAGTGCAGATGGTCCCGGCAGGATGGGTATGAATCCCTGCTGACTCCTCACATCCCAGAGGGCCAAGGGGGGCTCATGAAGCCTCCCCGCCCTGATTGTGCCCTCGTGGGAGCCACTGAGGAAGGAGGGGAGGCAGGTGGTGTGAGAGCCTGCTGGCTGCCTCCTGCCCAGCCTTCCCTTGGCTGTGTGGACAGATCTTCAGGCTGCAGAGTGTAGCTTTGATGAGTCTAGGGTCTCAAGATTATAGAAGTCCTGGGGTAAGGGAGCAGGGTTGGGGGTTCTTTATACTCATTGGAAGAGCCTCATCGTGTAACCTGCAGGTGGCTGCAGGGCGCCAGAGCCTCACGGAGGAGGGGTGTGGTGGGCACTGCACAGACTGCTGCTTTCAGGGAGCATCCTCCTGGGGGTGGGGCCCTCACAGCCGGCCCGGCCTCTCCTTCCCATCTCTTTCCCAGCTTCTCTCTTTAAAGGAGTCATGGTAGTCATCCTTGCACCATTCACAAAAAGCTTTTCTGGCTTTTCTAGCTAAACAATTCTAAACAAATTTCAGTCTCATTCAAAAAAAGAACTTTTCTAGCTAAGTAGAATTCTAAACAAATTTCAGTCTGCTTTTAATACCAGAGTCAGTGAATTGGGAGTAGATACACAGATAATCCAAGATTCATGTAGTCTTTGGAGGGAGAAAGAGAGAATGAACCTACCACGTCTAGCTGACAGCACAAGGTGCATTTCTTTCTAAAGACTTGTATTTCTTCCTCTTATACCATATGCTCTAGCCAGAGCTGCAGTAAAATTCTATGTATTTTATGTCCTGTTTCTGAGCTGAACACGCGTTCCTATCCCCTCATCGATTGCCTTGTTTCTGTGAGGACCCTCCTTTCTTCAGATGTGGGAAGGAGTTCTCTCTGCATTGCTTGCATTTCGGTATAATTCCTGGATTTGCCTTTCACCTCTGGCCACGTTGCCACCATTCCTGTGGGAGGTGAGAGCATGAGAAAGAACAGAGGTCTGGACGTCAATCAAACGGGCTGGCTGTCTCAATAGTTAAGAGTCCTATGCGCCAAAGGAGTCAGGGCTGAGACTGGATTGCTACAAGGCTTGCTCGCCCTGCACAGAGAAATCTGAACCTGGTGGGCAGCTCCACCTAGGTGTCACCCTCACTGCTGGGTGGAACACCTGCACTTGCTTGTCCTCCTGGCTCCCACAGTGGGCGGGGCATGGCACAGGCCGGGCCAAGTTGTCATGGTCTTCAGGCTTGGGCCTCTGCAGCTGGCTGGGACTGGTGGGAGCTGTAGCCTCAGCTGACAAGGGCAAAGAAGGCAGTCTTTGCTGCTTGGCTGATTTGGAAGCTGTGCCGAATTCCTGCCCATCTGTTCTCCCAACTGAGCCAAGGCCAAAGCTGTCTAGCTCTTGCCAACCCAGGGAATGACATGGAGCCCTGTGTCCTGCAGCCCTCATTCTCACTGCACCCTGCAGCCCCTCTCATCTGTCAGTTTGACTCCCCACAGAGATGGCCCTGGGCTCACAGCTGCTGTTTGCCCACAGAGGTTCATGGATTTCTGCCTTTTGTGTTCATCATTTTTCAAAACCGGCCCTGAGCTGGGTGCTGACACCAACATTACCACCAACCCACTGTGGCTCTGTGCAGGTCCTCCTGGCCACCTCTCAGCTTTCTCATCTTTAGAAAGCGGGGTACAATCTCCACTATCCTGACAGAGGGACATGAGAGAAAGTAGAAGAGACTGCTGTTGTTTGCCCTGTACTCGCCTCCTACTTCCCTAGTAAGAGGACCCTGGATTTTATTGGGTGACAAAGTGCCCAGTCCCCCTTGCGGTAGGGTGTGGCCAGGGAAAAGAGCACTAACCCTGGGGCAGACTCTTAGGAGAGCTCTTTGAAACTGGTAGGAACACCACTTTTTCCTCTTGTTCTTCCCTTTTTCCTGCCTGCAACACAGAAGTGATGGTGGAGCCAAAGGGCAGAAGGAGCCTGGCTCTCAGGTCATATCCTGAAGCTGCATCCCAGCTCTGCATGGTCTCTCTTCACACTTTTCTGTGAAAACCTAAATCCCTCATTTGTTTCAGCCACTGAGGCCAGGCAGTATTGTTGGCCTCAGGCTGTATTGCCAAGTCCTAACGGCTACAGAGGACAAAAATGGGATCACAAGTCCTGAAGTCCAAAGGCTCTGCCTATTCTTTCTTCTTTCTTCTTGTCTCTGCAGGAACCAGCATAGAGACTGTGCTTCAAGGTTGACGCCTGGCCATTTGGTGACAGTGCGGAGTGAGCGCTAAGACGTGTCTGGCTTTGTGCCATCACTTCCGTCATCTCCAACCCAACTGGATCTGTAAGAATGAGGGAGGACATATGTCTCCTCATAGGGTTTATGGAAACTGATGGTGGCAGAAAAATAACTGGCAAGAAAACAGACTTCAATTCTCTGAAAGTTGGCGACCACCTGTTTTTCATTTCTTCAGGTGTATTTCAAAGCAAAACTAGGAAATGGGTCCAGATCCCCAGTTTGGCAGCAACTTAGAGGTCTTGTGGTCCAATCTGCTGCTTGACCCCTGAGTCGCCTATAGGTTGTCTCTGAGAGGGAGATCAGCTCAGTGCGTCGTGACCACCTAGAGGGGTGGGAGGGAGAAGCAAGAGGGAGGGGATATGGGGATATATGTATATGAATAGCTAATTCACTTTGTCATACAGCAGAAACTAACAACATTGTAAAGCAATTGTACTCCAATAAAGATGTTAAAAATAAAAACAGGACTATCATACAGAGTGAAGTAAGTCAGAAAGAGAAAAACAAATATATATTAACATATGTGGAATCTAGAAAAATGGTATAGATGATCTTATGTGCAAAGCAGAAATAGAGACACGGATGTAGAGAACAAATGTATGGTTCCAAGGGAGAAGGGGTGGTGGTGGGATGAATTGGGAGATTGGGATTGACATATATACACTATTTTTTTAATACTTTTTTAAACATCTTTATTGGAGTATAATTGCTTTACAATGGTGTGTTAGTTTCTGCTGTATAACAAAGTGAATCAGCTGTATGTATACATATATCCCCATAGCTCCTCCCTCTTGCGTCTCCCTCCCACCCTCCCTATCCCACCCCTCTAGGTGGTCTCGAAGCACCGAGCTGATGTCCCTGTGCTATGCGGCTGCTTCCCACTAGCTATCTGTTTTACACTTGGTAGTGTATATATGTCCATGCCACTCTCTCACTTCATCCCAGCTTACCCTTCCCCCTCCCCATGTCCTCAAGTCCATTCTCTATGCCTGTGTCTTTATTCCTGTCCTGCCCCTAGGTTCTTCAGAACCATTTAAAAAAATTTTTTTTCTAGATTCCATATATATGTGTTAGCATACGGTATTTGTTTTACTCTTTCTGACTTACTTCACTCTGTATGAGTCTCTAGGTCCATCCACCTCACTACAAATAACTCAGTTTCGTTTCTTTTTATGGCTGAGTAATATTCCATTGGACATATATACACTATTAATACTATGTATAAAATAGATAACTAATGAGAACATACTGTATAGCACAAGGAACTCTACTCATTGCTGTGTGGTGACCTAAATGGGAAGAAAATCCAAAAAAGGAGATATATGTACATGTATAGCCGATTCACTTTGCTGTACAGCAGATACTAACACAACATTGTAAAGCAACTATATGCCAATAAAAATTCATTAAAAAAAATAACAGGATCTGAACCCAGGTAGTATGATTCCCCCAAACCCACATTGTTTTTCACTAGTTGATGCTTCTCTAAAACAAAAACAAAAAAGCACTCAATAGATTGTAGCCATTATTATTACTACCCCTTTAAAAGGAGAGATCTGAAATTGTTGAACTCTTAAAAAGACAGAGGATTATAATGCTTTCTTGGTGGTGGTAGCCTTGTTATAAACAAACACTAAGTTGTTTTGTATGCCATCCTTCTGGATTGTATGACATTCTAAAGGGCGGTCTAGGCTTCTGAGAAGCTTAATGCCTCATATAGCAGATGATTATTGAAGGCATATTTTTAACTTGTTTGCTGCTCTGTTTATCCTTGGTCCATCGAGCTTTACCCAGGGAAATTAAATTCTTAATATCAGGCCAAATAAAAATTAAGAAGATACCTTTTCTTGAAACATGCACCTACACGGAAAAGCAGCATAACAGTGTTTAAAATCATGGACACTGAAGCAAGGCTTCAGGCCTGGGTTCAAATCTTTGCTTTGCTACTTTCTAGTGATTTTTATGAAATTCCTTTAACTCTCTGTGTCTCAGCAGCCACATCTGTAAAATGGGCTTATGGTAATAGTAATACCTGTCTCTAGAGTTGTTATAATAATTAAGTTACTTAATCCATGCAGGGTACTTAGAACTGCTTGGCACATAGTCACTGCTCAGTCAGTCTGAACTAGTATTACATACAGACCTTCCGTCCCACAGCACAAAGCTAAAAGAAAACAAAGGAAAGTCGTGGGGCATCAACTTCTGTTTTGGGTTATTCTTGTCTATAAGCCTTATTCTTTTTAAGTGAGTGAAAAAGAAATTTTGAGAGAGAGGGCTTCAGAAAATAGCTGTGGGGATTTTACTCAGCAAATTCCAGGGCTTAAGGACAAGGAAGTGTGACATTTTAATGAGTTATAAACACCAGGTGGTGCTGTAAACAAGCTCAGTAACAGGCTCTTCACCTCCCCTCTGGCTGCCTCTGGGCTGCCACTGCCCTGTGCCCTCTTGAGCTGAAGAGACCCAGAAACCCAAGCCTCTTTTTCTCTTCTTCTTCTTTTTGAAACAATTCCAACACATAGGAAATGTGAAAATTCAAAGACAGTTACAAAAACTTGTGGTATAATTTAATTGTTTATAAGTTAACCCCTTTTAAAAATGAGTCCACAAATAACATGTTTATTTCAGGAAACAGTTTGTATAGAGCAGTGTACATTATGTTTTAAGAAATGGAAAATCACTACTAGGTGCAATCCATAATTAAACTCACAGATAACTGTTAAAAATTAACATTTTAAACACCCCAAATTATAATAACTTGATGAATAACTTCCTTTGGGAATCCAACCAAATTTGTACGTATGAGGCCCAAGTCAAATGGTCCCCTGCTTCCCCTTCACCAAGCTCTGGCTACACCTTTTGTGCAGAGAAAAGACTGGGCACATGACTTGGAATTCTGGTTGCTTGTCTGAACCTTCATTATAGGGGGGGGGGGTCAGAGTTTTCCTCATAGAGAAAACTGCTGGGTACTTTCCTAGCCTCTTATCCACCCACCTCTTCCAGGCCTGGCTTGTCACTCACTACCTTCTTGAGACTATCCATTTCCATACCTGCCCCAGAGCAGATGCCCTCCTAACACTTCCTCCCTCTTTGGTCCTCCTCTTGGGAATAGTATTTCCCAGACCAAAAGATAGCAGGAGGCCATGGGGAAAGAGAAGTAAGTTAATATTTATTGAACACCTACTATGGGCCAGGAACTGTCCTGGGTGCTTCATCTGCATCATCTCATAACAACCGTAAACCTAGTATCTGTCACCATTTTTTTCATGTGGGGGAAACATGCTTGGAGAAATTAGATATCTAAGGCTTCCAAAGTTAAACAGCTAGTTAGCGGCCAATGCTGCATGTTTTTTCTGTCATCCCCATGAGATTGAGAAGGAGGTCAGGACTAGCGGCTCAGATGGAGATGAATCTGCAGGGGATTCTTTCAGTCTGTGGCCACGTCTGGTCCATTTTATTAAGCCCAGCAACTCTTAAGCATGAACTCTTCTCTCTGACTCCCTTCCCACGGCTTTACTTAGTTCAGGCCTTTGTTAGCCTCTTCCTGTGGTACAGTCCAGACTTTGGAACCTGCTAGCTTAGGCTTCAATGCCAGCTTTACCTTTTACTGGGTGTGTGACCTTTGTCAAGTTGCTTGCCTTTGTCTTACCTCAGTTTCCTTATTTGTAAGACGGAGATAATGACATCTTTCTTAGGAAGGAGAATTGTGAGGTTGAAATGAAACCACATAAGTACTTATAGATCTCATCAAATCCCGTTCTCTCCCTTTTGCTTGGACTGCCTACTGATTCATCCATGCTACAAATATGTACTGTGCACCCACCATGTGCCAGGAATTCTTTTGGGCACATAGGATAGACCTGCTTCCTGCACTCGGAGAATTAGAGTGCATGGGGGAGACAGAAAATAAACAACGAGAAGCTAGACAAAAATATAATTTCAGATGGTGCTAAATGCTGGAAGAAAATAGAGCAAGGTCAATGGATAGAGATCTTTGTCTGTCTTGTTTCCTCTGCACAGAATGCCCTGTCGCCACTGTGGAACTCCTACCTTTCAAGACCCCCTTCAAATGATCCCCCGCCCCCGTCTACGGCCATACCACCCTGAACGCGCCCGATCTCGTCTGATCTCGGAAGCTAAGCAGGGTCGGGCCCGGTTAGTACTTGGATGGGAGACCGCCTGGGAACACCGGGTGCCATAGGCATTTTGCCTCCCGCTGCGGCTCCGCCTTCTCCTTTAGTCGCCCGTGGCGGTGGCCGCCAGCTCCGCCCCCCCGACGGGCACCGCTGCAGGCCCCACTTCCTCCGGCCCCTCCCACCACAGCGCGCCAGAGGGGGCGCTCTATGCGGCCAGAAGGCGGCCCTGAAAGGCGGCCGCACCCCAGACGCTCCCGGGGTGGCTGACCCGGACCCAGACTCCGCCGCGGGCCCGGGTGCCGTCCGTGCGGCCCGCGAGCCCCTCGACCTGCACCTGGCCGCCCCCTCCGGCTCCCTGCCCCGGCGCCGCCACCTGTCCGCCGGTGTGGCTCTCCACAGCTCCCTCCGGATGAAGGCCCCCCTCCGCCGTTTCGCCATGGCCGGGGGCGGGAGTGGGAGCGGGGGCCGGGGCCGCTTCCCCGGGCCTGCTGGCCACCAGGGCGGGTGGTAGGTGTAGACGGCTGCAGGTGTAGACGGTTCGACAGAACCACTTTCTAGGCTCTTGTAGCCAAGTCATGGCCACCAGTCAGACTGCATCCTGGCTATCCTGCAGGGCACAGAGCTCAGTAAAGGTATCCACCCCTTCTACAGCAATGTCAGTCGGCTCACCGGCTTTGGCGAGGTAAGGACCCGGCTTCCATACCCTGCCCCACATGGATGTACAGCCCCGCCTGTTCCCTACAGATAAATACACACAAGATAAATGCAGCAGCCCTCATGCCCTCTCCCCATCCTGTCCCGGCAGAAGGTGGTGGCAGAAATGAACCGCCTGGGCATGATGGTGGACTTGGCCCATGTCTCGGATGCTGTGACACGGCGAGCCCTACAAGTGTCACAGGCACCGGTCATCTTCTCCCACTCAGCTGCCCGGGGTATGTGCAAGAACACTCGCAATGTTCCTGATGATATCCTGCAGCTTCTGGTGAGAGACTGCCCTGGCCCTCAAACCTAAAGCAAGAGATTCAAACCAGGAGCCCTTGAACCTGAGCCTCTTCTCCCTCCATTTCCTCAAACGCCAGGTTAAATATCCTCTGCCCCCAAAACCCACGGTCCACAGCCCCTGAACTCTTCAGCCCTAGGTGGGGGTCTAGGTGGTAAGAGACTCCTCCAAACCCGGAAACCCAGGGCCAACACACCACCCAGACCAGGGCTGCGGCTCCTCCATTCACACAAACCCAGAGAGGACATGACTCTGACCTCAAAGCCAGGGCTGAACACCTTCCTCACAGGGGCCGAGAGAGTGAACAGGCAGCTGGTTGTGCTGGGGGCCAAGCTGACTGTCCACGGGTCCACCCCTGCAGAAGAAGAACGGTGGCATCCTGATGGTGCCCTTGTCCGAGTGGGTGCTGCAGTGCAACCCATTAGCCAATGTGTCTACTGTGGCAGGCGAGCCTCAGCCTGGGCTCTCTGAAGACTCGGATTTGGAGCTGAAGCTGGGTCCAAATTTAGGGAGGACTTCAGAAGAGCCCCAGTGGTTTGACCCACCTATTGGCAATAGGTACAGCACCCAAAAACCCAAGAATGGACAGTACACAGCACCTTGGTGCCATGTGGAACTGGAGCCACAGAATCAAAACTGTGATACTGATGGGTATCAGGGAGGCTGTCAGACACTGCTTTATGTCAAACACATAAAGAAAATATCCACTATCAGAACCGTTGGTTGACTGACTTTTTTCACATCTTTCTGACAAAATTCGAGAAGTTGTGAGTACCACAAGCGTCATTACACTTCTGTTCAAGATGGAATCTCAGGCTCACAATCATTGTTTAGCTTCTGTATATTGCAGTGTACATGAAGGTCTCTATTAGTCTGGTTGGGCTGTTATAGTGAAATACTATAGACTGAATGACTTAAACAGCAGAAATTTATTTTCTCACAGTTCTGGAGGGTGGAAGTCCAAGATTAAGGTATTGAATACCATAAGAATTGGTTTCTGGTGAGAACAATCTTCCTGGCGTGCTGACGGCCGTCTTCTTGCAGTGTCCTCACACGGCCTTTCCTCTACGAGCAGAGGGAGAGAGATCTCTGGAATCTATTCCCCTTCTTATAAGGACACCATCAGTCCCTGTCAGATTATTACCTCACCCTTATGACTTCAGTTAACTTCAGTTACCTCCCTAAAGGACCTATCTCCTATCTTCTACAGTCAAATTAGGAGGGGCTTCAACATATAATTTTTCGGGGGACACAATTCAGTCCATAACAACAACTTAAGATAGCTTTCTCTGATTTTCAGTCTTTCACTAATACCTCCCTCTTTGTCTACCAATTATTCAAGTTTCCTTAATTTTTTTTTAATTTTCTTACATTATCCCTTCCCTTTAAATGCTCTCTTCACTTCTTAATTGGCATTTCTTGCAAATGAAGGCAACTTTCCTCACAATACATTGATTACTCTCCCCACTGTAACACAGCATCTTCTCCCATGACTTTCCTGAAATGGTTCCACTTTTGTTCATAAAAGTTTAGCCATCCAATCAGATGCTTTATTTTCAGTTCCCATAGCATTTTGCCTTTGGGAAACAACTGACTCCGTTAAATGGTGCTTCTTTGAAAACTACCTTCCTTTATGTTTTATAGCAATCTTATGATTTCTGTTGGCATACCACCTAGCTCCTTTCTCATCATTCTTTTTATTTTTATTTTTCAGTTGTTTCTCTCCTCACTCCTTAGCGTTAGATACTACAGACAGTTGGCCTTCTTCTCATCTCTTATATACTCTCTCTCTTACTCCAGCAGCTTTGTTTACCATTTAATATATTATCTGCCAGGCGCCTTCCATCTGTTACCAACATCTCTCCCTCTGTCTTTGTCATTTCAGCCTTCGCTATGCTCTCTGAGCTCTCACAGGCAGATCTATTGAACACAGGAATCTCAGTGGAAAATACGAGTACGTTATTTCTCTACTGAGTAAAGCCCTTACAGATCACATGGTCCTGATCCATCTTGCAGCCACGTCATCTGGACTATCTGACCTCCCATGTCACAATAGCAGAGGACCAGACAAGAGGGACACTGGCTCCTAATGACCTCAGCTCAGAAGTGATACACTTGATTCTGCTTCTTTGCCACTGGCCACAACGAATCAAAGGAAAACAGTTGAACTACAAAGGAGGATGAAAAATGTAGATAAGCACATAGGATATTTGATGAGTGCTATCTCGAGGTGACATCACCTCCCATCAAACTTTTATTTCACAGAGAAAACACAGACTATAAAGCAAAAACACCCCAAACTACCTTCTTCTCTTTACGTCCAAGAATAGCTTTTCGACATAGTTTATAAATACCTATTCTCACTTCCTCAGTATCTTCCATTCATTTTCCCACCTCATTGGGATTCTTAAGGTTTTCCTCTTTAGCGATTTTATTTTGGGCCCCTCCCATTAAAAAGCTGCCCCCCTCCCATTAAAAATTACTCTTGCTTGATGCCAAGTAATTCTCTAGTTACCTTTTCTCTCTTCCTAATTTCACAGTGCAGTTTATCAAAAATTGTATTTATTCTCACTGTCTGTATTTTCTTATCTTTATGTACCTCGTGACTCACACAATTTTGCTCTTTTCTTCTTACTTATCTGCACTGGAATTGCATTCACCAACATTTAATTTGTGATTAAATTGAGTGAATGTTGTTTGGTCCTTCTGTCACCTTTCAGCAATATTTGATTTTGTTGATCAAACTTGTCATCTCAGAAAAATCTTTCACCTTAACAACAGTAGCATCTTAACCTGCTACTTCTTCCTCCTGCCTCTGGACATCCTTATCTCTTTCATTGGGCACTCTCACTTTGCCCTCTGCCAAGAGATGTGTATTTCTCAGAAGCTCTCTTCTGCCCTTGATAGATGGTCTCATCTACTCTTGTGATTCCAGCCACCATATATATCACAGATCTTGACCTAAAACGTACATCTCTCTCTCCTGAGTCTCTTACAAACTTAACTAATTGCCAACTGAACAACTCTGCCCAAATATAACACGGACACTTAAAATTAATTATGTGATGTTACTGAACGATTAATTTTACCTTCAATACTTACTTCCGCTATTCATCTCTCTACATCATTTAGACCACCACTATTTGTACACTTGTCCAAGTTGGATACTGGGGGAACACTGAAGACTCTGGACTCTGACAACCCTCAGAATGGGAGAAAATAGTTGCAAACGAAGCAACTGACAAGGGATTCATCTCCAAAAAATATAAACATAAATAAATTTGTAAACTAGATAAGCAACTCATGCAGATCAATATCAAAAAAAACAACCCAATGAAACAATGGACAGAAGACCTAAATAGACATTTCTCCAAAGATGGCCAACAAACACATGAAAAGATGCTCAACAGCACGAATTATGAGAGAAATGCAAATCAACACTACAAGGAGGTATCACCTCACACCGGTCAGAATGGCCATCATCAAAAAATCTACAAACAATAAATGCTGGAGAGGATGTGGAGAAAACGGAACGCTCCTATACTGTTAGTGGGAGTGTAAATTGGTACAGCCACTAGGGAGAGCAGTATGGAGGTTCCTTAAAAAAAAACTACAAATAGAACTACCATATGACCCAGCAATCCCACTACTGGGCCTATACGCTGAGAAAACCGTAATTCAAAAGGAGTCATGTACCAAAATGTTCATTGCAGCTCTATTTACAATAGCCAGGAGATGGAAACAACCTCAGTGTCCATCGTCGGATGAATGGATAAAGAAGATGTGGCACAGATACACAGTGGAATATTACTCAGCCATAAAAAGAAACGAAATTGAGCTATTTGTAATGAGGTGGATGGACCTAGAGTCCGTCATACAGAGTGAAGGAAGTCAGAAAGAGAAAGACAAATACCGTATGCTAACACACATATATATATATGGAATTTAAGAAAAAAATGTCATGAAGAACCTAGGGGTAAGACAGGAATAAAGACACAGACCTACTAGAGAATGGACTTGAGGATATGGGGAGGGCGAAGGGTAAGCCATGACAAAGTGAGAGAGTGGCATGGACATATACACACTACCAAACATAAAATAGATAGCTAGTGGGAAGCAGCCGCATAGCACAGAGAGATCAGCTCGGTGCTTTGTGACCACCTAGAGGGGTGGGATAGGGAGGGTGGGAGGGAGGGAGACGCAAGAGGGAAGAGTTATGGGAACTTATGTATAACTGATTCACTTTGGTATAAAGCAGAAACTAACACACCATTGTAAAGCCACTATACTCCAATAAAGATGTTAAAAAAAAGAACACATGTTTTTTGTTTTGTTTTTTGTTTCTTTGTTTTTTTACCGTTTAGTTTAAATTTTAGTTCCTGCCCCCAAACATCCATTAAGCCCCCAGAAGAAGGAAAAGGGGATGTGACTAGCAATAGAGAGAAACTTTCTTCCCAACAATGGCCATGGCAAGCTTAGGCACTTTTGGTGAAATCTCTCTGGGAAGTACTGGCAGAGGAATAAAAGGCAAACTGACACAGAAGTATTGCCTGGTGTGCATTTCCAGGCTCTGCCTTCTTTCTCATGTCTTAGCGGCAGGTGGAGGAAGAGGAGAAAAGGTTAAACTTTTGTATCAACCGGCAGAATAAGCTTATAACATCCTCTCACTATCTCTGCATAGGTTCTAGTCTCTGCAGCACTACATAAGCTTTGCCCAAAGTAATGAACAGTTGAAAGTCAAATGTAATACTTCACCAAACAACTTAAAAATGCTTGCACACTGGAAAGGATTCAGTTGCAGAGAACACAAATGGACCCAGAGCAACTTTTGCCAAAAGAGAATATTGTGCTAAATGTACAGCCATAGCTCTTTTCCATATGAAGAAACAGTCAGAAAGATAAAAGAACTGGGTCAAAATCACACAAGCAAGTAGGACAGAATCTGGTCTGCCTGTCGTAAGGGTTGTGTTTTTTAACCACCAGGCTAGCTTTTCCCAAACCTGATTCATGCATAGAATAACTATACACCTCTGTTTGCCTTGAATATTCCGTTTATACGTATGCCTGCTGCAGTTTTTAATATTGCCCACTTTGACTCCCCAAAGCAACCGAGAACACACAATAATTTGGTCACTCTATCCATGGAGCACTGTGGTGGGACTGCCCAGGAAGCTTAAAAGTGCAGCCTCCAGAGCCCTACTCCAGATCTAGATAAGTTTTCTTAGGGTTGGCTCAAGAATCCAGGTACAAGTCTTTTTCAGTGCTTTTGTGAGTCTCTCGCTCTCGTAAATTAATAAAACCATTTATTCCGCCTTCCCCAGATGCCCAGCCAGGTCCTGTTAAGGTAGGAGTCCCCCCGCCACATCACAGGGATGCTCCCAGTCAAGTGATCTCTGGAGCCGTGGAGAATCTGAATGGTCTCATGCTGGCCCACCTGCCATGACAAACCTCCTCCAGAGCATGCCCCTTCACAGCTTACATTCTACCACTCCCAAAGGCAGTCCGCTCCAATGAGGCCTGACTTCGTCTGTCCTAACGTGTACCCGCTGATTCAAGCAGTTTAGGAAGAGAAGGTGCTGTGCTTCTCAACCACGGTGGCCCAACCTCTGAAATGGTAGTCGAAGCAGTCTCTACCTCCTGGGAACAACGCCTCTGCAACAGTCCCATTAAACGAATGTCCCATCTTTGCTTTTTCAGGGTCGGCAACAGGGAGTACCCTCCTAAAGAAGGTTCTCTCTCATTGCCACACTATCAGAGGCTGCCCCAAATGTGCTTGCTTCCTGTGGGCCTGATCAGGCTAAGGGCAGAGTTGTCTCTTTCCTTCTCTGAGGTGGACCAAATCGTCTTAGTAACACCTCTTCACACTGTTGACCATGTTTCTCACGGGGGCTGCTGCTGAGTCTTTATCTCATTCTTTCATGGTGGAGAGAGAGAGGATTCTAATGACTTTTACTTCTAGGGGGGAGGGGCCTGTAGTAATTATGTTGTCATTTTGTATTATGTCCTTTTGTCATGAATTTGTTTTCAATTTCATGTTCAAATGGGCCCACCATTCCCACTCTGTGAGGTCATTCAGCACCCGCATTTTGCACCTTTAACATCTCTCTCAGTATCACTTGGAAATGTTTGAAATGGCAGGAGCTTGTCCTCACATTCCTATCAGCTGTAAACCTGGAGCCCCGACATGAACCTAACCATTGAGCAGAACACCTCTCCACTACCTGTGTACCACTGCGAAGGCCCCTTAACCTCTTGGTTTTTTTAAGTCCTCAGTTGTAAAAATTTCAGGGTGCTAGGAATTTATATTGGGGGCAGGACAAGGTCGAGAAGAGTGTGTCTTTGCTTTTATTCTTCCAAACTGGAATGTCTTCCCTCTCTTCCCCATGGGTCCAAATCTCACTTGTCCTTCAGGCCCACTGCAAAGGAGCCTTCCCTGATTCCCCAGTCCACACAAATCTCTGCCTCTTAGGGTAAGCGCCATACAACCTAGCTGTCTCTTACGTTAATCTTGCCTCTCAAGCCAATCACAGAATGTGGGTCTCTCTTGACCTCCTGTGGCCCCTGGGGCTGTGCCAGAGCACCAGCACGCCCCACCTGGGGTGTCTACTAGACTAGGGCATTGGTGGGGAGGCCCAGCTGTGAGGGGCCAGGCAGAGTACCTCTGCCTCTACCCTGTTCTCCTCCAAAAAACTGCCCCTCCTCCTGAAGCCTGCCCCTCAAGTCACAGGTTCCATATATGACCTCACTGGGTAGTGATGCCCTCGCAGGCCTTCTCACAGATTCCGTGGTAACAGATTCCATGGTAGCTGACAACCGAGCAGATTCGTACCTGGTGGAGAACTGGTGGGAAGTTTCTCTGACGGTCAGAGCCCATGTCTGACGTCATAGGCTATAGATACTCAACCCTGTGCTCTGTTCCCTGGGTGGGCAGTGCAGCAGGTACACCCGGACCGGCCACCTCCACAGGAGGTGTGGGATACAATCCACCTCACCTGGCTGGCACATGTTTTTGTGGGGCCTGCCAACCATGTACAACTGAGCACACTCCCACATGTAAGTAATACCAGTGACCTGGGACACCTTCAGGGACCCACAGGGCTCACTGCTGAGGACAAGTGAAAGGTCATCCCTGGACAAGTGTGCAGGACGGTTCTAAGCTTTATAATGTAGCCTTCCCCTTTGGGCTACAGGATGCTTCCGTTCAGACCCTCTCCTGAGTGGCCTCTCAGCAAAAGACAAGTGCATTTTTGTTGGCAGACGGTAAATGGAGCAGTTTGAGGAAGAGGGGCCACAATCAGAAGCACACCTTCAAACCCAGGCACCTCTGTGTTGTCATGCAGACATCGCTAGCGGTCCCCTCAGACACATCCCGTACTGAGTTGCTGAGTACTCGGGGACAGGGTGGTGCCATATTGATGGGAAGACCGGAAGAATGAAGGGGGGGGGTGATGAAGTGCTAATGAGACTGGAGGGCTGAGGGGATGGTGTCCCAGGAGGCTGCGTTGATGTGAGCCTAGACTTGGTACCCAGACCCCGGTTCTGAGTCTCCTGATCACTCGGCCTCAGTATTTAGCCTTGTTCTCATCTAGATAAAAGTACCAGAGGGCTAGAGTTCAGTGTGGTTGAAACAGGCAGTATAACTGGGGCCCAAGAGGGGTTGCCAAGGTGAGAGGGGTTCTTAACAGATTTGTATTAGATTATTTCTTTCCAAAACTTGAAAGACATTTCCATTAAAGCCTCAGAAGTGACAGACGGCAAGAAATGTTTTCTCTGTTGTGGAAGGCAGAGATGGAGAGCATCATGAGTGCAATTTCTTTCGGGCTCTACTGTTTTCCCTGGAAACGGTGAAGAGACTTCCTCATCTGCTGCAGCCGTAGGCTCTAGGGATTGCTTTTGCAGCCAGTGTCCCTTCTCTAGGGACTCATAGAGGTGATGGGCCAAGGCTGTGTTTTGGATGTCAAGTACATTAAAGGTCTTCAGCCAGAAACTGGGAGAGACATGAGAGGGGGAAACTGTGGCAGGAGACTGTGCACAGCACAAGTGACTGATCAGTTCTGATTTTCTTTGCAGCAGCAGTGGCTCCCGTTTCTCCTCCCACACCCGGGCACTACCATGTCCTCTACCGAGGGTGTGGAGAAACGCAGTTGGGCTGGCATGGGGAGACATACTGCCTGGTTGGTGGCTACCAGGCCTACGGGGATGTCCCTTTGGCCCCACCAGCAAAGGTGGAAGCAGTGAAGCCAGTCCCCAGACGTGCTCCCAAACGAAAGCACTCTTCAGAAAGTTCGGACGAAGAGCTGGGCTGCTCCAGACCCAAAAACCGGCGATTGGAGCATGGTGGACCTGCTCCCTGAAGCAAGAACAGGATGGAGAGTCAAGCAGCATGCACCCTGCCCCGAGGTTCACATGCTCCTTTACTGCCAGCCCTTTCTGTCCCCACTGGGGTCCCTTACTGCTCAATAAAATGTTTGTGTGTTACAGATTTCTAGGGTCGCCAGTGCTCAGACTTAGG
This sequence comes from Mesoplodon bidens, assembly GCF_964165515.1. Classification (NCBI taxonomy): domain Eukaryota; kingdom Metazoa; phylum Chordata; class Mammalia; order Artiodactyla; family Ziphiidae; genus Mesoplodon; species Mesoplodon bidens. The sequence continues at coordinate 160,231 of NW_027671994.1, forward strand.
TCACTACCCCTGTGCTAGGCACTCCTGCCACCTGGGAAAGGTTCCAAAGGTGGAACAGCTCCAGGGGGTGCCAGGGATCAGAGCAAAAACTTGAGAGGCTGGGGATGAAGGAGTTTGGGCACAGTCCCTAAAGCATCTCTGTGGTTGAGCTTCTGTGAGAAGGCACATCCCCAGAGACAGAGAGAGAGAGAGAGAGAGAGAGAGAGAGAGAGAGAGAGAGAGAGAGAGTGTGTGTGTTGAGGAGAAGGGGTCTCTAGAGGAGGCAGCTAGGGGGAGGGCCTGAGGCTGGAAATGGGGAATGGCGTGTGGCCTCTGAGTAAGCACAGGCACTTAAGCCCTTGAGCTTTCTGGGAAAGCTAGAGCCACAAGGGCCACGAGATAAGGCAAGTGTAGCAGCAGAACCCAGGTGCCAGGTCTTTCCTCAGAACCTATACTTCTCCACGAGGCCGGGCCTTCCACGCTGAGGTAGGAGGGATCCTGGCCAGAAGGTCAGCCAGCAGCTCTGGGAGGAAGGTTGCTGCGGTGGGGGCTCTGCTGCCATGGAAATCACTTCATTTCCTTCCAGTCAAATAGCCTGCTGACTGGGTTCCTGCTCTGTTGAGTAAAAGGGTCGCTGACTCTCCCCAGAAGGTCGTTCAGTTCACATCCCCAAAGTCCCTCTATTCAGGCCCTGGGGAGGTGTAGCGGCTCCTGAGGGCGCTCTTTCCTGAGGCTGGCTGACAGAAGTGGGGGAGGTTCCTGATAGTTCCCAGGTGCTGGTTGAAGTCCCCAGAGAATGGTCATGCAGGTTGGGGAGTCAAGTAGGTGGAGAGAGAAGGTCGGGGGCAGAGGGCCCCTTCCTGAATCCACAGCTCACATGGTTACCCCCCCATTTCCAGAAACTCTCTCTTTCCCCACACAAGCCCTCATGGCCCAGTCCCGGGAAACCGGGAGCCCAGAGCACCTGTGGCCACAGAGACACTGGCACGCAGCCCTCAGGGTGGGCGGGGCCGGCTGCAGGCAGATGGGGACAAGGTGTGCTCCCGGGAGGCCTCGGGCTGAAGGTGGCCCTCTGAGAGAAGCACCCCAGCTTGGACAGGAGGGTTACAGGCCGGGGAGGGCAACCTAGGGCGCCCCCTCGGAGCAGTGAGAGTGGGAAGAGGGGCAGGGGTGGAGGGAACCCGCGATGGGAGGTGAGTGGGCTCTCCGCAGAGGCCACTTAGCCTCTTAGTGGCCACTTAGCTTAGCCCGCAGGAGCTGCCTGTGAGCAGGGGGCGGGAGGGCACTGCCGCCCTGTGGCTGCTGGGCTTCCCGGATCGCGGCTCTCTGCGCACGGGTTGCAGGGTCCTGTGACTCTGTATCCCCTCCCTCAAACCGCCCCCCTCGCGAGGCCGCGCCGCTGGGTGCCCTGTGTCGACAGGCAGAACCCCACTGCCCGCCCCCTCAGACCCGCCTCTGCCCGCCTCGATGGTCCCCGCGCACTCAGCCAGCGGCCTCTGCTGTGTCTGCTGCTCCTGCTGGGTCTGCTGCTGCGGCCGGTTACCGGTGAAGACCACGCCGGGCACCTCCAGCACCCCAAGTCCGCGGGAGCGCACGCGGGCCCTGATGCGGGACTTCCCGCTTGTGGACGGGTGGCTGCAGTGTGTGCAGGCTGCTGGGGGCCGCTGGGTGCCTAGCCTGGCCCCGGGGAGGGCAGGAGGTCCGGAGCATGCAGAGCTAGTGGGGAGGCTCCCTCACACCACCCCTGGATGTCCTCTCCATCATCTATGGATGCCCTTCCCCTTCTCTGTCATCCCCTCCCTGGTGGGAACCCCTCAGCCCAGGCCTCAGCTGCTCCTAGTATGGTCTGTGTGACAGTGGGAGGTGGGGGACCCACAGGCTGGCCCAGGCCAGGCAATGTGTCCTGCCTGATCCCAAGACCTAAGGAGCCCACCTATTTGCCTTGACCTCCCTCCAGCCACAACGACATGCCCCTGGTCCTGAGGCAGTTTTACCACCACGGGCTACAGGATGTTAATCTGTGCAATTTCAGCCATGGCCAGACCAGCTTGGACAGGCTGAAAAAATGATCTCGTGGGTGCCCATGTACCAAAGGGACACACAAGGTGCCACCATGGCTGCTGGGGAATGTGGGGCAGTTTGGGGGCCTCAGAGACCACAGGTTAGTCACATTGGAACTAAGTTACCATAGTGACCTAGAAAGTGCCATGCCATGGATGCTGGGGGAACAGGGGTCACAGTGAGCCAACCTGACGGGCATCCAAGTACCACAGAAAAAGCAACGCATTACATGTGACTTCTGGGCACAGTGAGTGTTGTGCCAGCTGAGGAGGCTATGAGAAGCCCAAGGAGCTCCAAAGCCCAAACTAAGCCCTTGCCTTCCCTCACTTCTGGTGAGCCTACGTCCCATGCCGGACCCACGAACGCGATGCTGTGCGCCTCACCCTGGAGCAAGTTCACCTCATCTGCCTCATGTGTGCCTCCTATTCTGAGCTGGAGCTTGTGACCTCAGTTAAAGGCAGACGGGGGACTTCCCTGGTAGTCCAGAGGTGAAGACTCCACGCTTCCACTGCAGGGGCCTCGGGTTTGATCCCCGGTGGGGGAACTAAGAGCCCTCATGCTGCGCGGCACGGCCAAAAAAACAAACAAAAAATGGTAAAGAGACTGGTGGTGGTAGGTGTTAGGGACTTCAGTTAGCTACCCCTGCCTCTGAAAATGATCATCTGACCTACCTGCCCCCAGCTCTCAACAACACCCGGAAGTTGGCTAGCCTCATTGGTGTGGAGGGCGGCCACTCACTGGACAGGAGCCTCTCCATCTTGCGTACCTTCTATGCGCTGGGTGTGCACTACGTGACACTCACCCACACCTGCAACACGCCCTGGTGAGCACAGTGCAGGTGGTAAGGGCCCAGTGAGGCAGGGGTCTGCCCAAGATCACGCTGGGCCCAAAGCAAGTTTACCCCTGGGATCCAGCCCTGAACCTGGGGTCGGGAGGGGAATGGAGGTTTGCAGAACAAGACTGAATCCCCAGAAGGGCCCTCCTACTGCCAGGCACAGTCCAGTCTGGGTCCCTCCTCTTGCACCAGGGAGCTGCAGGTGTAGACGGTTCGACAGAACCTCTTTCTACGCTCTTGTAGCCAAGTCATGGCCACCAGTTAGACTGCCTCCTGGCCATCCTGCAGGGCACAGAGCTCAGCAAAGGGTATCCACCCCTTCTACAGCAATGTCAGTCGGCTCACCGGCTTTGGCGAGGTAAGGACCCGGCTTCCATACCCTGCCCCACATGGATGTACAGCCCCGCCTGTTCCCTACAGATAAATACACACAAGATAAATGCAGCCCTCATGCCCTCTCCCCATCCTGTCCCGGCAGAAGGTGGTGGCAGAAATGAACCGCCTGGGCATGATGGTGGACTTGGCCCATGTCTCGGATGCTGTGACACGGCGAGCCCTACAAGTGTCACAGGCACCGGTCATCTTCTCCCACTCAGCTGCCCGGGGTATGTGCAAGAACACTCGCAATGTTCCTGATGATATCCTGCAGCTTCTGGTGAGAGACTGCCCTGGCCCTCAAACCTAAAGCAAGAGATTCAAACCAGGAGCCCTTGAACCTGAGCCTCTTCTCCCTCCATTTCCTCAAACGCCAGGTTAAATATCTTCTGCCCCCAAAACCCACGGTCCACAGCCCCTGAACTCTTCAGCCCTAGGTGGGGGTCTAGGTGGTAAGATACTCCTCCAAACCCGGAAACCCAGGGCCAACACACCACCCAGACCAGGGCTGCGGCTCCTCCATTCACACAAACCCAGAGAGGACATGACTCTGACCTCAAAGCCAGGGCTGAACACCTTCCTCACAGGGGCCGAGAGAGTGAACAGGCAGCTGGTTGTGCTGGGGGCCAAGCTGACTGTCCACGGGTCCACCCCTGCAGAAGAAGAACGGTGGCATCCTGATGGTGCCCTTGTCCGAGTGGGTGCTGCAGTGCAACCCATTAGCCAATGTGTCTACTGTGGCAGGCGAGCCTCAGCCTGGGCTCTCTGAAGACTCGGATTTGGAGCTGAAGCTGGGTCCAAATTTAGGGAGGACTTCAGAAGAGCCCCAGTGGTTTGACCCACCTATTGGCAATAGGTACAGCACCCAAAAACCCAAGAATGGACAGTACACAGCACCTTGGTGCCATGTGGAACTGGAGCCACAGAATCAAAACTGCGATACTGATGGGTATCAGGGAGGCTGTCAGACACTGCTTTATGTCAAACACATAAAGAAAATATCCACTATCAGAACCGTTGGTTGACTGACATTTTTTCACATCTTTCTGACAAAATTCGAGAAGTTGTGAGTACCACAAGCGTCATTACACTTCTGTTCAAGATGGAATCTCAGGCTCACAATCATTGTTTAGCTTCTGTATATTGCAGTGTACATGAAGGTCTGTATTAGTCTGGTTGGGCTGTTATAGTGAAATACTATAGACTGAATGACTTAAACAGCAGAAATTTATTTTCTCACAGTTCTGGAGGGTGGAAGTCCAAGATTAAGGTATTGAATACCATAAGAATTGGTTTCTGGTGAGAACAATCTTCCTGGCGTGCTGACGGCTGTCTTCTTGCAGTGTCCTCACACGGCCTTTCCTCTACGAGCAGAGGGAGAGAGATCTCTGGAATCTATTCCCCTTCTTATAAGGACACCATCAGTCCCTGTCAGATTATTACCTCACCCTTATGACTTCAGTTAACTTCAGTTACCTCCCTAAAGGACCTATCTCCTATCTTCTACAGTCAAATTAGGAGGGGCTTCAACATATAATTTTTCGGGGGACACAATTCAGTCCATAACAACAACTTAAGATAGCTTTCTCTGATTTTCAGTCTTTCACTAATACCTCCCTCTTTGTCTACGAATTATTCAAGTTTCCTTAAATTTTTTTTTGATTTTCTTACATTATCCCTTCCCTTTAAATGCTCTCTTCACTTCTTAATTGGCATTTCTTGCAAATGAAGGCAACTTTCCTCACAATACATTGATTACTCTCCCCACTGTAACACAGCATCTTCTCCCATGACTTTCCTGAAATGGTTCCACTTTTGTTCATAAAAGTTTAGCCATCCAATCAGATGCTTTATTTTCAGTTCCCATAGCATTTTGCCTTTGGGAAACAACTGACTCCATTAAATGGCGCTTCTTTGAAAACTACCTTCCTTTATGTTTTATAGCCATCTTATGATTTCTGTTGGCATACCACCTAGCTTCTTTCTCATCATTCTTTTTATTTTTATTTTTCAGTTGTTTCTCTCCTCACTCCTTAGCGTTAGATACTACAGACAGTTGGCCTTCTTCTCATCTCTTATATACTCTCTCTCTTACTCCAGCAGCTTTGTTTACCATTTAATATATTATCTGCCAGGCGCCTTCCATCTGTTACCAACATCTCTCCCTCTGTCTTTGTCATTTCAGCCTTCGCTATGCTCTCTGAGCTCTCACAGGCAGATCTATTGAACACAGGAATCTCAGTGGAAAATACGAGTACGTTATTTCTCTACTGAGTAAAGCCCTTACAGATCACATGGTCCTGATCCATCTTGCAGCCACGTCATCTGGACTATCTGACCTCCCATGTCACAATAGCAGAGGACCAGACAAGAGGGACACTGGCTCCTAATGACCTCAGCTCAGAAGTGATACACTTGATTCTGCTTCTTTGCCACTGGCCACAACGAATCAAAGGAAAACAGTTGAACTACAAAGGAGGATGAAAAATGTAGATAAGCACATAGGATATTTGATGAGTGCTATCTCGAGGTGACATCACCTCCCATCAAACTTTTATTTCACAGAGAAAACACAGACTATAAAGCAAAAACACCCCAAACTACCTTCTTCTCTTTACGTCCAAGAATAGCTTTTCGACATAGTTTATAAATACCTATTCTCACTTCCTCAGTATCTTCCATTCATTTTCCCACCTCATTGGGATTGTTAAGGTTTTCCTCTTTAGCGATTTTATTTTGGCCCCCTCCCATTAAAAAGCTGCCCCCCTCCCATTAAAAATTACTCTTGCTTGATGCCAAGTAATTCTCTAGTTACCTTTTCTCTCTTCCTAATTTCACAGTGCAGTTTATCAAAAATTGTATTTATTCTCACTGTCTGTATTTTCTTATCTTTATGTACCTCGTGACTCACACAATTTTGCTCTTTTCTTCTTACTTATCTGCACTGGAATTGCATTCACCAACATTTAATTTGTGATCAAATTGAGTGAATATTGTTTGGTCCTTCTGTCACCTTTCAGCAATATTTGATTTTGTTGATCAAACTTGTCATCTCAGAAAAATCTTTCACCTTAACAACAGTAGCATCTTAACCTGCTACTTCTTCCTCCTGCCTCTGGACATCCTTATCTCTTTCATTGGGCACTCTCACTTTGCCCTCTGCCAAGAGATGTGTATTTCTCAGAAGCTCTCTTCTGCCCTTGATAGATGGTCTCATCTACTCTTGTGATTCCAGCCACCATATATATCACAGATCTTGACCTAAAACGTACATCTCTCTCTCCTGAGTCTCTTACAAACTTAACTAATTGCCAACTGAACAACTCTGCCCAAATATAACACGGACACTTAAAATTAATTATGTGATGTTACTGAACGATTAATTTTACCTTCAATACTTACTTCCGCTATTCATCTCTCTACATCATTTAGACCACCACTATTTGTACACTTGTCCAAGTTGGATACTGGGGGAACACTGAAGACTCTGGACTCTGACAACCCTCAGAATGGGAGAAAATAGTTGCAAACGAAGCAACTGACAAGGGATTCATCTCCAAAAAATATAAACATAAATAAATTTGTAAACTAGATAAGCAACTCATGCAGATCAATATCAAAAAAACAACCCAATGAAACAATGGACAGAAGACCTAAATAGACATTTCTCCAAAGATGGCCAACAAACACATGAAAAGATGCTCAACAGCACGAATTATGAGAGAAATGCAAATCAACACTACAAGGAGGTATCACCTCACACCGGTCAGAATGGCCATCATCAAAAAATCTACAAACAATAAATGCTGGAGAGGATGTGGAGAAAACGGAACGCTCCTATACTGTTAGTGGGAGTGTAAATTGGTACAGCCACTAGGGAGAGCAGTATGGAGGTTCCTTAAAAAAAAAACTACAAATAGAACTACCATATGACCCAGCAATCCCACTACTGGGCCTATACGCTGAGAAAACCGTAATTCAAAAGGAGTCATGTACCAAAATGTTCATTGCAGCTCTATTTACAATAGCCAGGAGATGGAAACAACCTCAGTGTCCATCGTCGGATGAATGGATAAAGAAGATGTGGCACAGATACACAGTGGAATATTACTCAGCCATAAAAAGAAACGAAATTGAGCTATTTGTAATGAGGTGGACGGACCTAGAGTCCGTCATACAGAGTGAAGGAAGTCAGAAAGAGAAAGACAAATACCGTATGCTAACACACACACACATATATATATATATATATATGGAATTTAAGAAAAAAATGTCATGAAGAACCTAGGGGTAAGACAGGAATAAAGACACAGACCTACTAGAGAATGGACTTGAGGATATGGGGAGGGCGAAGGGTAAGCCATGACAAAGTGAGAGAGTGGCATGGACATATACACACTACCAAACGTAAAATAGATAGCTAGTGGGAAGCAGCCACATAGCACAGAGAGATCAGCTCGGTGCTTTGTGACCACCTAGAGGGGTGGGATAGGGAGGGTGGGAGGGAGGGAGACGCAAGAGGGAAGAGTTATGGGAACTTATGTATAACTGATTCACTTTGGTATAAAGCAGAAACTAACACACCATTGTAAAGCCATTATACTCCAATAAAGATGTTAAAAAAAAGAACACATGTTTTTTGTTTTGTTTTGTTTTTTGTTTCTGTGTTTTTTTACCGTTTAGTTTAAATTTTAGTTCCTGCCCCCAAACATCCATTAAGCCCCCAGAAGAAGGAAAAGGGGATGTGACTAGCAATAGAGAGAAACTTTCTTCCCAACAATGGCCATGGCAAGCTTAGGCACTTTTGGTGAAATCTCTCTGGGAAGTACTGGCAGAGGAATGAAAGGCAAACTGACACAGAAGTATTGCCTGGTGTGCATTTCCAGGCTCTGCCTTCTTTCTCATGTCTTAGCGGCAGGTGGAGGAAGAGGAGAAAAGGTTAAACTTTTGTATCGACCGGCAGAATAAGCTTATAACATCCTCTCACTATCTCTGCATAGGTTCTAGTCTCTGCAGCACTACATAAGCTTTGCCCAAAGTAATGAACAGTTGAAAGTCAAATGTAATACTTCACCAAACAACTTAAAAATGCTTGCACACTGGAAAGGATTCAGTTGCAGAGAACACAAATGGACCCAGAGCAACTTTTGCCAAAAGAGAATATTGTGCTAAATGTACAGCCATAGCTCTTTTCCATATGAAGAAACAGTCAGAAAGATAAAAGAACTGGGTCAAAATCACACAAGCAAGTAGGACAGAATCTGGTCTGCCTGTCGTAAGGGTTGTGTTTTTTAACCACCAGGCTAGCTTTTCCCAAACCTGATTCATGCATAGAATAACTATACACCTCTGTTTGCCTTGAATATTCCGTTTATACGTATGCCTGCTGCAGTTTTTAATATTGCCCACTTTGACTCCCCAAAGCAACCGAGAACACACAATAATTTGGTCACTCTATCCATGGAGCACTGTGGTGGGACTGCCCAGGAAGCTTAAAAGTGCAGCCTCCAGAGCCCTACTCCAGATCTAGATAAGTTTTCTTAGGGTTGGCTCAAGAATCCAGGTACAAGTCTTTTTCAGTGCTTTTGTGAGTCTCTCGCTCTCGTAAATTAATAAAACCATTTATTCCGCCTTCCCCAGATGCCCAGCCAGGTCCTGTTAAGGTAGGAGTCCCCCCGCCACATCACAGGGATGCTCCCAGTCAAGTGATCTCTGGAGCCGTGGAGAATCTGAATGGTCTCATGCTGGCCCACCTGCCATGACAAACCTCCTCCAGAGCATGCCCCTTCACAGCTTACATTCTACCACTCCCAGAGGCAGTCCACTCCAATGAGGCCTGACTTCGTCTGTCCTAACGTGTACCCGCTGATTCAAGCAGTTTAGGAAGAGAAGGTGCTGTGCTTCTCAACCACGGTGGCCCAACCTCTAAAATGGTAGTCGAAGCAGTCTCTACCTCCTGGGAACAACGCCTCTGCAACAGTCCCATTAAACGAATGTCCCATCTTTGCTTTTTCAGGGTCGGCAACAGGGAGTCCCCTCCTAAAGAAGGTTCTCTCTCATTGCCACACTATCAGAGGCTGCCCCAAATGTGCTTGCTTCCTGTGGGCCTGATCAGGCTAAGGGCAGAGTTGTCTCTTTCCTTCTCTGAGGTGGACCAAATCGTCTTAGTAACACCTCTTCACACTGTTGACCATGTTTCTCACGGGGGCTGCTGCTGAGTCTTTATCTCATTCTTTCATGGTGGAGAGAGAGAGGATTCTAATGACTTTTACTTCTAGGGGAGAGGGGCCTGTAGTAATTATGTTGTCATTTTGTATTATGTCCTTTTGTCATGAATTTGTTTTCAATTTCATGTTCAAATGGGCCCACCATTCCCACTCTGTGAGGTCATTCAGCACCCGCATTTTGCACCTTTAACATCTCTCTCAGTATCACTTGGAAATGTTTGAAATGGCAGGAGCTTGTCCTCACATTCCTATCAGCTGTAAACCTGGAGCCCCGACATGAACCTAACCATTGAGCAGAACACCTCTCCACTACCTGTGTACCACTGCGAAGGCCCCTTAACCTCTTGGTTTTTTTAAGTCCTCAGTTGTAAAAATTTCAGGGTGCTAGGAATTTATATTGGGGGCAGGACAAGGTCGAGAAGAGTGTGTCTTTGCTTTTATTCTTCCAAACTGGAATGTCTTCCCTCTCTTCCTCATGGGTCCAAATCTCACTTGTCCTTCAGGCCCACTGCAAAGGAGCCTTCCCTGATTCCCCAGTCCACACAAATCTCTGCCTCTTAGGGTAAGCGCCATACAACCTAGCTGTCTCTTACGTTAATCTTGCCTCTCAAGCCAATCACAGAATGTGGGTCTCTCTTGACCTCCTGTGGCCCCTGGGGCTGTGCCAGACCACCAGCACGCCCCACCTGGGGTGTCTACTAGACTAGGGCATTGGTGGGGAGGCCCAGCTGTGAGGGGCCAGGCAGAGTACCTCTGCCTCTACCCTGTTCTCCTCCAAAAAACTGCCCCTCCTCCTGAAGCCTGCCCCTCAAGTCACAGGTTCCATATATGACCTCACTGGGTAGTGATGCCCTCGCAGGCCTTCTCACAGATTCCATGGTAACAGATTCCATGGTAACTGACAACCGAGCAGATTCGTACCTGGTGGAGAACTGGTGGGAAGTTTCTCTGACGGTCAGAGCCCATGTCTGACGTCATAGGCTACAGATACTCAACCCTGTGCTCTGTTCCCTGGGTGGGTAGTGCAGCAGGTACACCCAGACCGGCCACCTCCACACGAGGTGTGGGATACAATCCACCTCACCTGGCTGGCACATGTTTCTGTGGGGCCTGCCAACCATGTACAACTGAGCACACTCCCACATGTAAGTAATACCAGTGACCTGGGACACCTTCAGGGACCCACAGGGCTCACTGCTGAGGACAAGTGAAAGGTCATCCCTGGACAAGTGTGCAGGACGGTTCTAAGCTTTATAATGTAGCCTTCCCCTTTGGGCTACAGGATGCTTCCGTTCAGACCCTTTCCTGAGTGGCCTCTTAGCAAAAGACAAGTGCATTTTTGTTGGCAGACGGTAAATGGAGCAGTTTGAGGAAGAGGGGCCACAATTAGAAGCACACCTTCAAACCCAGGCACCTCTGTGTTGTCATGCAGACATCTCTAGCGGTCCCCTCAGACACATCCCGTACTGAGTTGCTGAGTACTCGGGGACAGGGTGGTGCCATATTGATGGGAAGACCGGAAGAATGAAGGGGGGGGTGGTGAAGTGCTAATGAGACTGGAGGGCTGAGGAGATGGTGTCCCAGGAGGCTGCGTTGATGTGAGCCTAGACTTGGTACCCAGACCCCGGTTCTGAGTCTCCTGATCACTCGGCCTCAGTATTTAGCCTTGTTCTCATCTAGATAAAAGTACCAGAGGGCTAGAGTTCAGTGTGGTTGAAACAGGCAGTATAACTGGGGCCCAAGAGGGGTTGCCAAGGTGAGAGGGGTTCTTAACAGATTTGTATTAGATTATTTCTTTCCAAAACTTGAAAGACATTTCCATTAAAGCCTCAGAAGTGACAGACGGCAAGAAATGTTTTCTCTGTTGTGGAAGGCAGAGATGGAGAGCATCATGAGTGCAATTTCTTTCGGGTTCTACTGTTTTCCCTGGAAACGGTGAAGAGACTTCCTCATCTGCTGCAGCCGTAGGCTCTAGGGATTGCTTTTGCAGCCAGTGTCCCTTCTCTAGGGACTCATAGAGGTGATGGGCCAAGGCTGTGTTTTGGATGTCAAGTACATTAAAGGTCTTCAGCCAGAAACTGGGAGAGACATGAGAGGGGGAAACTGTGGCAGGAGACTGTGCACAGCACAAGTGACTGATCAGTTCTGATTTTCTTTGCAGCAGCAGTGGCTCCCGTTTCTCCTCCCACACCCGGGCACTACCATGTCCTCTACCGAGGGTGTGGAGAAACGCAGTTGGGCTGGCATGGGGAGACATACTGCCTGGTTGGTGGCTACCGGGCCTACGGGGATGTCCCTTTGGCCCCACCAGCAAAGGTGGAAGCAGTGAAGCCAGTCCCCAGACGTGCTCCCAAACGAAAGCACTCTTCAGAAAGTTCGGACGAAGAGCTGGGCTGCTCCAGACCCAAAAACCGGCGATTGGAGCATGGTGGACCTGCTCCCTGAAGCAAGAACAGGATGGAGAGTCAAGCAGCATGCACCCTGCCCCGAGGTTCACATGCTCCTTTACTGCCAGCCCTTTCTGTCCCCACTGGGGTCCCTTACTGCTCAATAAAATGTTTGTGTGTTACAGATTTCTAGGGTCGCCAGTGCTCAGACTTAGGTCACTACCCCTGTGCTAGGCACTCCTGCCACCTGGGAAAGGTTCCAAAGGTGGAACAGCTCCAGGGGGTGCCAGGGATCAGAGCAAAAACTTGAGAGGCTGGGGATGAAGGAGTTTGGGCACAGTCCCTAAAGCATCTCTGTGGTTGAGCTTCTGTGAGAAGGCACATCCCCAGAGACAGAGAGAGAGAGAGAAAGAGAGAGAGAGAGAGAGAGAGAGAGAGAGAGAGAGTGTGTGTGTTGAGGAGAAGGGGTCTCTAGAGGAGGCAGCTAGGGGGAGGGCCTGAGGCTGGAAATGGGGAATGGCGTGTGGCCTCTGAGTAAGCACAGGCACTTAAGCCCTTGAGCTTTCTGGGAAAGCTAGAGCCACAAGGGCCACGAGATAAGGCAAGTGTAGCAGCAGAACCCAGGTGCCAGGTCTTTCCTCAGAACCTATACTTCTCCACGAGGCCGGGCCTTCCACGCTGAGGTAGGAGGGATCCTGGCCAGAAGGTCAGCCAGCAGCTCTGGGAGGAAGGTTGCTGCGGTGGGGGCTCTGCTGCCATGGAAATCACTTCATTTCCTTCCAGTCAAATAGCCTGCTGACTGGGTTCCTGCTCTGTTGAGTAAAAGGGTCGCTGACTCTCCCCAGAAGGTCGTTCAGTTCACATCCCCAAAGTCCCTCTATTCAGGCCCTGGGGAGGTGTAGCGGCTCCTGAGGGCGCTCTTTCCTGAGGCTGGCTGACAGAAGTGGGGGAGGTTCCTGATAGTTCCCAGGTGCTGGTTGAAGTCCCCAGAGAATGGTCATGCAGGTTGGGGAGTCAAGTAGGTGGAGAGAGAAGGTCGGGGGCAGAGGGCCCCTTCCTGAATCCACAGCTCACATGGTTACCCCCCCATTTCCAGAAACTCTCTCTTTCCCCACACAAGCCCTCATGGCCCAGTCCCGGGAAACCGGGAGCCCAGAGCACCTGTGGCCACAGAGACACTGGCACGCAGCCCTCAGGGTGGGCGGGGCCGGCTGCAGGCAGATGGGGACAAGGTGTGCTCCCGGGAGGCCTCGGGCTGAAGGTGGCCCTCTGAGAGAAGCACCCCAGCTTGGACAGGAAGGTTACAGGCCGGGGAGAGCAACCTAGGGCGCCCCCTCAGAGCAGTGAGAGTGGGAAGAGAGGCAGGGGTGGAGGGAACCCGCGATGGGAGGTGAGTGGGCTCTCCGCAGAGGCCAGCTTAGCCAGCAGGAGCTGCCTGTGAGCAGGGGGCGGGAGGGCACTGCCGCCCTGTGGCTGCTGGGCTTCCCGGATCGCGGCTCTCTGCGCAGGGGTTGCAGGGTCCTGTGACTCTGTATCCCCTCCCTCAAACCGCCCCCCGCGCGAGGCCGCGCCGCTGGGTGCCCTGTGTCGACAGGCAGAACCCCACTGCCCGCCCCCTCAGACCCGCCTCTGCCCGCCTCGATGGTCCCCGCGCACTCAGCCAGCGGCCTCTGCTGTGTCTGCTGCTCCTGCTGGGTCTGCTGCTGCGGCCGGTTACCGGTGAAGACCACGCCGGGCACCTCCAGCACCCCAAGTCCGCGGGAGCGCACGCGGGCCCTGATGCGGGACTTCCCGCTTGTGGACGGGTGGCTGCAGTGTGTGCAGGCTGCTGGGGGCCGCTGGGTGCCTAGCCTGGCCCCGGGGAGGGCAGGAGGTCCGGAGCATGCAGAGCTAGTGGGGAGGCTCCCTCACACCACCCCTGGATGTCCTCTCCATCATCTATGGATGCCCTTCCCCTTCTCTGTCATCCCCTCCCTGGTGGGAACCCCTCAGCCCAGGCCTCAGCTGCTCCTAGTATAGTCTGTGTGACAGTGGGAGGTGGGGGACCCACAGGCTGGCCCAGGCCAGGCAATGTGTCCTGCCTGATCCCAAGACCTAAGGAGCCCACCTATTTGCCTTGACCTCCCTCCAGCCACAACGACATGCCCCTGGTCCTGAGGCAGTTTTACCACCACGGGCTACAGGATGTTAATCTGTGCAATTTCAGCCATGGCCAGACCAGCTTGGACAGGCTGAAAAAATGATCTCGTGGGTGCCCATGTACCAAAGGGACACACAAGGTGCCACCATGGCTGCTGGGGAATGTGGGGCAGTTTGGGGGCCTCAGAGACCACAGGTTAGTCACATTGGAACTAAGTTACCATAGTGACCTAGAAAGTGCCATGCCATGGATGCTGGGGGAACAGGGGTCACAGTGAGCCAACCTGACGGGCATCCAAGTACCACAGAAAAAGCAACGCATTACATGTGACTTCTGGGCACAGTGAGTGTTGTGCCAGCTGAGGAGGCTATGAGAAGCCCAAGGAGCTCCAAAGCCCAAACTAAGCCCTTGCCTTCCCTCACTTCTGGTGAGCCTACGTCCCATGCCGGACCCACGAACGCGATGCTGTGCGCCTCACCCTGGAGCAAGTTCACCTCATCTGCCTCATGTGTGCCTCCTATTCTGAGCTGGAGCTTGTGACCTCAGTTAAAGGTAGACGGGGGACTTCCCTGGTAGTCCAGAGGTGAAGACTCCACGCTTCCACTGCAGGGGCCTCGGGTTTGATCCCCGGTGGGGGAACTAAGAGCCCTCATGCTGCGCGGCACGGCCAAAAAAACAAAAAAAAATGGTAAAGAGACTGGTGGTGGTAGGTGTTAGGGACTTCAGTTAGCTACCCCTGCCTCTGAAAATGATCATCTGACCTACCTGCCCCCAGCTCTCAACAACACCCGGAAGTTGGCTAGCCTCATTGGTGTGGAGGGCGGCCACTCACTGGACAGGAGCCTCTCCATCTTGCGTACCTTCTATGCGCTGGGTGTGCACTACGTGACACTCACCCACACCTGCAACACGCCCTGGTGAGCACAGTGCAGGTGGTAAGGGCCCAGTGAGGCAGGGATCTGCCCAAGATCACGCTGGGCCCAAAGCAAGTTTACCCCTGGGATCCAGCCCTGAACCTGGGGTCGGGAGGGGAATGGAGGTTTGCAGAACAAGACTGAATCCCCAGAAGGGCCCTCCTACTGCCAGGCACAGTCCAGTCTGGGTCCCTCCTCTTGCACCAGGGAGCTGCAGGTGTAGACGGTTCGACAGAACCTCTTTCTACGCTCTTGTAGCCAAGTCATGGCCACCAGTTAGACTGCCTCCTGGCCATCCTGCAGGGCACAGAGCTCAGCAAAGGGTATCCACCCCTTCTACAGCAATGTCAGTCGGCTCACCGGCTTTGGCGAGGTAAGGACCCGGCTTCCATACCCTGCCCCACATGGATGTACAGCCCCGCCTGTTCCCTACAGATAAATACACACAAGATAAATGCAGCCCTCATGCCCTCTCCCCATCCTGTCCCGGCAGAAGGTGGTGGCAGAAATGAACCGCCTGGGCATGATGGTGGACTTGGCCCATGTCTCGGATGCTGTGACACGGCGAGCCCTACAAGTGTCACAGGCACCGGTCATCTTCTCCCACTCAGCTGCCCGGGGTATGTGCAAGAACACTCGCAATGTTCCTGATGATATCCTGCAGCTTCTGGTGAGAGACTGCCCTGGCCCTCAAACCTAAAGCAAGAGATTCAAACCAGGAGCCCTTGAACCTGAGCCTCTTCTCCCTCCATTTCCTCAAACGCCAGGTTAAATATCTTCTGCCCCCAAAACCCACGGTCCACAGCCCCTGAACTCTTCAGCCCTAGGTGGGGGTCTAGGTGGTAAGATACTCCTCCAAACCCGGAAACCCAGGGCCAACACACCACCCAGACCAGGGCTGCGGCTCCTCCATTCACACAAACCCAGAGAGGAGACGACTCTGACCTCAAAGCCAGGGCTGAACACCTTCCTCACAGGGGCCGAGAGAGTGAACAGGCAGCTGGCTGTGCTGGGGGCCAAGCTGACTGTCCACGGGTCCACCCCTGCAGAAGAAGAACGGTGGCAACGTGATGGTGCCCTTGTCTGAGCGGGTGCTGCAGTGCAACCCGTTAGCCAACGTGTCTACTGTGGCAGGCGAGCCTCAGCCTGGGCTCTCTGAAGACTCGGATTTGGAGCTGAAGCTGGGTCCAAATTTAGGGAGGACTTCAGAAGAGCCCCAGTGGTTTGACCCACCTATTGGCAATAGGTACAGCACCCAAAAACCCAAGAATGGACAGTACAGAGCACCTTGGTGCCATGTGGAACTGGAGCCACAGAATCAAAACTGCGATACTGATGGGTATCAGGGAGGCTGTCAGACACTGCTTTATGTCAAACACATAAAGAAAATATCCACTATCAGAACCGTTGGTTGACTGACATTTTTTCACATCTTTCTGACAAAATTCGTGAAGTTGTGAGTACCTCAAGCGTCATTACACTTCTGTTCAAGATGGAATCTCTGGCTCACAATCATTGTTTAGCTTCTGTATATTGCAGTGTACATGAAGGTCTGTATTAGTCTGGTTGGGCTGTTATAGTGAAATACTATAGACTGAATGACTTAAACAGCAGAAATTTATTTTCTCACAGTTCTGGAGGGTGGAAGTCCAAGATTAAGGTATTGAATACCATGAGAATTGGTTCCTGGTGAGAACAATCTTCCTGGCTTGCTGATGGCTGTCTTCTTGCAGTGTCCTCACACGGCCTTTCCTCTACGAGCAGAGGGAGAGAGATCTCTGGAATCTATTCCCCTTCTTATAAAGGCATCATCAGTCCCTGTCAGATTATTTCCTCACCCTTATGACTTCAGTTAACTTCAGTTACCTCCCTAAAGGACCTATCTCCTATCTTCTACAGTCAAATTAGGAGGGGCTTCAACATATAATTTTTCGGGGGACACAATTCAGTCCATAACAACAACTTAAGATAGCTTTCTCTGATTTTCAGTCTTTCACTAATACCTCCCTCTTTGTCTACGAATTATTCAAGTTTCCTTAAATTTTTTTTTGATTTTCTTACATTATCCCTTCCCTTTAAAGGCTCTCTTCACTTCTTAATTGGCATTTCTTGCAAATGAAGGCAACTTTCCTCACAATACATTGATTACTCTCCCCACTGTAACACAGCATCTTCTCCCATGACTTTCCTGAAATGGTTCCACTTTTGTTCATAAAAGTTTAGCCATCCAATCAGATGCTTTATTTTCAGTTCCCATAGCATTTTGCCTTTGGGAAACAACTGACTCCATTAAATGGCGCTTCTTTGAAAACTACCTTCCTTTATGTTTTATAGCCATCTTATGATTTCTGTTGGCATACCACCTAGCTTCTTTCTCATCATTCTTTTTATTTTTATTTTTCAGTTGTTTCTCTCCTCACTCCTTAGCGTTAGATACTACAGACAGTTGGCCTTCTTCTCATCTCTTATATACTCTCTCTCTTACTCCAGCAGCTTTGTTTACCATTTAATATATTATCTGCCAGGCGCCTTCCATCTGTTACCAACATCTCTCCCTCTGTCTTTGTCATTTCAGCCTTCGCTATGCTCTCTGAGCTCTCACAGGCAGATCTATTGAACACAGGAATCTCAGTGGAAAATACGAGTACGTTATTTCTCTACTGAGTAAAGCCCTTACAGATCACATGGTCCTGATCCATCTTGCAGCCACGTCATCTGGACTATCTGACCTCCCATGTCACAATAGCAGAGGACCAGACAAGAGGGACACTGGCTCCTAATGACCTCAGCTCAGAAGTGATACACTTGATTCTGCTTCTTTGCCACTGGCCACAACGAATCAAAGGAAAACAGTTGAACTACAAAGGAGGATGAAAAATGTAGATAAGCACATAGGATATTTGATGAGTGCTATCTCGAGGTGACATCACCTCCCATCAAACTTTTATTTCACAGAGAAAACACAGACTATAAAGCAAAAACACCCCAAACTAACTTTTTCTCTTTACGTCCATGAATAGCTTTTCGACATAGTTTATCAATACCTATTCTCACTTTCTCAGTATCTTCCATTCATTTTCCCACCTCACTGGGATTGTTAAGGTTTTCCTCTTTAGCGATTTTATTTTGGCCCCCTCCCATTAAAAAGCTGCCCTCCTCCCATTAAAAATTACTCTTGCTTGATGCCAAGTAATTCTCTAGTTACCTTTTCTCTCTTCCTAATTTCACAGTGCAGTTTATCAAAAATTGTATTTATTCTCACTGTCTGTATTTTCTTATCTTTATGTACCTCGTGACTCACACAATTTTGCTCTTTTCTTCTTACTTATCTGCACTGGAATTGCATTCACCAACATTTAATTTGTGATTAAATTGAGTGAATGCTGTTTGGTCATTATGTCACCTTTCAGCAATATTTGATTTTGTTGATCAAACTTGTCATCTCAGAAAAATCTTTCACCTTAACAACAGTAGCATCTTAACCTGCTACTTCTTCCTCCTGCCTCTGGA
This sequence comes from Mesoplodon bidens, assembly GCF_964165515.1. NCBI lineage: Eukaryota > Metazoa > Chordata > Mammalia > Artiodactyla > Ziphiidae > Mesoplodon > Mesoplodon bidens. The sequence goes on from NW_027671994.1 coordinate 178,659, forward strand.
CATCCTTATCTCTTTCACTGGGCACTCTCACTTTGCCCTCTGCCAAGAGATGTGTATTTCTCAGAAGCTCTCTTCTGCCCTTGATAGATGGTCTCATCTACTCTTGTGATTCCAGCCACCATATATATCACAGATCTTGACCTAAAACGTACATCTCTCTCTCCTGAGTCTCTTACAAACTTAACTAATTGCCAACTGAACAACTCTGCCCAAATATAACATGGGCACTTAAAATTAATTATGTGATGTTACTGAACGATTAATTTTACCTTCAATACTTACTTCCACTATTCATCTCTCTACATCATTTAGACCACCACTATTTGTACACTTGTCCAAGTTGGATACTGGGGGAACACTGAAGACTCTGGACTCTGACAACCCTCAGAATGGGAGAAAATAGTTGCAAACGAAGCAACTGACAAGGGATTCATCTCCAAAAAATATAAACATAAATAAATTTGTAAACTAGATAAGCAACTCATGCAGATCAATATCAAAAAAAAACAAATACCGTATAATATCACTTATATGTGGAACCTAGAAATATGGTACAGATGAACTTATTCGCAAAGCAGAAATAGAGACCCAGATGTAGAGAAGAAACACATGGATACCAAGGCGGGGGGAAGGGGGGGATCAATTTGGAGATTTGGTTTGACATATATACACCAGTATGTATAAAATAGATAACTAATGATAAACTATGGTACAGCACAGGGAACGCTACTCAATGCTCTCTGGTGACCTAAATGGTTAGAAATATTAAAAAGAGGAAATATATGTATAGGTATAACTGATTCACTTTGCTGTATAGCAGAAACTACCACAACATTGTAAAGCAACTATACTCTAATAAAAATTAATTTAAAGGAATAATAAAACTCTGGACGCTGTATAATCATCCCTCACCTTCACAATTAATTCAGTAACCAAGTACTCTCTAACCTAAATTCCTACTCTCTCTCAATATTGTCTACTTTTATTCAAGCCTCTTGCCACTACTTGGTTCTGAGCTACATTTTCTCTTATTTATGGAACATAAACAGTCTCTTAACTTTTAACAGAATAAATCTTTTAACAGAATAAATATTCATTGAGTACCTACAACACTGGTAAATAAGGACATTGTTCACATGCAGTTTACAATGTAGTAGGGGCAATGAACTATAAAATAGAACTTTACCTCTCATAGGTAACTGGACAGCCAAGTTTTATAAGAACACGTAGAAAGGGAATTTAATCTCTAATGGAAGTCATGAAAAGCCAGAGATTCAATGTTTATTTTGAAACTTGTATGATGAGAGTGCATTAACCAAGGATTGAATGAGTAAAGTATGATACAAATTGATGACATTACCTGGAGAAAGTTCATCAGTAAGAGAAGTCTAACCCTGAAGTCTACTGAGTATTGCTGAAAATTTATGGAAGAAGGAGATGCTAAGTAAGGATAGAGAAAGCAGATGAGGGTGGACTAGTAGGCAAGAGCACAGTGCTTGAAGCCTTTTCCCCAAAATTAAAGAGAAGCTATCAAAGAGCTCTAAGCCGTTGAGTGAAATTTAGGTTGCAATGCAGAGAATAAACAAGACAGAAATAATACTGGAGTCAGGGAAAAAGTGAACTGGGATGTTACATCCGAGTAAGAAATGTAAAAGATATGACAATGGACATAGAGAAGAATGGACATATGTGTGTGTGTGTGTGTGTGTGTGTGTGTATACATATATACACACATATATGTGTGTATATATATGTGTGTGTATATATATATGTATGTGTATATATATATATATATATATATATATATATATATATATACACACACATATATATATATATATAGTATAATTATGACGATTCTTAGGGATTGTTCCAGAGTTTAAGGGTGGGGAGAAGAGTAAAGAATGACTCTCAGTTTCTTGCTTGGTTAATTGGGTTAAAACAGTTTGCAATAAAAAAGATTTAGCTTAAGTCATTTAATCATTTTAAGTGCATTCTGAATCCTATACAAATAAGTTTGAGAAATTTAAGAAAATTGTGTTTCCTTAAGTTTTGCATATCTTTTGTTATTCCATGTAAATTCCCTTCTTTTTCATATGATTAAAGAAAAGTTATGAAAAAAATAAGAGAGAAATGAGAGAAAATAAGATCTTATGAAGAATTATGAATGATCTTTATCTGTTTTTGTGCTTACTGTAATTTCTTACTGTTTATCTCTCTATATACATATTCTGAGATATCTTCTCAGACCTGCTGAATCAATCTGTGAGGAGTAAGTTTAACTAATCACTCAGATGAACCTAAAATTGGTTCATCTACAGGAATAACCAACATAAGAGAGTAGTCATGGTAGTCTCAAAATTAGAGAAGACTTCCCAATTATTCCCATTATGTCCAAGAGAGAATATGAGCAGGTACTTCAAGTATCCGAACTTCGTACGATTTGATTCTGCAAAAGCATTTTAAATAGGAAAAATACATAGAAGAAAGGTTAAGACAAAACTTCCCCAGGATAAAATGGATCCCATATTTTCACCAGATGCCTTTACTTAGGAAAAAGAAATGTTGAAGAATTGTAACAGTATCCAACCTGGAAAACAAAATACAGAAATTTTCACCACTAAGCCTGAGCTCTGTACAACTCTGATTTAGTGCTTTTTCAAGCCTTACACAGCAGTCTCTATTTTTAAAATATTTATAAGTAACCCATTTTGTAGGAAAACACCTAACTTTCATCATAAGAATTATGACACTTTATACTTTTATTCCAGCCTAACTTTTATACTCTATTTTCTACCATTTGGCAACTTATACCCTACGCTCTAGTCAAAAAAATCTCAGTTACAATCACTTAAACATATTGTGTTGGTTCTCAAGTCCAGGATGTTCCTTCTGCCTGGTATGCCCCTGACCTTCTCTCCACGTGGAACATTCCTACTGACATTCAAAACCTAATTCCAAACCCCCTCATTGTTGGCATTCTCTTTAATATCCCCTATTAGCAGGGTTAGTGACTCTAAGTTCTGTTTTACAAAGTTACATTTTTATGATCTATTTATTTAATAGCCTCTCCCTATTTGATTGTAATGAGTTGTTTATGCATCTCTCACACTCTCTTTTGAGTTCCTCTGGCCTTTATTTTTTCTTTTATCTCTTACCCATAAGCACAGTGCTTGCCCCATAGTACGTGCTCAACGTGTTGGCTGAGTGAAAAAAGACACCTTTTAGCTCTCTAATCATTTGTGAAATGTCATTTAAAATGACATCAGATTACCCTTTGTTTCCTAACTTAATTTCTAGTACTATAGAATGTACACTCAGAACACCGTCAGTGGCCTACAGAAACAGTGTTCTCACTGGACTTCATGCACATAGTCAACCCCCTTATAACTTTCTCTGGCATACAACTGCCAGACATGTTATTAAAAGAAAATGATGTACCAACCCCTCACCTATTGGAAAACTTCCAGAAGCTCTCCATTCCTTATTGTATCTTTTCTACTTGATTTTTCAAATACCTCTGTCTTACTTCATCTATTCAGAACTGGCTTTTCTACCTTTGCTTTCATTTTCAATTTCATTCATATCATTATCTGCACTTACCCATAGAACCTAAGCATATTTTAGTTTCTTATGCAAGTTTCCTCAGTAGAGGTCAAAGGGGCAAGGACTATTGTGATAAAATATTAAATAAATAGACGATAGGACTTTGTTCTATTGGTCTGGGAAAATTACTACCTGAAACAAAAGAATTCTGGAAACTGAAGGGGTCAGACCAGTCAGCTTTGTTTACTTCAGACTCAAATCAATGTCTTGTCTTTACCTGAGCTCTGGTTACATTTAGAAAAAAGTACTGTAAATACAGTGAATGAGCAAGGCCACTATCTGAGACGTGTCTGGGTCCTTAGTATAGTAACTGAGGGAATGGTAAGCATTGGTCAATGTTTGCTGATTGATGACTCAATAGATCTGGTTAAGCCTCACCGTCAGAATTCCAGATTTTTTAACAAGCTTCTCAGTCTTTTCAACCCAAAGAAAAAACTAAAGAAAACCAGATGACAAGAATTTCAAATTATAAAATATCCCGATTGTCAAATTTAAATAGGGATATCCTGTGCAATGGAGAGGCTGGCTGGTGCCAATTTCACATTTTGTTCTCTAGTGTCTGGACGAAGCCTGCTCTGCCAGTGAGCTGACAGGTCGAGAGCACTCCAGCTTCCACAGACACCCGAGAACTTTCTATTTCTCATGGTGTTCCTACCTTACCTAAGGGAAGGACTATATTCACAATGAAAAGAGTTATGATTCATCACCAGTAGAGAGATTCTTCCACTTTCTGGGTGCCCACGTTAAAAGTCTGGTATAGTCAACACTCCCTCTAACATAGATCATGTATTGAAATGAGAAAACCATCACCTAATATGGCCAGAGAGGTGAAGGGACTTGGCCCAGCTGAGCCCAGGAGACACCACTAATTCAAAACCTCAACCATTAACACAGTGATTGTGATCAAGGAGACTTACAGCACATAAGAGATTCAAAGAGCATATTAATCCACCTCTGGCAACACTGCCAGTTTAAAAGAATGATGAACCTTCTCTCCCACTTGATTCAACCTGGCTATGTATTATACCACTCTAAACGCTAGCAGACTCTATGCTATGGCTTCCATTAGGTAGCACTTAGTATACATGAAAACTTTCTTCAAGAAGTAATTACTTTTGAAACCATAAACATTTCAGTTGGGAAAAGTGAAAAAGAAAGGAGGTGCAAGTAAAGGGAACTAGGAAAAAATAAGAAAATACCCTCAAATATAAACATGTTGATTCAAAAAATAATTTAATGGGGATTTAAATGATACTAGGTGAGCATTTATTCTGTTTCTGCTTTAAATAAAGCATTCTGTCCTATTTGTTAGGTGTTGTACTTGTTTAGGATCTAATGTCTGTTAAAAACCTCTCGAAAGAGATGTATTCATTCTGGTATCCTAAGCACCTATCTGGATGAAAAGCACAAGCAATGGGAAGTCATGGGGCATAAAGGACCTTGCAAAGGCTCTGAAATCCATCTCTTACTTATGGCCTTTGAGACTCAGCCTCCTCCTCTATGTAGTGTTCATAAAACTTAGTGGAGATAGAACACTAGGGACACAGAAGGTCAAAAGAGGTATTTACTACGACTTTCCAAATATCTTCCTTTAGGAAAACAAATATATTTTATTTGCAATGAGGCTTTCTTGTGAATTTTATTCCTCTAAAGAAGAATATTTTTAGTGAACAATTGATTCGTTTGCCTCCCTGTGCTACTTTATTGACAATACTCAGGTAGGGGTGGTTTTCCCTCAAGCAGTTACCTCCATGTGATTTGTATATCAGACCTTCCTAAAAGCATGTTTTCCTGCTCTTTCGTTCCACCCCATCCCAGCTCTACTTCAAATATTGTGATCCTCTATTAAAATGCACAGAACCCTGGGAAAATAAGGAGAAGCAAAATGTTTGTCACTCCCAGCTCTGGTATGCATATATCAGAGGCTAAATTATAACTGATGAAGACAGAAATGGGACCCATATCTGTCTGACTTCAGAAACCAGAAGTGTAGCTACTACAAGCTGATGAATGGGAACTCAGATCAAGGCCTAGAGTGGAGAGGAGTCTTCTGATCAGAAGGGGAAAGTAAACAAAGGGCAGCGTTTAATTATTTAATAATAAGTAAGAGAATGACTAGGGTGTTTTTACAGAACAGGATATAATATTGAAATAAAATCCCCCAAAGTGACACAGAAACATAATGCAATCCTCTTAAGCTACAACCCTTCCTAAACCAAACCATACCATTCTCTTCACACATCCTGGAAAGTCAAAAGAAAGGGGATACTGATCTGCATCACACTGGCATTAGAAGCAGATCTAGTTTTAATGAAGTATTACTTCAGGGACTGAAGTTTCCCCCCAAAAAGGGTAAGCTTTTTTCTCAAGAAACATCACTGTGTAATAATCAAGGAGCCAGGGATGGTGGTATTAATTGTTCTAAGTACAGGGATTTGTTTTGCAGAAAGAAGTACCAATCAGAAAGAGAACTGACCAATAATTACTTAACAAAACTGCTTCAGAAGTAGATTTCTAAATCTACTTTTAGACTGATAGTTAGAAAAATCTTACTAAGTTTATTCATTTAGAGGAAATCTGTGCAAGCCTCTGAAACCAAGAGGTATTGTATCAAAAGAGATAAGGTCACTAGACACTTATGTAAGAGCTACTTCTTCCTCAAATGGCCACCATTAAGAGGAGAAACTATTTGCTGTATTTTCTGACTATTACATTACCAAGAAGTAACAATGCACCTTTAGGAAACTAGTATGAAAGAAAAACATAATAAAATTTTTTGCAGGTGACTCTTTGATCTCATAGGTGTGTGTTAATTTTCCAAAGTTGGCACTGGATCCTGCCTTTACAAAATGCTCCTTGAAATATCACATTGAAAATCTTCTCTTTTACTCCTTATTGTAAACACTGTGTATGTTTTTAAGAAGACCAATAAAAAATATGGACTATGGGGCTTCCCTGGTGGCGCAGTGGTTGAGAGTCCGCCTGCTGATGCAGGGGACACGGGTTCGTGCCCCGGTCTGGGAAGATCCCACATGCCACGGAGCAGCTGGGCCTGTGAGCCAGGGCCGCTGAGACTGCGTGTGCAGAGCCTGTGCTCCACAACAGGAGAGGCCACAGTAGTGAGAGGCCCGCGTACCGCAAAAAAAAAAAAAAAAAAAAAAAAAAAATATATATATATATATATATATATATAGAGAGAGAGAGAGAGAGAGAGAGAGAGAGAGACTATGAAATTATTTTTCCAATAGTGAAATTGTGGAGAATACATCTTGCATTTCTACTGTATTCCCGCAAAAAGAGGAAGTTCTTTTCCACAAAGACTCTCATCAATGTTAACTCTGGGAGAGAAGTATTTGTAGTTGTCTCATGCTTTGTGGTGAGAGACTCGCACTTTTTCCCCTGTCTCTATTGTGGGAAACAGGGCACACTTTGGGCTGAGAATTCATGCTGTGGTCGGAAAAGAAAGAAACGAAAAATACCCTCATTAACACTGCTCTTTAACAAGTTCAGCAAATGGGCTTCAGGCATTCTAAACAGCAGCAATTAAAAAATAACTTTAGATTTCATACATTTCTTCCAGTAGGATGAAAAGCTGAGGTATGTTAACTTTAATTTTATGGTTTGCGTGAATACCGAGTTCGATTACTCCCTGTCAAAGCAGAAATCAGCCTCTTACAGGGAGTAAGTGCTAATTAAGCAAAACAGAGTAAGCATGTTATCTGAAGTATATTTGATTCTTTCCTGTGCACTTTGGCTGCACAAGCTCTAACCACAGTTTCCGGAGGGACCATCAGTGCTCCCTAAGAATGCCAATGCAGTGTTCCGTCCAGTTAGTGGGGTGCAGAGACCAGTCAGAATGCTGATGCTTTCCACAAAGGAGATGGGGCTAGGGAGGCAAATGCAATCAGGGAGTATTAGCTCTGTCTTGTGTGCCTGCTACAAAACCGTGTCCTCTCAAGACTGCCCTATCCCTTCTTTGCTTTATACGTGTATGTGTAAGTTTGTATATGTAAGCTTTACAAGTCTCTCCTAAGAGAAAACTGAAAATGCCCAGGAAAAAGACAAAACTGCTTCAACAGAGAAAGGTCTCTCTGTTCCAGTTGAAGAGGATATAGAGTTAATAACAGGAAATATCCATCCCCTGAAACTGTATGAAACATGGATGCTTCCACAATTTACTCAAGGTCTCACTGACCAGGCTATAAGTAATTTTAATTATTATTTCTTATGATTATGGTTGATAAAAAGGCTCAGTGGTATGCTAAAAATCTTTAACACTTGTTGACCTTTTTTCTTGATAGCTTTCCTCCTCCCAGGCTCCAGCCAACAGTAGCAGTAACAGATATCCAGATCTTAAGAGGATAGAAGTATAATGGTGCACTGAATATGGAAAGGAAGAACCAGTAATGGTTCCTATACATTCATAACGCGAATCAGCATCAAACTAAGCTTCCCCAAGAAGAAGCTGACAGCAAATAGTTTCTCCTCTTAATGAATTGAGGAAACAACTTTGAAGTTATCCGTAGCCACCGCTTCTGAAGCAACCAGTAGCTTTGCAACTATTAGTTTACTTGTATTAGATTAATTTATATTAGAGTTTATTTAATGCAATTGCTCACAAATTTTAAACCATTTTGTAGAGTAGTGTTCTCTATCTGTTTAAATGAAATGCTTTCCTAAGCTCAAAATCAGTGTTTTTATGTTGTGTAAATTATGAAATTACTGTGAAATATCTGGTAAACTTGATAGGAAACCCCAGATGTCAGCACTTTGCTGGGCAAGATTTAAAGTGGCCCACACCATTAGCCCTCATCAGGAGCAGTAGCAGTGGGCTAAGTCATAAGGGCACGCCCGTCCATTACACTCACCCAGGATACTGTGAGTGAGAAACAAAGGGCAGTCAGACAGGGACCTCTATGCTCAGATTCCACTGCCAAGAAATGGCCTAAGTCAGCTCTTGTTGTTGAAGAAAATAACCCTTTAGCAATCAGACTGAATCCTATTTTAAGTTTTAGAGGAAGAAGGATACTATTTAAACATTGATGAAATGTGCCTCTCTTTTTTTATCAGCATAGAAATCTATTTGAATTCAAAAGAATATGGTTATATTTAGCATAGTGTAATAATTATCTAAAGCACATATCATCGTTGGCTCTGAAACAGTTCTAAAGATGTCATTCTTTTGAAGTCAAAAAATATGCAGTAAAAATGGACAAGGAAGCAAAAATATGAAAAAACAAGTTTGCTGAGTATGGGAAGTTGTTACAAGAGGGGCACAACAAGATAATGTAACAGAGTCCAAATTACATAACATGCAGCAAGGAGTTCTCTTGCTTTAACAACTCCTAGAAAATAAACCAGTAATCTCAATGCAAGAATATCACCACTGGGTTATTTAACAGGACAAATTTTCTGAGGGACACAGGTAGTAACTCACTATACTTCCCCTTTCTCTAATATCTTTTCTCACACCAATTTCTTTTCTTTCCTCGAGGATAGATTTTATCCTGTTGAAAACAATTTTAGTTTTATTTGTAAAGTGGAGTAAATAATATCCTGAGTGAAGTAGGCAGCGTTTTAGCTGAAGATGCTTAGGAATCAAACTTTTGAAAAAGGCCAATCAGCTAGCTAGCTAGCAGTTACCATCAGTGGCTTGCAGAGAAAAAAATTACAGATGATATGTTTGCTAAATAGATAAAAAGAATAAGCAGTTTAGAATGGGTGAAAAATCCCAGGATCTACTGTGACCTAGACCAGAGGTGCCTAAACTTTTTGGAACCAGGGACCGGTTTCCTGGAAGCAAATTTTTCCAGGGAGGGGGGGCGGGGTGTGTGAGGTTCAGGCGGTAATGTGAGGCATAGGGAGCAGCAGATGAAGCTTAGTTGGCTTGCTTGCGACTCACCTCCTGCTGTGCAGCCCGGTTCCTAAGAGGCTGTGGACTGGTACCCGTCCAAGGCCAAGGGGTTGGGAACCCCTGACCTACACACTCAAAAGCAGACAGCTGACCTTTGATTAAGCCCATTTTCCTGTGGAGTGAGCCATAAGGGGCTCCAAGACACAGTTTGGTTTCAATGTTTCAGTGTTCACAGCCAGAGGGCAAACTCAGAATGTCTCCTCCTCTTGCAAAAACTGGACCACGGATGAGAAGTCTTTTTTTTTTGAGTAGCCCTTCACGCACAACATCCCTGCAGATCTGATGGGCTTGACTGCCCAGAAGGACTGGGCTCTTTGTGCTGGTAGCAGAGTCTCATGCTAATCCCAGATCCTTAGCCATTAGTGTTGCTCCAAATCCGCCCTGATAGTAATTAGCCGAGGGAACTCCATCCATCACCCCAGGTACAGGATTATAAGTGTCACTTGACCAACATTGTCCTGAGCTCGTATTTAGGATTTTAGCCAAGAGTTTTGGGTCAAGCCCTAACCTGAGTCCCAGATTCATAGCTTCAGCAGTTCCAATCCTACTAATAGCCAGCAGCAAGTTTTTGCAGATCTTCGAAGCCTGGCCAGTCCCAACAGCTCCACGATGCACCACATGGGAGCCCATGCACCACAGCAGCTCAACCCCTCCCATCCTAAGTGTGAGGTGGCCAGATCGAGCCATTCCCACACTACCAGAAACAGGGGCATCCGTGAAAACCGCTCCCATTTTCTCAACTTCTTTGGCCAATTCTCCGAAAACCATAGGATCAACAGTACTGGAATCTATTAATAGTGAGTCTTTCTTCACTTTTTTTTGAATTCCATTTGCTCCACAATAAGCTTCTAGTGCATTGATGCATTGTAATAATTCTGTCACCTTTTTCGGCTACATCCCCTGCAGAAGACACTACAGGGTTCATCTGCATCTAGAAGCTCTTTGCATGAATCAGGGAACACATCAACAATGGTGAGTGGCTAGCCATGTTTCATGAGCTCTTTTGCCACTGGACTCCCCACGTTGCCTACTCCAATGAATCCAACTGGAGTCTTGGAAGCTACTGACCTAGAACACAGCGCTGCAAGGCTGGCCACCACTGGTTGCTGCAGACGACTCCCTGTACCGGAGGCCGGAGGTGGCTCCACGGAGACGGAAGGAGGCTGCCACGCTGCCCGTGCCCCTCCTTCCCACGGTGACCTCCTCGACTCCCGGCTCACCCACTGGCTGCTATAGGGTGCGTGATGCGGAGGGCCGGCTCGGCTGTGGCGATTCTTAATACCTCTTTGGTACTAGGTTACACATACAGTTTCACCTAGTGAGCGATTTAACAGAAGGAATTTTTTTCTACGGCATTTTTGCGGCACAGCAGATAGAAGCGAGGTCACTATTTCTTTGAAAAACTGAATTAAAAATTTATAGAAAGTCATGATTCATTCTACAAATATGCTGAGTCAAAGAAACGTGAAAATTGATGCGATGGAGGAAGAGCGCTAGACTTCCCTGATGCTCAACTGGCACCTTTCTTCTGGTGTCAGAACATGGTTGTGTAACTCCTTTAATCCCAGTGGATTTTCCAAAAATTCCAGAATCTTCAGATTTTGGTAGCCTCTGTTTACTGCCTTTGCCCCCCTATGCCAAACCCCACCCCACCCCGCACACATTCATTTTTTACCAGTTGTCCTCCGGGGTGTTTTTCTTTATAGAGTTATTGCAGCAGTTTGTTAGACTACTGACCCCCAGTGCAAATGCCCCTCCCCCCGTTTTCTCACCCTGTGTAGTTTTGTTCCACCTTGACCTGGGCTTGGTCACGTGACTTGCTTTGGCCCAATGGCATATCAAGAGCTGAAGCTTGAAGAGCACTCGTGCTTTAGGGCTTGTCCTCATGGAAACCTGACATGTTAGGAAGCCTGGCTAACCTAGTGGAGACTAGGCACAGGCCACAGCCAGCACCAATGGCCAGACATGTGAAAGCAACCAGCCCCAGTCCAGCAACCAGATGATGGCAGCCTCAGTAGTCACCTCAGGTGAAAGCAAGATAGATCCACCCAGGAGATCCCAGCCCATTCTGCTGATTCACAAATTGTGAGGAGATAAAGTGCCTGCTGTTTTAAACCACCAAGCTTAGGAGTAGTTCATCACACAGGAAGAGATATAACTATCTTTACTGTTAGATTATCTTCCCATTTTATACCATGTTTCCCCTCAAACGACTGTTCCTTAATCCAAGATTCTAGAAAAGAAATTAACAACTGATGAGGCTGATAGAGCCTTAACATTTTTTATAAGTTTTGTAAACTTTTAAAATAACTGTTAATAAAATCAATATTTATTTGATCACAAAATTATTTTCTTCAGTTGCCTTAAGAAGTAATGCAGAATTGTACTAAGTTTATACATTTGGAGGCTCTAAAAATGTGTTATTCCTTGGATTCAAGTCCTAGTGTACTTTATGTGGGCATTCACGTTTGCAAAATGATTCCAGGAAAGTTGCGATTTCATTTTACAACTTTGGCCTAAGGAGTCTTATGATATTTTACCTGAGAAAAAGAACACATTAATTCCACTTTCAGCTATTAAACCCATGGCTTCCTGTATTTTCTAAATTCCCTATCAGTGAAGAAGACTATGTATAGCGTACAAGACTGTCATGATTAGGAGGAAGGTAGTACAGAAAGAGCCCATCAAATTAGGCATTGCCCAGTCATGTCAGTATACTAACGTGGCGAGCCACAGGCAGCTTGAAGCCTGGAAAAAAGACAGATACAGTGTAATGATTATCCTAAGGATCCGGATAATGATTCCCATGATTTTGTTTTAAATATTAATGGCAGAGGATTCTGGGGAAATGGTGGTGGCTACAGAGAAGATTTTTATCCCTGAATATGCCACCCCTCCCCTAAATACACAACCCCCCACCCCCACAAAGAAGAAAGAAAAGCATCTAGGATAGCAAGATCAAAAACCCACAGACAACATCTACAACAAGGTGTCCACATTAACTGCAACATACAGCCAGGTAGGAACAAACCAACAACAGGAAAAAGACCTACATATGTGTATCCCAAGGTGTGTGGGAGGAAGACGAGGGAAGGACTCTCTCTCTCTTTAAGGAGAGCCAAAGGTTACTATGGTTCATGAACTCACTGAGATTGAAAAACTCACTGAGAACAGCGGCAGAAACCGGGAGTGAATGTTGCAGGCTCCACTTTGCAGCTGAGTGCAAGAACTTTGAAATGTTCTGAGGATGCCAAGTGTTCTGGGGTCTGTGAAACCTTGACACCTATCAAACCAAAGCACCATTCCAGAACAAATCCCCATACTCAACAAGGACAGGAAAGAGGAGGCCTGGGTAAATGGGCATAGGAGGGCCGAGGAGGAAGATTTTAGAAATTTTAAGGTCATTTTTTAAAATTATGTTGTGGGGCCTCCCTGGTGGCGCAGTGGTTGAGAGTCCGCCTGCTGGGACACAGGTTCGTGCCCCGGTCTGGGAAGATCCCACATGCCGCGGAGCGGCTGGGTCCGTGCACCATGGCCGCTGAGCCTGCGCATCCGGAGCCTGTGCTCCACAACGGGAGAGGCCACAGCAGTGAGAAGCCTGCGTACCGCAAAAAATAAATAAATAAAAAAAATTATGTTGTGAAAATAATAGAAGATAGTGAGCCCTGGAGTTCTGAAGCTAGAAATTATATTCTGATCTATGTTTCCCTCCTAAAGTGGAAACTTATTTCATTTAAAAATGAGCGACAGAAGAGTATTCCATTCACATCCTGTAGAAAATCAGTGAGAAAAAAAAAGAAAAAAGAGGGGTGAAAAGAAAGTTCCAGCAAATCCTGAAAACGTCACAGAAAGACACGTCCACAGAACAAATGAAATTTATTGCCTGATATTGCGGAAAAAGTAAAAGAAATTTTCAAAGGAATAGAAACTGGTTTTAAGAAAAACATAAAAGAAATTAGAAAAATTCAGAAATGAAGTGATTGGAGAATAGCAAGATTTGAAAAGGTGAAAAATTCAGTAAGTAATTTGTTTAAAAAAAATCATGTCTCGAGAGAAGGTTAAACTAGAAGGAACACAAGTTTGAATAAACACAGTGGATAATGTCTCCTTGGAGAAACAGCTGATTTCAAATCCAGCATAAGAAATGAACAAGATGTTCCTGGTACCTCTTGTCATATAAGAGAGCTGGGAAGACTTCAAAGACTACTGTGGTTGTGTGGAAAGGACTCAGGAGCCAACTTGAACAGGATCCGTGAACCTAAGAGGGGACAATCTCTGCATCGATATTTATAACAACCTCACTGAAAACAACAACAAAGCAAGAAAATACCTCATTAGTCATCTTTGGAAGAGTCAACCTTTCTCTCTCTTGTTTTTTCTTTTTTTGTAAAACTGGTAAATAAAATAAAAGAAACATTTATTCTTCCTTTCCTAATTAAACTGTAACTCAGGGCAACCAAGTAGTTGATGAAATAATGTTCTAGCTAGTAAATGAATAATCATCTAGTTAGTAGAATATCACCATTTGGTACCCTTAATAAATTAATGGATCTAGACATTGATCATTAATGGCTGCAACGTCACAGTAAGACAGACACTTTATAGTTCCTTTTGGAATTCATCAGTATTATCTATGAAGTAAACTTGACAAAAAAATCACACCTGAATTATGTCAGTGCTCTAGATCTATCTACCAACTGACAGTAAATACATGGACCAAAGGAGCATGATAAACATATAAGCAGAAAGGGGATGCAATCAGCATAATCCAGACAGTTGGGAACCCTACTGGATGAATGCTTTGAATTCAAGGACAAATACTTGCAAGAAAAATGAGCAAACTGAGTTCTTTTAAACCTATACTTTAAAAGAAATTGTGTTTGGATCAGCAATCAAATAAATAATGGTTATTAAAATAAAAATACATTTAGAGGACAATCAAGGAAACATGAACTGACTGGCTATTTGTTGATATTAAGGAATCATTATTATTTGCGGATGTGTGATAATGACATAGTTGAGCTTAAAAAGGGCAGTTCTTGCATTTTAGAAATATGGATACTGACGTTTTCACTGAGAAAAAGAAATCTGGGATTTGCTTTAAAATTGCTGGGGATGATGGTGGTAGTAGTAAGAGAGGGTGCAGAGACAATCTATTGGCCTGAAATGGACATTTGATGAGAACAATGGATGAAAGTTTCTACTTCTTTCTCTTTATTTCTGTAGATGTTTGAAATTTTCCATACTAAAACATGTTTTATAAATGTAGATGGCTTGCAATGTGCTCTTCTGAGCTCTCAGAAGGCAAAAAGCCATTCTTAAATTAGGAGCTTTCTTCTCTAGCCAAGAATTCTAATGATAATTTTGTCCCAACTGGCCAGTGCACTCAGATTGCTCTGAGATCTGTTGGTGGGAAAAAATCAGCACAAACAATAAAGAGGCTCTTCAGTCTTAGAAGAAAACAACAAAGAGTAAAGGCTGCTGCTAGGTCTGGGGCAATAGTGTAGTTACCAGTATAAGACAAAATATTAGTTTCTTCCAAAATCCACCTGTTACTACTGTGTATACTTTTGCAGCAAAGTATCTTTTCTACGTTGTCAGCATTAAAGTAAATTTACTATTTAGGTAGCATTTAAATTATCATATACTCAAAGCCTAGAAAGAATCCCCTAGGCTGAAATGACGTTAAATCTTAGTTGGGCCATTGCAGTGTATTCTCCAGTCTTACTTGCTTTGTCTATAACTGTCGTAAAAAGGTGTGAGGAGATCTGCCAATATTAATGCCAGGATTCAAAATGAGTTCTTTGTAGCTTGCTTCCTTCAGGATCTTCTGCCCTCAGACCCATGTATTTACTTAATGCCTCAGATTATTGTATATGTCACATCTTTCCAACTAGAAGACAAGCTCCTTTAAGGGCAGTGACTAGTCTCATCAACATCGAATTTACTCCAACACCAGTGCTTTCAAAATGTGTGTTGTTTAGTATATGTCTGATCGTAAGAAGTTATAGAAACATTTCTACTCTAACTAAATAATAATGATACTACTACTACTATTTCTACTACTACTGCTAATAAAATGTATGAAATAGAGTATAAATGGGAAAATAAAGATCACACTGGAAATCCCAGACTATAAAATGAATGATCCCAAAGCCACTGGCCAATCCATCGACTGTAAACAGTTACTTGTGAATTGGTCAACATTTAAATGCATAATTGAGACAAGGGTTAAAACAAATTTTATTACCAAAAAACACAATTTTTATACCTACAATTTTTGAGCTCAACTAACCTGTAGTTTTAACAGAAATAGATGAGATTCAAAGTATTCATTCAGTTTCCTAAGTGATCCATTCCCTATCTTTCCTTATGAAACAATCAGTTACAACTCTAATAATTTGTCAAGGATTCACCAATCTCTACTTCCTTTATTTTCCAAGGTTTGGTATCATTACAGAATCAAGTCCTTTGGCGGAATTTAATAGTTTCAAAATCCCTCAGCAATATTATTCACTGGGATAAAATAATATGAAAATTTAACAAACACTGACTATGTGCTGAGAAATGATCCTTCAGTGATTCACTCAAGGTGGAGACTAGCATTCAGGCTACACCTGAGGTAGAATTTGAATTCCAAAGTGGACCTTTAAACCACAGCTCATCTTCTCTTTTTAAAACCATCAGAAAGAAGCCTGTTGCCTGACCTTTGAGATTCTGCAAAGAGACCATATTTAGATCTTTTGTCTCTTTTAACTTCCCTAGTCCCCTTCTCTACTTTCAGAATAGTGATTCCCAGATAAGTACAATGAGTTCAAACAGTGTGGTTAAAGGGGTAATTAGTCTGCTCTGCAGCCAAGTTACTCACAGAATAAATAAGTTGGCTTTCACAGTTGTTAGCTTCTTCCTGGGCTTTGTTTAGAGGGGTCTCAGCTCAAGCAAGCAACCTGTCAGCAGCCTGAAATAACTCTGTGGAAATCTAATGGCATATATGTAAAATATGTCTATGAAACCTTTTATTCAATCTTAGGTGCATAATTTTACTACTTCTTTAGGCCTGGAAAAGGATATTCAGCTACAAAAGGACAGAAAAGAAAATGTGTAGAATACCGCATGCCCTCCTCACACCCTAGAACCTTATTTTACCCGTTTCATCAGAAAATGATGTATACTGTAAGAAACATTTTTTAAATTAGTTGATCAAATATTTAAGTGCACTAAGTCTCTGTATTTATTAAAGCAAATATAGTTACCTTTCTGTCCCTTTCTAAAAGAAAGCAAAAGATACAGTTCTTTTTTCTTAAGACTCAGGGTTTATGGATATTAATTATTACACTATATTGACACCCAGACATGTTTATAGGAGGCTTTTGAGACATACAGAGCTATTTATTCCCATACCAAATGGCACTTCTTTTTCCTCTGCCTTCTGCTTGTATTTTTTCTGTTGCGATTATATCCTACTAAGGCTGCTACATGTCTTTGTTTGAGTTGAGGTTCTGAAGGTAAGACTGTATAGTCTCCTTTTTACAGAATAATAATGGGTTTTATGACTGTTTGCCTTCAGAAGCCTCTTTTTCCACTCATTCTCATTTCATATCTATGGTGAGGTGTTGAAAACAGATGAGTTAGTTCTGAACTGGTGATATATAAATCAATTATTATTTGATTCATATTCAAGGCAGCTCCTCCTAAAATAGCGGCCTTCCTGCCTGTGGGATGTAGTCTAACCTACTGCCTGGATCTACACCCACCAACATCCATATTTTGTCTATTGTTACCTTGGACACTTGTAGGAACTGAGTGAGTTTCTGTTTCTATAGTGTCCATTGACAGACAAATGAATAAAGAAAATATGGCACATATGTAGAATGGAATGTTATTCAGCCTTAAAAAATAAGGGAATCTTGCCATTTGCAACAACTTGGATGAACCTTGAGGGCATTATGCTAAGTGAAATACGTCAGAGAGAGAAAGACAAACACTGCATAATCTCACTTTTACGTGTAATCTAAGCTGCTCTCACAGAAACCGAGTAGAATGGTGGCCGTCAAGGGCTGGGGAGTGGAGGAAATGGGGAGTTGTTGGTCAAAGGGTATAACCTTCCAGTTATAAGATGAATAAATCCTGGGAGTCTGATGTACAGCATGGTGACTATAGTTAACAACACTCTATTGCATACTCAAAAGTTTCCGAGATAGTAGATCTTACATGTTCTCATCACACACACACACACACACACACACACACACACAAAAGGTAATTGATTGTGTAAGGTCATGGATGTGTTAACTAACCTTATTGTGGTAATCACTTTGCAATATATACATGTATCAAATTATGATGCTGTACACCTTAAACTTATACAGTGTTACATGTCAATTACATCTTAATAAAACTGGAAAGAAGAAAAAGATTCACATGGAGAAGGGTGAGGCTGGTAGAAAAAAGCCACTGCCTTGAGCAGTGGGCGGAGGTGGGCGGAAAGCCATGGGCCTCTATTAGCACTGCTGGGTAGGTTCTGTTCCCACGTGTGGGGAGGGGGTAGGACAGCACAGCTGTGATCCTTATTGCAGACCCTAGGCAGCCTCAGGCAACTTTTCAAAGTTAGATGCTGAAAACCAATAAATGAAACTATAAGGAAGAATTACATAAATGCCTTTATTCTACTTCTGGTCCTCTTGGCAACTTTTTCCATCTAAAAGCTGCACCCTGCAGTTCTCAAAGCAGGAACATTAACATGGATCAGAAGTTTCCAAACTTTTCATCATCAACCCCTACACCAAAAGAAAAGTTGAAATTTTATGACCCCTAGTAGATGAAGTACCTTGTGTGTTTTTCACATTTATCAAGAGAACATTTAACAGTTACCTACTATGTGCCAAGAGAAAATAAAAATAAGACACAGACTTTCAATGCAGACTTTGTTCCGGTATTATTCTTCGTTTTGACTTCAGTATAAGAACTATTGAGCTATTTGCTGTCCCAATAAGGGGATAAGCAGACGATGACAGAATCCTGTGATCTCTTCCCAAGTTTGCAACTACAGGGTTGGTCCTACAATTGCTCAGTAACTTTGTATTTTGATTTAAGGGGAAACTAAACGAACTTCCTGTCCCAAAGTAACTCTGCTTTGTGGAGACTGGAGGTGCCCTGCAATTGACTCAAGATACTGTTTATTTGTTTAAACAGTTCAATGAGTAGTTTCTATTTAACAAGTGAGCACAAATTTTCACAACAGTACCTACCCCATGACATAGCTCAGACGAAAACTCTGAGGGAAAGGAAAACTATATGGGCAAAAAGTCCAGGTTCCATCCACTGTACATGGGATATTGATAGGCTTGTAAAACTTACAGAGGTACCTGGAGGTACCCAGGAGCCCTGGGTATTTAGTATACAGATCAGCAAAGGATGGTGGAAAATAAGACGACACCAGGTCAGGGGACAAATTAAGCAGGTGAAGCTGGTCCTTTATACTCTTTTCCCTTCTGATACACCACTGCTCTGTCATGTCCAGAATATGTTCTGTATCCTCAGTAGACCTACACACACACACACACACACGTGTAGCACACAAACATGCATGCATGCATGCATGTACACATACATGGACTTCCCAGTCTTCTCAGTTAAAATTCAGCTTGTAGTAACTAAAGAAAATTTATAATGCTCTATATTTTATAGAGTTTAAAAATACTTGCACTTTAAGAGAAAACTTTTCATGTCTGAAAATCCCTTCTCACGAAGGAAGTTATTTCTGATATTGGAGGTTGACAGTTTCACAGAGAAAACTTCAGGAGCACAGAGATATGCCTGACCCTCTCCACACGCACCATCTGGGGAGAATTCACCAACACAGAGGCTCAACCCCTCTGCTAAGTCAAAATCAAGTATCCCAACATCATTATTTCACAGAGAATACCCTACCTCATGTTAGGCATTCATATGTATTTTATTTGTTGAAGAGAGGAAGAAGATATAAAGGAGGGAATCATCCGAAATTACAGAGGACAGCATTTAAGTCAATATAGATATTTAAATTTAGGGTAAAATTAAATGATAATTTGAAATTATATGTGGAGTTTTATTTACTAAAGAATATTTTGGAAAGTTCAACTCCTATTTTCACTTATATTTTCAGAGAAGGTATTTGGTCCAAATGAAGAATACCCTCAATTATTGTTCTTTTATTGCAAGCAAAAAAGGATTTATACTTCTTTTCATGAAATATGGTTGTTTGACAACAGAAGGATAAATATTTTATATTTTTAGAAACAACAGTCAGGCTACTGATATTCGTAATTAGTTTTAATAAATCTGAATGCTTCTTATCATCTACTCTTTAGCTTGTCCCTGAGGAGTTGAATACCTCCGGGAAGATACGTGCCCCAGACCCGTAAATATGCAGTTCACAGAGCCCACCACCAGAGGGCAATAAAGAAGTCAAATCTTGAAACCATGGAGTGAAAATAGTGGGAGTTTAAATAAAAGCAACATTTCACAGTATGCTTTTCTGACCAACGTTATATCTAATAACTTAATGGATTGTATGTACATGGATTCTGAAAAGTCAGCAGCACACTTCACTGGTCAATTTCTATGATAAGGGGAACGTAATTGGAGTGTAGAAAAACAGTATACTTACATCTTAAAATTCCACCCCTACAGAATCTACTACTCACTATTGAAAAATGGTAAGAAGAATAGCTTTCTGTGTCTCAGTCACCAGTTAACATTTTCAAGAGTAGAATTTATCTTCCTATGATGCTCAAATACACAGGAGAAATGCATATCTAGGACAATGGATAAACTCTATACGACATGTGAAAATAATTATTCAAATGGAAAAAGTAAAAGATCTACAAGGAACAGTTTTATATGCATTAGTGTGGATATATACATAAAGAGGCTCTAAGAAACATAAAAATCACTTCCAGGAAGTAATTTTAGGTAGAAGAGAATTAACATGGATGAGGAAGAAAAGAGAGTTGGTTTTAAGATAGTTTCATTTACTTGTTTTTTTGTGTTTATTTATTTGTTTTATTTATTTGGTCTTTGGAATATAAGGAAACAGTGGCTTTCACATCCGTATCCCAGTGGAACAAAGGGACCGAGGTCTATACTGGAGCCCAGCCATTGTTTGACTATCTTGTAATAATACTGGTGAAATACAGCCAAATCATTTGAACTACAAGCATCCTCTCTGACAATAATCTTAAGACATCAACATTATAAATTAAAGAAAGGAAAGAGAGAATACTGTTTTCTTTAGAGAGAAAATACAGATTCTGGATCAAATCAATAATGTCAGCAAACCTCACGGGTATAAAATATTCTGCTGCCTATCATTCAGGTCATGCCTCTAGAAGAGGGAAACTGGGTGATAATTTCCCCAGATTTTATATTTAATTCAAATATTTTAGGTAAGAGGCATCTCTAGTAAAGCACTGTATCATTGATTTTTTCCAATAGGATAGCTCACAGGAGTTCCTCTTTCCTTCTCAAATACATATGGGGAAATGGAACTGGGTGTGGGTTAGAGGAACTATCTAAATAGAGCATAGTAATCAACAGTTTGTTTTTTAAAAATAGAAATTTCTATTTAAATTGTTTCCAGAGACAGAAACACACAGAGACAATTCCATGTGACAACAGTGGAAGAGACCAGAGTGATGCAGCTGCAAATCAAAAAATGCCAACACCAGTGATTGATGGCCACCACCAGAATCTGGTTAAGACAAAGAAGGATCCTCCCCTCGAGGCGTCAGAAAGAACATGGCCCTCTCAACACTCTTGAGTTTGATCTTCTGGCCTCTAGAGCTGTGATAAAATAAATTTCTGTTCTTTTAAGCTAACAAGTTTGTGGTATCTTGTTATGGTAGCCCTAGAGATAACAGTATTTGATTCCTGAGATGGCAACTGTATTCTGGCTATGTAATGACTATTCCAAGATGATCAACAGACACAAAGATAAAGAAAGGCAAAACTGAGACTAAGCCCAGTTCTTTTTATTCCCAGAATAATAAATGATTTTTTAATTAATTTAGATCTCTTTGTCTAACCCCTCTGCTTTTCAAAAGACTATGTGCGACCAATCGAATATTAACATGTTATACTTTCCTTTTACTTCATCTAAAATTATTTCTAATTCCCCTTATGAGTTCTTACTTGACCCATGAATTATTTAGGAATATATTGTTGAATTTCCATTTGTGATTTTCAACAAATTTCTTTCTGTTAACGATTTCTTATTGCATTCTGTTGTCATCTGAGAGCACTCTTTGTATTGTTTATATCCTTTAAAAGTACTGAAATTTGTTTTATGGCCTAGCATATAGTATATCCATGTGCATTGGAAAAGAATGTATATTCTGACGCTGTTGGGTGGAAGGTTTTATAGATGGCTGTTAGGTCTAGTTGATTGATAATGTTGTGCAAGTTTTTTTTTTTCTTGTTGATTTTCTGTCTGTTCTGCTATTGAAAGAAAGGTATTAAAGTATCCAACTATTATTGTAGAACTGTCTGTTTCTCTTTTCCGTTGTGTTGATTTTGCTTCAATGTATTTTGAAGTTCTGTTGTTAGGTGCATAAAAGTTTATAATTATTATACATTCTAGATGGTATAATCATTTTATCAGTTTAAAATATCTTTGTCTCTAGTAAAAATGTTCATCTTAAAATATATTTTTTTCTGATATTTTCTTAGCCACTCCAGTTTTGCTGTTGTTGTCTTGTTTTGTTGTGTTGTTACTGTTATGGTATATCTATTCCAACACTTTTACACTTCACCTATATATTTTCTTGACTCTAAAGTGGGTCACTTTCTTGTTGATGTTATATACATATATAACTGTATATTACATTCAAAAATTACATATATAATAACAAATTATGGCAGACTTTGAACTGGACCTTTTATTTTTTTCCGTATGCAGGCCTCTCAGTGTTGTGGGCTCTCCCGTTGCAGAGCACAGGCTCCGGACATGCAGGCTCAGCGGCCATGGCTCACGGGCCTAGCCGCTCCGCGGCATGTGGGATCTTTCCAAACCGGGGCACGAACCTGTGTCCTCTGCATCGGCATGCGGACTCTCAACCACTGTGCCACCAGGGAAGCCCTGAACTTCACCTTTAAATGAGTATGATTTAGACAGTAGAGCTTCCCTACCAAATGCAAATAACTCACTTGAACTCTCTTTTTTGTAAAGGACAGACCGATTCTTCCAAGGGGAATTCTTGAACTCATTAGATATGTGATATTCATTATAATTAGTTGCATTTAACACCACAGAAAGGACTTGATCAAAGGCTATTTTACTCTTTTCTTCCTCACTGGATGATTAGCTAGGTTCATTTTTAAATGGAAGATATACTCTAGATATTTCAACGTAGGGCATCTCTTCCTTTCAAATCTCAGAAAGAAAGGTGTGCTTCAGTTTCCCTGCAGAAAGCTCTAGTATCTTGCCCCCCTTTTGAAAGAGGAACGAATCCTTCTTTCTCTATTCTTCTTTGTCTTCTTCCCTTCATCAGCAATGAGCCTCTTTATCATTTTTGTCAGCCCAAAGAATAATTTTTCTCTTTCCAGGCCATTCAAAAATTGTACACTACAAAGTAAACAGGAAGAGCTTTATTTATAAAAATAAAACAGCTATGGCATTAGTTCTTAAAGAGTATAAAATTTTGATCCCTCATTCCAACAAAAAGTCTTGTTAGCATTTAGGGTTCAATGAGAGGCAATAAACAAAAATGTTTTGGTGACTCATTTGACATCTTTACTAATAGGTTTGAATTCATACTGGTGAATATCAGACATATTTGTGTTAGGCAATTAAAATTAAATTATATCTAGAGGTCTTTTAAGTTACCATATTAACATTAACAAGTAATCTTAGAACTCATCTTGAAAGTAAAAGGTACTTTTATACTTTATAATGAAAAAATCAATAAAATGTGCCTTTATGCAGAGAAAATGTAATTATAATACCAATTAATGTTAACTGGTCACTTTTTTATTGAAGTAGAGTTGACATACAATATTATGTTAGCTTCAAGTGTTCAACATAGTGATCCAACATCTAAATACATTTGAATTGGTCACCATGATAAGACTAGTAACCATATATCACCATACAAAATTATTACAGTATTATTGACTATATTCCTCATGCGGTAGATTGCATCCCCAAGACATTTATTTTATAACTGGAGATTTCTACCACTTAATCCCCTTCACCTATTTCTCTCAGTCCCCATCCCCCTTCCCCTCTAGTAATCACCAGTTTGTTCTCTGTATCTACAAGTTTGTTTCTGTTTTCTTTTCTTTGCTTTATTTTTTTAGATTTCACATATAAGTGAAATCATACAGTATTTGTTCTTCTCTGTCTGACTTATTTCACTTAGCACACCTAGTACTCTAGGTCAATCCATGTTGTTGCAAGTGAAGATATTTCATTCTTTTTTAGGACTAAGTAATATTTCATTATATATATGTGTATATGTACACCACATCTTCTTTATCCATTCATCTATTTATGGACACTAGTTTCTTCCATATCTTGGCTATTATAAGTAATGCTCCAATGAACAGAGGGGTGCATACATCCTTTCTTATTAGTGTTTTTGTTTTCTTTGGATAGATACTCAGAAGTTGAACTGTTGCATCATATGGTAATTCTATTTTTAACATTTGGGGGAACCTCTGTACTGTTTTCCATAGTGGCTGCACCAATTTACATTCCCACTAACAGTGCACAAGGGTTCCCTTTTTGATGATGGCCATTCGGACAGGTGTAAGGTGATATCCCACTGTGGTTTGGATTTGCATTTCCCAGATGATTAGTGATATTGAGCATCTTTTCATGTGTCTTTTGGTCATTTGTATGTATTCCCAAAGCAATGTAACCCCGATCAAAATACCAATGGTATTTTTCACAGAATTAGAACAAATAATCCTAAAATTTGTATAGAATCATCCAAACAAACAAACAAAAAACCTCCAATAACCAAAGCTATATTGAGAAAGAAAAACAAAGCTGGTGGTATGACATGCACTGATCTCAGACTATACTACAAAGCTATAGTAATCAAAACAGTATGGTATTAGCATAACAACAGACACATAGGTCAGTGGAATAGAATAGAGAGCCCAGAAATGAACCCACAGTTATGTGATCAATTAATCTACAACAAAGGAGGCAAGAACATACAATGAAATAAAGACAATAAATGGTGTTAGGAAAATTGGACAACTACTTGCAAAAGAGTGAAACTGAATTATTTCCTTACACTATACATAAACATAAATTTAAAATGGATTGAAGACTCACATTTAAGACCTGAAACCATAAAACCCCTAGGAAAAATACATTGACATCGATCTTAGCAATATTTTTTGGGGGTCTATCTCCTCAGGCATGGCCAACAGAAGTAAAATTAAACAAGTGTGATTATATCAAACTGAAAACCTTTTGCAGAGAGGAGAAAACCATCACAAAATGAAAAGGTAACTTACTGAATGAAAGATTTTTTCAAATGATATATCTGATAAGGAGTTAATATCCAAATTATCTAAAGAAATCATACAATTTAATATCAAAACCCCCCAGATATTCCAATTTAAAAATCGGCAGAGAACCTGAACTCGTTACTTTTTAAAGTGTTTGATACAGTACTTAGATGCATTCTTTTTTCATTAGCCTTGAATATCAATACTCTTAACGTCTCCGTTTATAAATGAAGAAATTAAGGAATGGAGAGATAAATGACTTGTCTAAGGTACAAAGCTTATTACAAAAAAGATTATACTAAACCAGACCTCTGATTCAGATTCCTATACTTTAATCATTATGGCTTACTGCAGAAGATTAGAGACAGAATTTGACATTGAAAGCTTAGATTCCAGTTTTTAATGTGACTTCTTCACCATGCCTTTATGTCTAAGGGAAAAAATTCTGGTCTGTACTGCCATTAATGATAATACTGCTTTAGAGAAATGTTCTGGAGGGAAAGGATATTATTCAAATTTATTTTTAAAGTTTTTTTTTGGTTTGACTTTGTTTCTTAATTTTCTCATGCTAGGATGGGAGGGCAAACCAAACCTAAACTAACAATACCAACTATATGTGTGTGCGTGTGAGTGTGCCTGTACTTATAAGTATGAAAATACATCTTACAAGAAAAGGCAAGGCCAGAATCTATAAGGCTAAGGATTTCGACTTTATCTTAGATGCAAGAGAAAGCAATTAAATGAAAAGATAGTTGTGTAGACACTAGGCTGTTCAAGTAGAGCAAAGGAGAAATGGTAGTGGCTAAGATGGTGGCAATGAAGATGAAGAGAAACATTATGTATGTGATGAGAGGGAGAGAGAGAGAGAGAGAGAGAGAGAGAGAGAGAGAGAGATGAGATTCCAGAGGACCTAATGATGCAGTCTATGCAGAAAGTGAAGAAAAGGAAGGAATTGAGGACCATTCCCAGGTTTTTGCACTGAGTTAGTTTTTGTGTGAATCATGGCACCATTCACTGAGGAAGAAAAGATTTGCAGGATGGGACAGTTTGGAAGAAGGAATAATTGAAGTTTCATTTTAGACATCTTAGTTGTAGAGACGTCAAGCAGCGTTCCTCATATTTCTCCAATGAAAAGAATCACCTGGGGATCTTATTGCACATATGGATTATCACCTTTTCTGCTAGAACTTCTGGTTTGGTAGTCTGAGTTGAACACAAAGTACTGGATTTTCTCACACTGCAGAAGAAAAAAAACACACTGAAGGAGGTGGGAAAGAGCTAACCTAAGTAACTTTGGAAAACAGTATTTTAATATACTGTAATTAACCATGCAGAATATATACTGAAAAGCTAAAGACAAAAAAAAATGTACACAAATATTGAACTTGTTAGTAAATTTATTTTTCACACGCGTACAGGTTAATGATTTTTAAATATTTTATGTGTATTCCAGAATTGAGCAAATGACTAAATAGACTGCAAATAATGAGAATCAGGTTTCTAATTGTTAAAGAGTGACAAATAAGGAAAGGGTAAGGGAGGCTAGAATAAACCCTGTGGTGTTGGATTGGAATCAAGGTATCAATTTGAATTCATATATCAATTTGAAGTTATATATATATGTAGGTAGACAGATGATAGATAAGGTGTGTGTGTGCACACGTGTGTGTGTATACACACACACCCAGATAGATAATATGAAAATAGAGATACTTGTATATTTTTATGTATTCGTATATATTTTTTCAGCTCTCTCTGCTGAAAACACAATGAGGTAGCTTGGATAGTGGTAAATCCACCTCATACCAAGATTCTGGTTTCTGAATACCATTATTAATGCAAGGAACAAGAACTTCACGGAGAAATGACTGATTCAAGGCTGAGACAGAGGAAAGTAAAAGATGGGTCTGGAGCATTTTGTGGTGTCAGAAAGTAAGATATTACTCCAAAAATTGTATGGTCATGTAGGAAAAATATAGGAGACAGCTGGAAGGAGTACCAGTGACCAAATATGGAACACTTTGAGAAACAAAACTATTAATGATAGTAATAAATTTTAACCCGTAGAATAAAATAAATATCCACAAGTTCACACTGATGTATGTATATATATGAACAAATAACCAGATAAATACATAAATGAACGAGAAGAACAGCTCTTTCTTATACTCAAATTATAGTTAATAAATGTAGAGGGAATGATGGGAATAGAAAATGAACAACCATCAAACACCACAGTAACTGGTGGAGTCAAAAATTATTGATGGATGCTAAAATTAGTATGGGAAAATTAAACAAGAAGCAGAATATTTGAACAATTTCAAATAATTACAAAGGGAAAAATAGTGATTTTGCAGCTATCATTATAACTAAGTCATCAAAGTTAGCATCCCCAGTAGTGAGACATACAGATTTGTTTGTACCTCTAATATGTACTGAAAATGGCATAATATCTCTCCTGATGTGTTCATGTCAAGAAATTCATATCCTCAGTCTAACCATGAGAAAATATCAAACAAACCCTATTTGAGAAAAATTCTACAAAATGACTGGATAAGATTTTCCATTAGTTCAAGGTCATAACAGACAAAAAAAGACTGAGGAACTATCCTAGATTAGAGAAGAATGGGGAGATATGACAAGCAAATGCAATAAGGGATCCTAGATTTGAATCTGGACCACAAGACAATAGGCAATATTTGAATACGCGTCTATAAATCGTTAGTAGCATTGTGACAATGTAAACTTTCTGCTTTCAATAATTATACTCTAGTAATATAAAATGTTAACATTTGGGGAAGCTGAGTAAAGGGTATATGGGAACTCATACTGCTATGTTTGAAGTTTTTTGATAAATAAGATTTGATAACACAGTTTTATAAAAACTTAGTTTGGACATTTCTGAACCTCTTTTTTGTTCCTTATGGAAGAAAGTTGCTTGTTTAGGGATAATACTAATTCAATGGGGGTAAGATCTACACAGGACCAACCCTAACATTCATAGTGTGTGGCACAGGAAACAACTTTGAATGGCCATTTCAAGGAACAATATACTTAAGTGTATACAATGAGTAAAGTGGATGAACTACACAAATTAATGAGTTGAAAAACCATAGAATCATAGAATTTTCTCACTGTAAAGGCTCTTACTTTCATAACTTTTCATAACTTTTCAGTTCCTATGGGTAAATACCAAAGAGCATGATTACTAGATCACTGTATGGTAAAAGTATGTTTATTTTGTAAGCAACTGCCAAGTATCCCGCTAGCCACAAATGAGATTTCCAATTGTTCTGCATTATCACCAACTTCGGTATTTCAGTTTTGGGATTTTAGCCATTTAAATAGGTGTGTAGTGGTATCTCATTATTGTTCTAATTCAAAATTCACTGATGACATGGAATGTGCAGCATCTTTTCATATGCTTATTTGCCATGTGTCTATTTTCTTTGTTTAACCATAGTAGTTTTGTTGTTTTTTTTTAAACCAAGGCCTGCTAACTCTTGTCCTCCTGTGTCTATTTATGTTGTCTTTTTTCTTTCTTTCTTCTTTTTTTGAACATTTGATCATTTAGTATTTTTCCTGGTTATGTCCTATTATTTTTTATACTAAAATTGGGCTTAACTTATTTTAGGAAACTATAAAGATACCTCCACATTCTGGATGTTGTTATCTTTCTCTTGAAAAGATTTACTTTGGCCCATGGCAGACAGTTACTATAGGGACTGGTAACCTTAGTCCATTCTCAGTTTCAGCTCATTCAAAGCCGTTTTTCAGTCTGTGTGAAGGTTGGTCTATTTCTGTCTTGTCCTTCCTCTATGGGTGTTGCCCTTTGGGATTACCATGTGAATGTTTGGATTCTCCCTATTCCCAACTACCCTTGTATTTGTTAGGCTTTAAATGTAATGGTTCCCGCAGCCCTGTGAGACTAAAGATACACTTAGCTTGTCATTCCATTAGTTGTTGCCTTTAGCTTGAGCTGTTGCCCATTGGCTTCTGTGGTTACAGTCTTTTGAACTCTTTGGCTTTTCAGCTCCTAGGCTGTATGAGCTGAATCAGCAAATGCCCCAAGGACAAAAGCTGCACCAAGTGTCAAGCTTGCGTCTGTGTTTCCCTTCTCCCCACAACTTGGCCCACATGTCTTGGTGTCTCTCTAACATTCAGACGCCAGCGAACAGAAGTTTTCCTACTCGATCCAGCTTGTCTAAAATTCCTTTAGACTTCGCCTGATCTTATGTTATTATTCAACTATCATCTCAATTACCCCAGGAAGAAAATTTACAATTTTATGTTTTATTTTTTCATTTTCTATATTACCTCAGTTTCTGTAGAGACCTTTTACCTCCCTGTTCAGTCTAGTTCCTGTGTTAGCAGCAAGATGGAGATAAGGTGGAGGCTAAGAATACTGGGGGGAAATCACTGATGAATGATATGTCTCGTTCTTTTTGTTTTTTCCTCTCCTTATTTATTACTCTGGCAGCCTACACCTGCCTTTCTTCATTTGACCCAGTTGCCCAAATAAGAAACCCACTCTGGTAAAGACCTGACTTTACTCTCAACAATGTCTGCATGTTAGGATTAGCTAGATGATGAACACCATGCCAGAGTTCTTTGTGTGACACTTTTGCAGACTTTTGTTAGCCCTTTAGTTTGCCTCTTGCAAACGCTGCTCAGATTGTTGAGGTTTTCTAAGATTCTGTAGGTCAAACCTCTCTACCTGCATACCAGATGAGCCCTTCTCTCTTTCCTGACTTCACTTGTGGGAGGTTAGCCCTCGGTTCTTCTTTTTCCCCATCCAATCATAATTGTTCATGAATTCCAAAAGGCCCTCAAAATATCTGTCGTCCCTTTCTCTCTTCTCTTTTTTATCAACACTGTTAAATATTAACCATATATTTGCATACCTCTTTCTTACTTACAGTGGAATATTGGAAGGCTCGCTCATTAAGTGTGAGCCCCACCAAATTAGGACTCATACAACACTCTCCTCCAGGCCAAAACTTTTGATATCCACTGGGTTTTTTTATACTATCTTATATGTATCTAAATTTGTAATGATTTAGTTAATTCCTGAGTTACGTGACAATAAGAAATCAGTCAAATTAGCACTACAGAAGTGCAGCTTAGACCTAGGGACCAGAACCAAGGACCACAAAAACCTGTGAACCAATAAGTTTCACTTGTACTTCATGTTTAACAACTGCTGAGGGTGAATGGGAAGTGAGGGAAAAAGAGTTTAACTTCATATCACAGAAACTTGCACTAAAATGAAGAGGAAAATGACCCAGTTCCTGGTTCAAGTCACTGCAATCTGCTTCAATAAATAATAACAGCACACAAGGAAAACAAACACTATATGATAGGAACAATGGATAATTAATTACCAGATCAGGGAGGACAGATTACACTTGCTATGGGATTTCATTAAAGAAGGATTCCAAAAAGTACTGGCTTCTTCTGAGAAGACTTCTCAGGACAGGTAGCATTTAAACTGAGTCTTGAACAAGTATATAGAGGGTAGGGAACAGGCCTTCCGGGCAGGGAACAGGCACAGTGTCAGGAATGGCACAAAGGCCTTATGGAATACGGGACAAAACTGGCTGAACACAGGAGTGCTACGTGTTGGGGAATATGGGGGAAGGCTGGCTGAGGTTGGTTAAATGAAACATAATTAGACAGAAGAGAAAGTAGGTGGAAAGACACGTGGAAGACTGTGGAAAGCCCCTGAAGATGGAGGTCAGCATAATAATATGAAGAACTCAGTGGTACTTTGACACTGTATGAATGTCTAGGTTTAAAAAATCAGGAAAACACAATAAAAGAATAAACTACCGATATAATGATATGTAATCAGAGGCCAGATACCAAAGAATACACACTGTGTGTTTCCACATATGTCATATATGGTGATAGATAGAGGTCAGCTTAGGTGTTGCCCTGGGAGAGTATGGAACAGAAAGAAGTAACAGAGAACCGTGTAGGCAGTTAGAAATATTTTATAATATCTTGATCTGGTGTTGGATACATGGGTGCATAGAGATGTAAAAATTCAGTTATTAGCAATGTAGTTAACCTACTAGAGTTTTTTTTAATGTATGCGTACATTAAAAAAACCTCTAGTAGGTTAATTAGGCTGTCAGTTGTATGAAGTAAATTTTGGTCAAGGAATAGCCAAGGTAGTAATGCAGTAATAAGTTATAAATGTACTCACTGTGCTCTAGAATGTCACAATTGGAATACAAGAAATATGTGTAAGAAAAAAGACAAGTATTGAATATTGATGGTTGGATGAGCTGAATAAGTTAGATCACTCTACTTTCAATTTAAGAACTTGGCCAGTGTTTGGATACCTTTGAACAAAGAAAAAAAAGAAATACAATTTTTATTACGCATATGCTATGTATCAATTCCTGACTGATATTTTGACACATATAAACATGGGAAATATTGCACCTTGTAACTGAGACAATGAAGATGAGTGAGGTAGCTGGTTTTGACACTAGAGGCTGAGAAAACCATCAGCTCATAATCGTAAGAAGTCTGAAGTCGGAGGAAAAGAATCAAGAGGAAATAGTGGTAAGTGCCAGGAGCTTCTGGAAACTACATCAGAGATGAAGACTCCAGGATTGTTGAGCTTTCTAAGAGTCCCAATAACTCAGGTAAAAACAGAAGGCTTAAAACTGAATCCTGGGGATATATGTATGCACATAGCTGATTCACTTTGTTATACAGCAGAAACTAACACAACACTGTAAAGCAATTATACTCCAATAAAGATGTAAAAAAAACAAAAAAAACTGACTCCTGCAAAGTAACAATTGTTAGGACAAACAGTAAAGAATTATAAGAAAAATAATCACATGCCTGTCCCAACAGAGAAATATCCTAAGCTCCATCTCACCATTTCTCCGATTGGCCTTTCACAAAATACAGTCCCATCAGCTGAATATAGGTTTGTCAAGTAACTGTAAGTAAGACTGAATTAAACAAAAATAAATCAATTCCTTCCTCCAAAACTTTTCAGAGTATGTAATGTAACAAAGTGAAACTTGAATTTCATGTCGGGATGTAGAGTACGGCTCTTCCCAAATGCTTCTGTCTTCTAACTACATTAACATCATCTAAAACCAGTGTTCTGCAGGACAGAGATTGTGAAACGCTGCTCTCATCATGTAAGATATCAAGTCTTTCTGAAAATCCATTCTTCCTTCTGCCCTTTCTTGTGTTGTCCCTGTCACCTGGAATGTCTGTCCTAAGCTCCACCTGCCAAAACCCTACCCATTTTTAGGATCCAAGAGATAATAAAAGGCTTACATTACTGAAAGGCAGAGAAAGAAATCCCTTCCTAGGGATCTACATTTCCTTCCTAGGGAGAAGAAAAATTGTAAAGTATACCACAGTGACCTTAAGTCTATGAATGTAACTATGTTGTGTTACTTTGAGTTCTGTAAAAGTCAATGTGCTACAATATACATGGATATGAATGTTTAATCTCTTACAAGTAGAACTTGCTGATAACTTTCATCATGAGCGAGGTTAATGATTAAGGGAGCCATTGTATTTGGCTCAGCCCTTATAACTAGGGAATATTAAAATTGGAAAGGTCCCTAGATATTAGCAAATCTATCCACCTCATATTCTAAGTAAGGAAACTGAGACCTTCATAGATTGGATATTTATATTAACAAAGGAAAAGGTTATAAGATTGGCAGAACTACCTTTTAGATTAAGAATTTTGAGATTTTTATAGACTACTAGGACATTATGTCCACTGATATTGAGACAATGTGTTTCTTAGTCATCATTTTCTATTGCACTGACCAAGCGAGGTGGCAGTCAGTAGTTGTACAAAGGGAAAAAGAAAACTTTAGGAACTCCCGATTTATATACGCAGGGAAATTCATCATTCATGTATTTAAGCTAACTGGATGCAGTTTATCAGCTACATTGAGGAATGGTGAAGTGAAGTGTCTATACAATTAACATGTTAGTTTGTGTCATGACCTCCCTGTTGTTCAAGTGAGTTAACGGTTAGCACTCAACTAGGCACTTAAGAGTCCATTATAAATCTGGACTAAACGTTTATCTGTGGCATCTTTATTCTTCTTTGGTGCCCTTAGGCAGAATTAGCCCTCTTATGTTTTGATAAATTCAAGTATTAAACAGGGCTAAGGTTTCACAAGTTCTTTGGCCTAAACATGGGGGTAAGGGAGACCAATGAGCTGGAGTACTTCTAGATTTCAGAATGGTCAGATTGAGGAAGAAGAGTCTTATGCCAGAGGGGAAAGAAGACTGATTATAATTACCTATTTTTAAAAATTCCAACCCTTTTCAATGTTCTAAAGTGATCAGGAAGTACATGGGTATGCTAGGAAGTAAGGGACTCAAGCAACAATATTCTCTAAGAGTTTGTGGATGGCAATGAAGAGGAAAGGAAGATAGAGACAATCCTAGAAAAGGTTTTAGTTGGCCATAATAATGAAGTCAGAAGGAGAAGAAGAAGAAGAAGAATGACACACGCAATGGGAAAGAGAAAGCAAGAATAGAGAAGCAAAAGGGAGAGTAGAAAAATGAGACAAATTTGGAGAAGGAAATGAGGAAGAAAACTGGGTGAAAGAAGGAAGCACTGATGGTAGACCACTTGACACTCAAACATTAACACGATGCACATTTAAGATGTGTCATCCATGGCCATGGTCATTACCCTCAAATAGTTTACAGTACGTGTTTCAGAGACATTTATAAATTGAAAATGCCATTAAAATAAGTGCCAGGGTATAAGTATTCATGGAATTGTATGGGAGAATATAAAGTCCCCCGTCAAAGAGCCTTCTGAGACATCGGAAAAAAAGGAAAAACCTAAAAAGCATAAGACTCTTCCTATTTTCATTTCCAATGATACATCCCAATCTTGATGATCAATCAGCGATTTAAATATCAACTATAAACACAGTATTTTATGAGCTGCTATGCAGTATACTATACTAGAGCAATAGAACAGAGAGGACCTCAAACCCTCTGTTCCCTCAAATTGAAAGGCACGCTTCCTGACCCCTCCAGACCACTACTGGACACAAGGAACACACACTAATGTTTCAGGACCCCAACCAGCAGTCACCTGCTTTGTGATTACTTCCATGACACACCCTAACACCACTGACTTTCCTGCTCCTACGGGACATGACATATATTTCCTATTTTAACACATACCACAGTGCATTATGATTGCAGGTAGATGTTCTAACAACTTGAAAGAGAATGATGACTTTTTTCTCTTTACATCTTGTTATTTCCTACTCCTAATATTTCTTGAAGAGAAACCATAAAAATATAAACAAACACAAAAAACAGATAATATACAAAACGTGTGCTTTGCACCTTAACACAAACTTAAGTAAAATTAATTCTGACAGTATCCGGCATGACAAACTTCCATGGTACAAATGAGAGTGGACCAAGGTTTGAGCAGGTACAGGAGACAATCCAGGCATGAACAACACCAAGGAAAGGTAGACAGGAAGTAACATGGTGTGTAGGAAATCACAAGACCAGTCTGATGGGAAGAGACTTAAACAAGACTGAAACTCACTTTCTAAACCTCCATCTCCAACAGGACAATTCGCAAGACACAGGTGCACCAAAGTGGCCCAATATTCAATCCCTTTAATGGTGAGGAACAGTTTAAAATTTTATAAATTTAGTTTGCCCAGAAGCAACTATCAGATGTTGGCAGGACACAATGAAGGCTTACCTTTGTTAACATAGTTAAGTCTCTCTCTCTCACAACTAGCCCACTTGGATCCACGTTCCTTAGCACACCCGACGCACTTACACAGCATTGATGAGCTTTACGCAACTGGAAGGTCACATCTTTATTTCTTATTGCAGGAACACAACATCTGGAAACTTTATTTCTATCAGAAGCTAAAGCAAAATTATTGTAAAATGAGTCATTTAAACCATACATTTTATCACCGTTAAAAAGCATCTGCTCTGTGCTAAGGATTAGAAATGATTCCTGTCCTTAAAGCCTCATTAAGGACGAAGATCTATAAACTCAAAATTTCAATCACATGAGATAAAGAACCAGAACCTTTAAGCACAGAAGTGCCTATGGAGGCCAAAAGTTATAGCTAAGTGACGGCTTCATGATAACCCTGAAGTACAGTCTAGAAAGATGAGGCTATGCAGAGTTGGAGTAGGAGGTGCATTAACTGCAGAGGAAACATCTGTGAAAAGACACTCGAGCCTGACACCTGCTGGGCACTGTAAATACTGCAGGTGGGGATGACGAAAGACCAGGAGTCCAAGTGTGAGAAGAGACAGAAATAAAAATAGACATGTTGGCCCAAGCAAGCCTGGGAGAGAGCATGGCTTGTATCCCACAGGTGATGAGGCCTGGGGCTACCACTGGCTGAGTAAGGGTGCCTCCGCTGATTAGAAAAAGGCTCCCCGCTTCTGAAGGACCAATTAGACAAAGGGAGTGATCACAAAAAGCTCCCCTTCCTCAGGGCCAAAGAGCCCCAGGAGGCTTGGCAAAGCACAGTTCAGATTACAGGCCTCTGTGCAGAGCACATGCTGGGCGGCTAGTATGCACTAACTCTGTGTGGGCAAGCCATTAGCAGCATTATTTTAGGCATATCTTGTCATGTTAGAAGATCACTCAACCCGAGTAGGCAGATGAACTTAGAGGCACTGAGACCAGGGGCCACGAAACCACCCAGGAGTTTCTACCATAGTCGGGGCAAAATGTAATGTGGACGAAGAAGCAAATTTAGGAGGAGGCCAAAATTTACAAGCTAGACCCACTGGATGAAAGTCATAAAGAAAGTTCAGGGAAGGAATTCTGAAGAGAATGGGCTCTGCATTTTTCTGACAATCAATGTAAAATATTAGGCAAAATTAAGTACAGTGGCCTTTAAGGTCCCTTCCAGCTCTAATTTCTTTTGATTTCTAACTTATTACTCTGGTTAAGTAAAGTCCCTTCAGAGGTACAGAACAGTTCCTACACCTGAATGGGATGCAAAGAATAATCTGACTTCTCTTCACCAGGGGATGTGTGGAACTGTCCTTGCAGAAGAGGTAACACATGGTGAGAACCCCAGATCCTAGAAAAGGGCCAGGCACACGATAAGTATTCAGCTTTTTGAAAACAAATGAACAATCATTTCCTCTTCTACATCTTCACACCCTTTATCTGCTGGTTGCTTTCTTTCAGCTTATAAACTTCCTCAATATACCCACTTAAAAAGCCCTCAGACCTATGATTCTTTGTATCTTGTTGTGGGTAACCTAAGTCTCTCCCATGCCTTCAAACACCTCTCCTCCCCAAAAGCCCAGATATGAACCTTGGGCCCAGACCTGTCTACCAGGCCCCTCTAAAGCACTGAAGATGAAGTAAGATCCTCTCCCCACCCCCAATCCCTTCCTACTGTGCTCTGTCTCTCTCAAAAAGATGCAGCTGTAAACTGTCACCCACGCTTGCTGCCCTCCCTTTTCTAACTGGTCACCAGGCCCCACCCATTCTCTCTCAGATCTGCAAAATCCAGTCCAACCTTTTATAACTTAAGTGGGAACCTTAGATTACAATTCACCCTGCACCCAATCAAGTGCCTTGCACATGGAGGTCCGAGTGAGTCTCTAAACCACAAGTCCATCTCACTGTTCTTTAGGGTTTCCCATAGCCCTCAGGATAAACATCTAAACTTCTGACAGGACAAACAAGGCCCCCTTCTCTTGGGCCCCACTAACTTTCCAGTATCAACTCTCATTTCTTTCCCAAACCCTGAGTTCCAGTCCTATACCTTAGTTTTGCCATATTTTCTTATATTTCTCAAACTTTGACACACACTGCTCCCTCCTGCCACCCCAGGAGCTTCTACATATCCTTAGAAAGGATGGCACCTCCTCCAAGAAGCCTACCCTGAACTTTCCCTTCCAAGATTCTGTGCTCTGCAAAGGGGAAAGGTGGGGGGGGAGGGATACATTAGGAGTTTGGCATTAACATACACACACGACTCTATATAAAACAGATAATCCACAAGAACCTACTGCATAGCACAGGGAACTCTACACCATATCCTGTAACAAACTCTATGGGAAAAGAATCTGAAAAAGAATGGATATATGAATAACTAAACCACTTTGCTGTACACCTGAAACTAACACAATATTGTACATCAACTAACCTCCAATATAAAATAATAATTAAATTTTAAAAAAAGATTCTGTGCTCTGTAGCACCAGAACTCACTTCTTCCAGAGCACTGACTACTGCGCTTGTGTTTACCTGCCGCCCAGTAGAAGGGGAGATTACCTAGGGCAGAAGCATCGTCTCCAGCAGCCCTTGGTTCTGACAACTCATTCAAGTGCCAGGCTACTTTACACACATAACCTGCTTAATTCATTCTAAGAACCCACAGAAAGAGTGGTTTTTAATGTCATTTTACAAGTGTGGGGATTGCAGTTCAAAAGTAACCTGCCCAGGCCACAGACAGCGTAAGCCCTGGAATTCAAACCCTAAGCTGCCTTCACACCAGTGCTCCTTCCACTATATGATACGACTACTGAAAAACAGATTTTTTTTCCTGAACCCTGTTTTAATGGAAAGGAAATGAAGCTGGGATATATCCATTTCCTAATCGCTTTGGCGTGTACCAGGCAAAGTCGTTCAACAGACCAGGTAACATCTGTGGAACAATTAACGATGCTCCAAACTGTCCTAAGTGTTCTACATTGTAGGGTCTACAAACATGAACACAGTGCGACCTTGTAACCTCCAGAGAGAGTGAGTCCTGTTCAGCCCATGCTACAGATGAGAACACTGAGACCTAGAAGCCTTAAGGCACTCGGCCGGGGTCACCGAGCTGGCAGGAGTCCTAGGCCGTACGCCCCATCCAGCGCACACACACCCGGGCACTGGGCTCCGGTTCTAGTGCCCACCCTCCACCTTGCACCATCTAAAACCCCGCTTCGCAGCGCCCACATGAGAGCCCCTGGAAGCGGGAAGTACAAAGCTGTCTCAAACAGATGAACCAGTTTGCAGGGCAGAAGTTGAGACACTGATGTAGAGAACAAACGTATGGACACCAAGGGAGGAAAGCCGCGGCGGGGTGGGGATGGTGGTGTGCTGAGCTGGGCGAGTCGGATTGACATGTATACACTGATGTGTATAAAATTGATGACTAATAAGAACATGCTGTATAAAAAAATAAAGTAAAATTCAAAAATCAAAAGAAAGAAGAATACTGTCTACTGTCCTCCACGCCCCCTGGAACACTCACTGTAAATACCCAGGAGGTGCCTGCAGAATGAATGAATCAATGAACAAACAAGCTCACTCATTTCAAACGTGCAGTCACATGCGTAATCTGACCTTCTGAGAAGTTAAGCTTCTGGAAGGAGCCCATTTTCTTAATGTACTCAGCATCGAGTCATCACAAAACATGAACTCTTATAAAGCACTGCCCCCTCACCTCCCATGAGAGAGCAAAATTCCTCAGCAGGGAAATGGGAGGGTAGCAGACATTACGCGCAAACTTTAGGAAGGCTGCGGCTCACTGAGCACTTCACTAGGGCCCCTGACCGCCTGCCTGGTAGTAGGACAGACACACCAGGAACGGCTGCTGACCGGCAGAAAGAGCGCCCGGCCATTCAGGCAGCACACCCCGCACCCTGCCAAGCGAGGTCCGGCCAGCAAGGGAAAGACGCTCTCCACTGCAGAACCGCCCACCACTAGAAAGCCAGGTCCTGCCAGGGCCTGGACACACGAGGCCTTCCTTACAAGGGTTACACATCTGTGGCCTTGCTCTGCCTCGAATAAAAGACAGTGACGGGGACAACGTGACCATCTCCAGATGAACTTCCAACTTCGTTTCAAGTGCCTGGGTGCTGGGTCACAGTGGATTTCTCAACTCTTCCAATATTCAAAAATATCCATTTCTAAGATGCAGGAGGGTTGTTAAACATACACTTAGCACAGACCCCAGTCCCACTCCTGAGTATTTTCTCAAGTGACGTAAAAACCCAAGTTCACATGGAAAACTGCCCTGGGATGTTTACAGCAGCTTTATTCCCGATCCCCTCAAAAGTGGAAACATCCCACAAGTCCTGCCACCCGCAGGCGAATGGACAAACGGAAAATGGAATACAACACAGCCAGAAAAAGGAGTGGCTTCTCATACCCGCAACAACAGGGATGACGGACTTCCCTGGTGGTCCAGTGATTAAGACTCCACGCTCCCAATGCAGGGGGCCCGGGGTCCATCCCTGCTCAGGGAACTAGATCCCCCACGCCGCAACTAAAACATACTGCACGCGGTAATGAAGAGCCCATGTGCCGCAACTAAGACCCAGCACAGCCAAGTAAATAACTAACTAAATAAATATTTAAAACAACAACAACAACAAAACAAACCCGGGAGGAATCTCGCATAGGTTTTGCTGAGCCAACGCAGCCAGAATCAAAAAGCTACATGCTGTTGTTCCGTTTATCTGACTTTCTGGAAAAGCCAAAACCTTAGGGACAGAGAGGAGATTAGTGGCCAAGAGGCTAGAGGCACCCTGGCGCCAAAGGGCAGCAAATGGGATGACAGGATCGCTCTGCCGCCTGATGGCGATCAAAACTCCTACAACTGTGCACTACAAGTGAACTATGCTTCACGGCTACTAAGGACACACAAATTATTACATTTTGAAAAATGCGCCGGCCAGCCATCCCGTGCATGACAAGTGCAGTAAGAAGGGCGGGGAGGCGAGGCAAGTGGATCAGCTGGAGTTCTGAAGGTTCTCCCCACTTTCAGTTTCCCTCCCCTGGCATGTCTCCCCGCCCGGCCCACTGCTGCTCAGGTCGCCCACCCGGGACACCCGGAGTTACCCAACCGGAAAAGCCAGAGCCCAGGCTCAGCCACGCCTCCAGGCACAGGAAGGGCAAAAATAGAAAGCGCCAGTGCGCGGTGGAGGGCTGGAAACCCTCGGACCTCAGATAACTGCGGAGAACCGGGCCTCGGAGTCAACATCGGCTCCCAGGCGGTCCCAGCGTCCCAACCCCGACCCCGGTCGCGACACAGTTTCCACAAAACTGACACACACGGAGCCCGCGCGAGGGGCGGGTCGCGCGGGCTTCCCCGCCGGGTCGCCTGGAGGCCGGTCCCCCGCAAGCTGAGCGCACGAAAGGGCGCCCCAAAGGCGCCGGCCCAAGGCGCCCGCTGCGCTTTCCCTCCGGAAGGTGGGCTGCGGGGCCCAAGCGTAAACCCTGAGACAAGGTACACGCACACCACGCCGCCACAGGGGACGAGAGGCCGGGCGCCCACCTGGCCGGACACCCTGCATTTCTGGAATCACCGGACTTCTGTGTAAATTTCCCTTTGGCGTGTCATTTTCCAAAGGCCACTCAAGATCAGGGGACGGAACGCCTCCTCTCCAAGTGTCCTGCCAGCCCACCCACTCAAGATCAGAGGGACAAAATGCCTAACTAAAACAAAACAAAACAGAAACACAAAAAACTGGAGAGAGGGAGGAAAGGGTGCCCTCAAAAATAAAAAAAAAACCTAAGCACGTTGACAGCGCTAAGAATAAACTACCAGGAAACAGAATCCCTACATGTCAGATCCTAAAGTACAGAAGGGCAAGCCCGCCGGCAGTCCAGGCCCGGGGGGACCGGGGTCCCCAGCCCTGCAGAGCCAACCGCAGACCGGCTCGGGCGCCCCTCGGAAGCGCGGGGTCCCCGCGGCCGAGTCTGCGCCCCCGGCCGGCGCCGGCTCCCCTCTGCCCACCCTGCGCGCGGGGGCTGGAAACGGCCGCGGAGAACC
Organism: Mesoplodon bidens; assembly: GCF_964165515.1. Lineage (NCBI taxonomy): Eukaryota > Metazoa > Chordata > Mammalia > Artiodactyla > Ziphiidae > Mesoplodon > Mesoplodon bidens. The sequence goes on from NW_027671994.1 coordinate 219,492, forward strand.
ACGGCGCGGGGGAAAGGGGGGCTCCAAAGAAGGTCTGGCGACTCGAGTCGCTCCGTTTCTCGGTGGGCTCAGCGCGCGCCGTGGGGGAAGAGGGGCGGGGGTCCGGGAGGAGGGGACGGGTGGCACTTACGTAGACCTGCAGCGGCCACAGGCAGACGGCGGGCTCGGCCCCCACGAGCGACTCCAGCCTCAGCTCCAGCTTCTCCCCCATGTCTTCGCGCGCGGCCCCCGCACCGTGCTAGTCTGGCGCTTGGGGGAGGGGCGCGGCGCCGCCGGCGGGGGCGGGGCACACGGGCAGGCGGGCGGCTGAGGGGAGGGCGCCTGGCCTGGGCCTCAGCCGCCGCCGCCGCCGCGCTCCCGTCCGGCCCCCGGTTCCCTCTTTGTGGTCACAGGCCTGGGGCCTCCAGCGCTGCTGCGAACTCGGGCCGGCGTGAGGCGAGCACAGTGAGCCGGGGGCCGGGGCGAACCACTCACGGCACGCGCGGCCCACCCCGTGGACTCGCCCGCTCTCACGACGCACGCACGCACGTCTTCGGCTGACCCCGGCCACCCCCACCGGCCCGAAGTGGGGACCCGAGGAGAGCCCTCGGTGCCTGGGGTGGCGGGTTCGACTCCCGCCCTTGACGTACCGTGACACACACACACACACACACCCCTCCCCCCCAATAAGAAGACTATAATTCCTCATTAAATATGACAGCCGGCATCCCGGCTTCTGTTCACAAAAATGCCGTGTATGTAGCCTATGCTAGGCACCAGACCACGGACGCTCAGTACTGGCAAAAAAGGAAATGCCCTGCCCTCATGGCACTGCCATTTTAATTGGAATAGTAGTGACAATGGTCAAGGGAGAAAATAAAGTGTCATCATCGCCACGGGGATGGTTAATCTCACGTGCGCACTGCGTGGGGCCCCGGCAACCACAAACATTATTCCAGATGTGGCCAGGAAGGTATTTTTCGGAAGAGATTAACACTGAAATTGGTCCATTTTGCGTAAAGGAGATTGTCAGTGCCGTGGCGTGGGTGGGCCTCGTCCATCAGTTGAAGGACTGGAGAGAAAAATGAGGTTCCCTAGAAAGAGGGAACTGTTCCTCCAATGGCCTTGGGACATCAGCTCTTCCCTGTGTCTCCAGCCCAGAGTCCTGCCCTGACTTGCCTGCCTCACGGTCACGAGTCAACTCCTTAAAACAAAACTATATATGTAAAAATACTGAATATACACAAGCCTATTAATTTGTATATGTGTGTCTACATATTATATATGTATACACGTTTATATGTGCGTGCGTTTGTAGTATATGTGTAAGTACTATATACAGTATACTTACAAGCCTATATGTGTGTGTATATATTGTATGCATGTATGTATGTGTATATATATAGTATACATATTATAAATGTGAACATGCTGTATATATACACACACCCATATATTGATATATGGGTGTGTGTATATATACAGTATAGGTACACTGTATGTATGTATGTATACAGTGTATATTTATATATAGGTGTGTATATATGTTGTATACCTGTATGTGTATACGTTGTATAGGTATTATATGTATATATGTATATACTATATATAGACACACTTGTGTATGTATTTATATGTGTATTTACATGCACATATGTACATATAGGTGTGTATGTGTGTGTATACGTTGTGTATATGTATGTGTATATATCTTATATATATATGTATATATATGATGAATTTATATATACAGTACATATATATTTTTATGCTACATGCTTTTATATGTAGGTGTATATGTGTGTCTATATGTACGTGTATGTATTGCATATATTATATATGTATGCATACTATATATATACACACACCTAAATATCTTTGTATGTGTGTATATATGTATGATATACATGTACCTAGGTGTCTATTGCATGTTATACGTATGTGTACATACTGTATATATATAAACTATGCATTTTATGTGTGTATGTATAGTGTATATGTATGTGTGTATTGTATATGTGTATATGTGTGTATACATACTGTATATATACAAACTGTGCATTTTATGTGTGTATATGTGTGTGTATTGTATATACTATATGTGTATATGTCTGTATGCATACTGCCTATATACACAGCTGTATATTTTTGTATGCATGTACATATGTACGTGTGTGTGTATATATACACACATAAACCCTATGGATTCTGTTTGTCTGGAGAACCCTTACTGATACGGACACTTATGACAATTGAGCACCTGCCCTTTGCCAGCCAGGGAGCCAAACACTTGTCTTTTCGGTGTCTGCCTTAAGTGTCACAAGTCCCGGGAGGGAAGGTGATGCCGCTCCTACCAGTTGAGGTGCCTCAGGGTCAGAGAGGTGCACAGCGCGGGGGGCTGGAGCCTGGTGGAGCCCAGGTGGAGTTCTAGCAGCAGTACAGCCTAGCAGTCCCACTTCCCCGGGTGCTTCTCACAAAGACGCCGAGGGAGAGACTGGGTCTGAAGGAGGGGATGAGGAAGCTTCCGTGGGTCTGCAAGCCCAGACCAAGGCTGACTCGTCAAGGGTGTTAGAGGTCAGGACTGTGGTTACCCCGGGGGTGGGGTTACACAGAGCCATTCCCATTCTGAAAAAGTATCCATTCTGCTCTTGTTTGTATGTTTACCCCCCTCCCCCAAATCTTTTAAAAACAGATTCTCTTGGCTGCTGGGAGCACACACGGGGAAGTTGTGTGTGAGAGGGTGCAGTCCAGGGGACAGGGAGGATAAGACCCCCACCCTTAGCGCCAGGAGTGGCTCAGCTTTGTGAGCTAAGGATGGCCCGCGAGGTCCCAGAGAGAAGGGTCCCTACTCCGTCCCTGCTCCGTGCACCCCATTCCCAGCCTGAGAAGCCTAGAGCCACCCCCCACACACACACACCAGGGAGGAGAGCCAGTCACCCTGGCTCACAGGCTGCGGCTCCAAGACTCCTGGCACTAGGAGCTCAGCTTTCATGCCCTAGGACAGGGCCAGAGCTGTTGTCTCCGGAAACTCTCTGTCTCTCGCCCGCCCTCCCTCCCCCCCTCCTCCGCCTCTTCCCCTCCCGCTCCAGCTGGCCTGCCCTCCACCCTGCATTTCTACACAGGATGGCTCACAGACAGCTGCTCCCTGTGTCCACCCACCACCATTCGATGGATGTCAAAGCAAGCCCTGGGGACTTCCCTGGAGGTCCAGCGATTAAGACTCCGAGTTTCCACTGCAGGGGGCGCAGTTTTGATCCCTGGGCAGGGAAATAAAATCCCACATGCCGCACAGCACGGCCAAAAAAATAAATGAATAAAAAATAAAGTTATAGTGATGAAACAGCCCTAGTGGTGCTAGGATGGGACATATAGCTCTATGGTATAGAATAAAGGTCCAGAAACAGATATATGAGAACTTGATATGACAGAAAGTGGGGAAATTAAGGAGTTTTCAATAAATGGCATTAGGACAATTGCATATCCATGTGGGAAAAAGTAAATTAGAAAAAATAAAAGCAAGCCCTGGTCAGGTGTGACCTTGGGCCCAGGGCCATTGGCACACGTTGTCGTGTGGGATGTTCTTCCTTAGACTCCTCCCTCCCTCCTGTGCCACTTTCCCCGCCAGGTAAAGAACTCTGCCTGGTCAATAAGACCCTAGAGGTCCTTGGCCATTGCTATTGCAGTTGGAATTGTTACTGTGTTTACATAGGGTGACCAACACCCGCCTGCAGTTTGCCCAGGACCGCTCAGGTTTGAGCGCTGGAACTGTGGGGAAACCCTCATTCCCGGGGAACCCCAGAAGGCTGGTCAGCCTATTTAGGACGGATCTCTCACTTGATCTCCCAACCCCCGAGAGCCAGAAAGGGAATCTCGCCCCTCCTTCCATTGTAACCTTCATTCATTCATCCACTCATCCCTTTATTCAACTCCTTTATTCAGCAAGTATTTATGAAGCATCTACTACACATCAGACACTCTTCTAGGTGCTGGGGACAGTAAACTGAGAAGGTGTGATTTATTACATAGGGATGATGTCTCGGAGACCACTGCAGGGCAGGGGAGCTGGGAAAGGGAAGGGGCAGTTCTAAATGCAGGCTCTGACGGGATTGGGGCAGACCTTGCCCTGGGACAGGCTGGTTGCTTCAACACAGCTGTCCTCACCCAGGGCCATCCTGCCCCCGCCTCACCCAGTTCTTTGGTCATGTCTGGGGAAAATCTGTGGTGGTCACAACTGGGTGGGAGGGGCCCCTGGAATCAAATGGGTGGGGCCAGGGATGCTGCTGAACCCCACACAGTGCCCAGAAGAGGCCCCCAGCAGAGGATGACCCGCCCCAAATAACCCCAGTGCTGTGGGGGAGACCCTGCACTGATATTATTCAGACCCGCTGGTGCCCCTAGATTCCTGCACAGGCAGGGACTCTAACCAGGTCATCTCTGTATCACGAGGTGACCTAGAGTGGGGCAGCCAGGAGGGCTGAGTATCGGGGGTGAAATGACAAATCTCTGTGCCCACTCTCCCCGCCGCACCCCAGGGTCGATGGCCTCTATCTCCTCCCTGTGCAGGTAGCTTTTCCCTGAGCCATTTCTTCTTGTCAAGGTCCCTGTCGCAGGTTGGGTTCCCCAAAGATGACGTTGAGAGCAAGGATTGGAGTGCAGGTGGTTGATGTGAGACGTGCAGACAACAGATACAGCTGCCATAGGGTCCCGCAATTCCACTCCTGGGCATAGATCCGGAAAAAACTCTAATTCAAAAATATACGTACACCCCTGGGATTTCCCTGGTGGTCCAGTGGTTAAGACTCCGTGCTTCCAGTGCAGGGAGCATGGGTTCCATCTCTGGCCAGGGAACTAAGATCCCACATGCCGTGCGACAAAAAAAAAAAGAAAGAAAGAAAGAGAGAAAGAAAGAAAAAGAAAGAGAGAAAGAAAGAAAAGATACATGCACCCTAATGTTCATTGCAGCACTATTTACAATAGCCAAGATGGGGAAGCTACCTAAATGTTCACTGATGGATGAATGGATAAAGAAGATATGGTACATATATACAATGGAATATTATTCAGCCATAAAAAGAATGAAATAATGCTATTTGCAGCAATGTCGTGGATGGACCTCGAGATTATCATACTAAGCACTGTGAAGTGCCTGGGGCAGCCACTCAGAGCAAAGCGGCCACCAACCCTGCTGCAGCTGCCCAAAGAGAGAGTGGAGGGCGAGGGAAAAATACGTTGGCTTCTCCCATCCCCCTGCCCTCCAACCTCTGGCCAATGTTTTCCACTGGCTGAACCTACCTGGAAAAGAGTTGGCGAGGAAATCTGGGCGATGGGGTTTGCAGGATCAGCCCTGTGACACGGAGCAGAGCAGTGGAAAGACAGGGAGCTGGTCTGAGGCAAACAGGCCAATGGCAGCGCAGTACCCACTTCTCCCTACCTCTCCTGTGCCACTGAGTGGAACCATCTTCATGCGCGACCTTTCTCTTCCCTCATCTCCAACATCTACCCATCCATCCTCTCAGGAGCTCATCCATTCCTCTCTCTTCCTCACAGCCTCCGCCATCACTCACTATCGTTACTGCAGCAAGCACCGCTCTGCCTTCTCCTGTCTCCAGACTCCCTCTTCTAATCAGTCACTACACTCCAGCCAGAAGGATTTTTCTCAAATGCCTATCCTACGTCACTCTGCTGCTTCGAGTCCTACAATGGCTGGCCCGTTGTGCTTAGGATCCAGTCCACATTCCATGGCAGGACTTCATCACATCTCCAGTCTCTCCTCCCCTGACATACGCTTCCATCCTCCACACTCCCACATCCTGAACCTCAGGCCCCTGAATTTCCTGGGGCGGCTCTCAAGTCAGGGCCTTCACACGTGCTATTCGCTGTCTTCACAGAGCCCTCCCCTATCCTGCACCTCTTCTGACTTAAGCCCTCTCATGTTGGCCTCAATGGCAGTACTTCTAGGAAGACGTCCCTGGTCCTCCTCACCTGTGTTCCCTTGCACCCAAGACTTTCCCCGGTGGTAGGGGTATCAGATTTAACAAATAAACCATGCAAGTTTAACCGGGTGTCCTGTATTTTTATCTGCAACCCTACCTGATAGGCACTTGTTCCAGAGTATGACAATTGCATGTTGACATTTTAATTTCCCTACTAGGCTCCAAATCGCTTAAGGATAATGATCTTGTCAATACGATTCCCCATTTTGCTAACTAACTAGGTAAGGTTGGATGAATGGATCAGTGACTTGTGGATGGGAGTTTTTACTTGAAATCGTATAGAACTAGACTTCAGCCCTCAACAGGAGAGATGCTTAAGAGACTCAAGGGAGGCTAATGACAATTACTCACCCAAGTGGAGGCTCCTAGGTTGGTTCTGGGCCAGCCTCTCAGGGTGTAAGAGAAGAACTTGGAGGTGGAAACTGTACACTAAAGGGAAGTGACCAGAAGGTATGACTGGCAATGATTATGTAAAGCTTTCAGGCTGCACAAAGCTAACAGACTAACTTCAGCTGGTTTGGGGATTGCTCTGGCTCACACAGCTGGAAAGTTTATGCTCCTGCTGCTGGGGTTAAAACAGTGGAAAAGGCCAGAAGGGTGATGCCAAGGATCATCGTACTCTTTTGACCTCGCGATGGTTTTCTAATAGAAAGCTGAAATCTTGCTATTTTCAGACCTGGTACCCAAGGGCAAGTACGTCACAAATATGAAAAAAGTGAGAAAGGTGGAAGAAAGGCAAATTAGAGCCCACCATCTAAAGAGGCAGCCTCTACTGGCTGCAGACAAACCTCCATGCTGCAACGCAGGCCCAAATTTTCTCCCCCTTCAAGAAAAGACAGGAATCAAGATGTTAATGCTTCATCTCATGATTTTTTTTAACATGCCCATTAAGTCAATAAGTATTAAATGGTTCAAAAAGAACACAACTATAAGTTTATTACTCCGTGCGGGCTTCCAACCCTTTACGTGGAATCAACATGTGTCTCCAGGCTGAGATTCCCCTCAACTTGCAAACCTCAGGCAGATGCTGATTCAAATCCCAGAAGCCTCTAGTTGAAAATCAATGTCTGAGATGCTCTGCGGAATCTAGGGAAGCATTTGCTAATTTGCTCTGGGGCGAAATCTTCTATCAATATCAATCAAGCATGAATGTAGATAATTTTCCCACGCTACCAATATAGTCATCTATATGTTTAGTCAACATTTACTGACTATCGCATGGGGAGGTTTGGTGGTCAGTAAACAGTGGAAAGAGGCCCAGAAAAAAGGGGGTACACTCAGGCTTGAAATCCACCAGGTACACGCCTCTGCTGCCATACCAGTTATTTATATACTTATCTACTACTTCCATCCTAGTTGGTTAACAGTCTCTGCCCCAGCCCTAGCCCTGTGGGCCTCAGACCCCAGCAGTGGGCCACTCATCTGTGGCCACCTACGGCAAGGTGGTGCTTTCCTGGAGTCATCCTCCTTTGGCCACTTGTAATTTGGCCCTCTTTAGGGTACCATACTAGTTGTTCAATATTTTGAGCATCACACACCAACTCTCCAAAGAGAAAGTAAAGTGATAAAGGTTCCCCCAAATGCTCACGTGGCTTTTGTCTCTCCCTAACCTCTTTTCTTGATTAACTCCTGCGCAACCATTCAGATCTCAACTCAAATGTCACTTCCCATTTCGCCGTCTGGACCGTGTCTCCCTGACATTTATTCTCAGAGCTCTGTTCTTTCACTTCATAGCTTGTATCCATTTGCTTATTTGTTTGTCTGCCTCCCTGATGAAGCTGTAAACTCCATAAGGGCAACAAAAAGCAGAACTTATTTGGCAAACTGCACAGGCTTCTATATGGTTTACGTGGGACTGGCCACCTACCCAGCTCCAAAGATGGGTCCTGTTGTATTCCAGCCAGTTAGCATGTCCCTTCCTCCAGGTCCTACTCATTGGCACAGGAATGAGAACCTGATCTAAGGCAGCCCAAGCAGAGTGAGGCTGGACACTCTGGCGAGGAAAGCAGAGCTACAGACCCGTTCTGAAGAGGCAATGTCACCAATGTGGTTATCATGAAGCATGACACAAAGGAGGACAAAGACGCAGAGTCCCAGAAAGGTGGCTCCAAAGGATACACAACATGGGCCTCTCGAGTAAACCAGATCTGGGCTGGCCCTTGTGTTTGGACTGTTCAGTTACATCAACCAATAATTTTTTTCTTTTCTTTTTTTTGCTTTAGCCAGTTGGGACCAAGGTTTCTATGTATTGTGACCAACAAAATCCTAACTGATATATCTTGTCCCTGTATCCACAAGAACCTTGCTCATGGAAGACACCATATCTTGAACAATATGCCATTGGGAGAACTGGAGATGGTTTAATGGGGGAGGTGACTGGGTAACATCAGCTGGAGCCTTAATTTGAACATAGTTCTTTAGAAAATATGTTAGACTGCCCAAGATTTAAATTCATCAGAAATTCAGGAGTATTTGCCCCGGTGTGTTTTACAGCAGAATTGTTCCTACCTGAGGTTACTAACCTGCTCACCTGTCATTTCCTAAGAACTCCTAAAGATTTCTGCTTCAAATCCTGGACTTTCAACCTAAAGAACCTATGGTTTTAAATTGGGGGAAGGGAACAGGAAAGAATGATTCAGCCTCTAGCCGCTTTTTACTCTGCTGGATAAGATCATTAATTTTTTCCCCCAGAATGACCTGTGACTTCCTACATTTCTTACATTTCAACTTCAAGTTTCATTTCTCGGGATGCCTACAGCTTTTCACCTGGCTAGATGGAAGCCAAGATTTTACTTTTCTCTTGGGGGCTATTCTGCTGGGCTAGAGTCATTAGAAGCAACTTTAACTTCAGGTTATTATAAATATCACATCTTTTAAAGCATAATCAGGCTATGTGGTTCATGATCTGGTTCTTAGATTAAAGGTCTGTGTGGCCAAAGGGCTGTACTTCTACAACTACTGAGAAATAAACAACCTTGACTAGTCAGGGAAGGAAAAGTCTGCAAGTCGGTCCCCATAGCCTGATCAGGGGATTCTTTTCCTCCTTCCCTGATTCACCAGAAAGCACACTTGCTCATACTGTTCACATTCTCAAAATATGTTTGTTACTCTCAGAGCTCCTGGAATACATATCCTCCAATGGTTGCCTTTTGTCAATGAACTGTTCTGCACAGCTCCACTGCTTATATTTTAGCATTTTTTTTCCTTTGGGAGAGAGAAGAGTGGCTTGTAAAACTACTAGTGGAAAATAAGCATTAAGAATCACTTCACCTTCTTCATCAAATAAATCCACCTGAATTACTGGTTCTGTGAACCAGTATGTAATTCAAAAGTTTGATGAAGAACAGAATACTTTGAGTCTCAAAATATCTCTCCATAAATTACTTATTAACTACAAAGGGACAAATAATAACTTCACAGTGGAGAAAGTGCGGGGGCACCACCTTAACCAAGATGCTAATGAGACAGATGACCATCAAGGGGCTCCTGTAAGGATGCACAGAGAGACACACCGTCACCTCTGTGGAACCCCATCCAAAGCACAGAACATGAAAGAACCATGAGGAAACAGGACAAACCCAGAATCAGGATCATTCTACACAACAACCAGCCTATACTCGTCACAAACTCTCACAATATGAGGAACAAAGAGGCTGAAGAATTATTTCATACTTAGACCAAAGTGACATGAGAACTAAGTGCAATGCATGATTGTAGACTGGTTCCTGGCCTGAAAAATTTAGCCATTAAGGATGTTACTGGAATAACTGGCAAAATTTGAATATGCATGGTAGATCAGTCAACAGTATCAATGTTAAATTTCTGACTTAGACCACTGTGCTGTGGTTTGGTAAGAAAATGTTGTTTCGCTTAGGAAGTAATCACTATTTCCAGGGAAAAGGGCAAAATGTGTCCTTACCCTTAAGGGGTTCAGGAGAAAAAAACATGTATATATGGAAAAGACAGTGAATGCCAAAGCAAATAAAGCTAAATATTAATAATTGGTGAATCTAGGTAAAGCACATACAAGAGTTCTTTGTACTAATCTTGCAACTTTTCTTTAAGTTTGAAATTATATCTATAACTATATATCTACATCTATATAGATATATAAAAATCAACACACACAATTCAAAATAAAATGCATCAACCTAAAATCCAGCCTATTCTTCAGGTATTGTTGGCAATCTCAAGAGAAACAAAGGCTAGGATACCAAAAGGGATTGGGTCAGTAGATTCATTCATTAGGACCCTGAGTACATTTCTACTAACTTAAATTATGCTTTCATTTGAATCAAACATTTTGGACTGCCTTCAGCTTAGTGCCAATTACTTATACATTTAAACACTCAAAGGATGAATTCCATACTTTTCCCCAAGCGAGGCACAAGGCTGTCAGTATTCTCGTGCGCTAACAAGGAAGCAAGGCCAATTTCTATAACCTAACTATAGGACTTCTGGGTACGTAAACTTTTTCTCATATGCCCAGTTCCCTATTTTCTTAGAAAGTCCAATTTGCTCTGGGATTTCAAATACCACAGGCTCTTGTTTTTGTCACAACAAATGAACTATTTTATTCTGTAGATTCTTAAAAAGAAATTCAATGAATCTTTGCTCACTGCTAGCTTTTCGAGATCTCTCCCAATATCTCTTTGATCAAGCTTTTCCACCCACTCTGGAATAATCCAGGGGTAATTAGAACTTCTTACCTTCTTTAGCCCAAAAGGAGCCAATTCATCACAAGCTGTCATGGATTCTGATTCTAAATTACCAAGAGCCCCATTACTAACAGAGGCAGGGAATCTTCTTTGCAATTAAAGTGATTGATTTCTTTGCAGACGCAGTAGCATTTCACTTCTTAATTATGTTCATTCGGATCAAATGTGAGAAAATTCTTCCTCATTTTGTTTTCCATCCAAAGGACACGATACAACAAACATTAATCCCAGAGTGATACAAGGCCAGACCTGCAAGGGCCTTAGGCAGAGCTGGACATCTATCAATGGGTCTTGTCCATTTTACAGGGTCTTCGTGGCTCCTTAAGCTCTAAAGGGGAGAAAAGGGGCTAATTATTTGTTCCATCACATACTTCACCTAAGCGCTGGCCAAACCTTCCAGCATCCGCTAAGTTGTGATGAGACAGCATTAGACGTTTAGATAAACATAGACTAGCGCCGAACAGAACAACTTTGTTCCTCGTGCAGGCAAAGAACAGAGCCACCGTGCTGGGGATGAAGCAGTGTGTGCAGGGAAACATAAGCAACGAGGGAACAAATCTGTTTTTTCTCACTTAGGTGGTATTAACATGGTTATGTGTTGTCAAATTTTGAAAGAGAAAAATAAACAAAAACAGTTTGGGAGAAGGAGGAGGACACTCCGGAGGATCTGAAGGAACGTGAGGCCACCAAGGCTTACACAGATTTCCCGAGGCCTGAAAGACACCTGCCTGTCCACTTTGCTTTTAACCTTAAAGACTGGCCAGTTGTGGCTCCCGCAGCCTGTAGACCCGGGGCCTGCATCCTTAGCTCCCCTTCCCCACTCTCCACGTGGTCAGCAGACTGGCGTCCGTTCACTCACTTGAGACATTCAAAGGTCAAGGTTTTCGCTCAATGAGTATCTTCCAGCGATCTGTGCTCCAGACAACAGTGACTACCCTTTGTCCTGGTATGAATGCAGTTGCTCGCCGTTTTCCAAACACTTTCACACATATGTAAAGAAGAGTCTGGGAGCCCTCCAAGATTTTAAATTTTAGTTTAAAATGAAATTATATAGTAAGCTTTTGAAAAATTAAAACATCCACATATGTGAGATTGTACCTCTGCCTTTACTGCAGGCTGTTTGCAAAATTCAGGAAGCCCTGCCTTTCCATTCATTAAACACATAGTCGTTGAGCACCTCCTAAGGGCAAGGCAGGATGCCAGGTGATGGAGGTGGAGAAACAGGGCTTGTTCCTTGCTCCGATGGGGAAGGCACGTAAGCAGACACCCTCGGCACAGGAAAACACAGAATGGAGGTGCTGTGATGGGATAAAAGGGTCACGCTTATAAGAACAAAGGAAAAGCGCATCCTTCCAATGCAGGAGACACAAACAAGCTCAGGAGGTTGGCAGGTGTCTTGAAGGAACATCAGTCTTGCTGAGGGGGGGCAGAAACTCCAGGCTTACCCGACGTAGCACGGGCATATATGCTCGCCACATTCCAAGAACCAGAAACACAAGAAAGAAGAAGCCAGACCAGACACCACAAAGCTGTGACCGTTGGGCTCAGAAGTCTGGGATTTTTATGAACCAAGGAGGAGCATGAAGGGGAAGTGACGGTCCAACTGGCTGTGCTGGTAGGGGCAGGTGGGGGTAGATGAGGCTGCTGAAATGATCCACTGGGGGCTGACAGAGCTGGCTGTGGCAATGGGAATGGAAAGAAGTGGAGATTCAAGAGATTTGGGGCCGGTACAAACCACAGGGACTTGGAACCATCATATGAATGGATGAGGAAGTAGGCAAAATAGACTCTGAGCACTATTATATGTGAACACTTGGATGGCGCCCATGGACTGGCCGGCTTTTGCTGTTGAAACATTTCCTGTGTTTAAACAGTCACATCCTGCACTGAGCCCTTGTTTTAAGCTCTTCAAACATCCCTGAGAGAAGTGGGGGAGTTATTTCAATCCTCCTTTTTACAGATGAGAGAACCATGACTGGCAAGGTTTAGCCCTAAGCAGGAAACCCAACTAACCCAACTGATCGGTGCAGAGCTGGGACGAAAGAACAGTGTAGTCCTCATTACACAATCCAGCGAAACACAAAGATGGCTCAAAACTGTCCTAGTGGCATGTTTCCAGCCTAAGTGGGACAAAGTTCATACAACTTTATACCGTGAGCTGTGTTGTAAGGTGGTCTGTTGATAATGTCCATTCCAAAAGCCAACGGAAAGCTACCAGTACGCTGAATCATTAAAAACATGGAGGTACAGGACTCAAGTCTTACACGGTTCTGAAAAAAATACCCTTCACAGATGCTATCTTTAGACTCAAGTTTTCCCAGCATAAAGTTTTTAAAAGAACAATCCAAAGAAATTCATTGACAAAGGTTTAGATGTTTTAGGACTTTAATGTCCTTCACACGGTCAACATAAAACACTGACAATGGATGAACAATAGGGGAAAAGACTATTCAGCAAAGATCTTCCTTCTTCGGCATCACTGGTCAAACACCAGAAGGAGAACAATCACGTGAAGCAACAGTAAGGGAATTTAACACAGATTTTTAGTTTAACAGCATAACTGAAAAACAAAACCAACCAACCAACCAACCAACCGATCTTCTACCCACTGAAAGGAAAGGAAAAGTGAATCAGGGAGCTTCCAAATCTTGTGAAGCAGCTTAAAAAGGGAGAGGGGAGGGGGAAGGGAAGGCACACGACTGTTGAGAACCTAACACTCTAATGCACAAGGTCAAGGATCCTAACAAATTCTCAAAGTCTCAACATATACCAACAAGAACCGTATTATTAGAAATATAAAGGCACAGAGATATAAATGCATAGATATATAAACTATTTGGTAGTAAAAACAGACCTTGCTATACAAACATATAGTAAGTCACTTCTATCGCTTTATGAGAACAACCGTATAAAGAAAGGATCCAGAAGACCTCACTGCTGTCATCTTGCAAAGGATCAAAATTCAGCACCTAGAGGGCCCCACCCACCCTCCATGCTGTGTGTCTGTGTGTCTCTAAAAATAATAACCTGCAATTGGCATATAATTAAACCCATAGGCAGCTTTGAATATGAGATCTAGGCAGCAAAGACAGCAAAGACAACAGTAGCTGGAATTTGGTAGAAAAGTAAGAGAAGACTTTTTAAAAGCTTCCAGTTCAAGTCAGAATTAAGGTTAAGTTTCAACAGCTTGGCATAGCTGTGGATGCTTTTCTGTTCTCTGAAAAAAGAAGAAAATCTATCATAAGTATGTTCATTCGAAAAAAATACTGTGTTTCTTAGCCATGCCCAGGTGACTTTCAATTTTGTACACTGTTCAAGGGCAGAGTGTATATTAGTTAGGATGTGCTCATAGCTGGTGCATCTCCAAAAAATGCTTCATGAAGGCTGCCAGCTTCTGACATCTTCGATGGTGACAGCATTACACAGAGAGGCCTGAATGCCTCCCACGGACCCAGAAGAACCACCGATGCAGCCGTTAAGAACAGGAGCATCTGGTTGAGCATCAGGATGACCCTCCTTCCCGTCACCAGCTCCTGCGAGAGTCACGGCACCTGAGGCCGTCGTGTCCAACCTCCCACCTGAAAGCCCCTGCAGGTGGCCAGGAGCGTCACACATCTCAGTCATTAGAAAATTCCTTTCCAACGGCAGTGAAGGACGGTCATGCTCACAGGTAACCTAGGTTAGCTCAACTCTTCAATGAGCCTGCTGTGCAGGGGGCAGGGAGCGGGCAGCTATTCTCATGCGTGAAAACATACATCTTCCATGGAGCTCACAGAATTAACTACTCTCTCTGATGTTCAGGGGAGCAACAGTGTCTGTTCTTACACTGAACAGGCTTGTGCCAGCTGCACTACAGACGGGATGGCACCCTTTGTGCTGTCAGAGAAGAGACTTTCAAAGGAAATTTTGACCAAAGCTCCTAGAAGGTGTGCCCCCCCCCGCCCCATGCTCTCGGCCATGGAATCGTGCTATGGGGCCTGTAAGCAGCAGCAGGAGCACCCCCGTAACAAACGGTCTTTCCCAACTAGTTACAATACCTGCTACTCCAGGATGGACAGGGTCCTAGATGTGTTTCCTTCAGCGTCTGAAAACTAAACCAAGTCTCTGACAAGCTTCTGGATGGGACACGTACTCACCACCTATGCCCTTTCAGGGAGACCATACTGAGTTCAAGAGCTTTGTCGAGAAATCTTTTTTCTAAAGCATCATCTCCTTTGGTGTTGCCAATGCAGAATGGAATATTCATCTTGCTTCTATCCTGGGCCTGCACTGGACATCTGAAAAACATGTTTTTTCTTCCAGCTATTTTTCTGCAATGTGCAACTGCCATTAACAAAGCAACAGAAAAGTTTTAAAAACCATTTTCCAGATGCAAACAAGGGATGAAAAAAAAGATCTGTGCCAGGACATTTATCATTTACTTAGGGAGATCACTCTTGCATATGGAACAGTGAGTTAACATTCTCTTATACGACTCATACTTAATTTCCAAGAGCCTCAGTTTCCTCATCTGAATATTAGCAATAATAATAATATCTCCATTTCATACTAGTTATGACAGTTCAGTGGTACAACATAGATGAAGCTTTCAACCCATGGCAGCCACCCAGCAATGTGAATGACCCTTTCTCTACAAGGCTGCAGAGAAAAAAAATAAGTTGGTCCGAATAGTGGCGGTAAGATTTAAAAATAATGAGCAGCAGCTTTCAAAGCACTTAAAACACTGTATTGTCCCAAGCTGTGTGACCTTGAACAAGTTACTAAATCTCTCTGTTGTGCCTCTCTGATGTGAGGACTAAATGGCCACAAATTCTCTGCAGCCCTCTCAGCAAGAGGTGGGGTCTAGTGCTCCGCACCTTTTGAATCTGGGCTGGCCGTGTGGACTTGCTTTGACCAAGAGACTGCAACAAGAGTGATGCTGTGCAACTTCCAAGCTGAGGCCTCAAGGGGCATGAGGCTTCTATACCTGCCCTCTTAAAACATCACTGCCATGGAAGCAAGCCCGAGCTAGCCTGCTGGAAATAACAGGCCCAGCCCACAGTCAGCACCAGCTGCCAGACAGATGAGGGGGGCCATTTAGCCTCTAGGTGGATCACCAGATGACTTTGGTTGAATAAGTGATCTCAGATGAGACCAGCAGAAGAAACCACCCCACTGAGCCCAGCCCCACCTGCTGACTGAAAAGAATCCTGAGCAAAAGAAATGGCTGTGGTTTTCAGTCACAGTCTTGAAGTGTTCTATGATGCAAAAGTAGATAACTGATAGAATTTAGAACAGCATCTGGAACACATTCAATGCTATGTAAATATCGATTGAAGTCAACAGAGCTGTCTTTTCATTCTCCGCACCTTGCACAGGGATCATACAGACTCTCAAAAATGAATGGGTCAAGTTTCATCTAGGATACGTTAGTATTGGACTTCAGTTTCTGATTTGGAGAGTGAGCAAGCCAAAATTATCTTCCGCTGACAACCAAAGGAGACAAACAGAAGAAGAGCTGACATGCTATTCTGGATTACAAGGAAAATATGTCATAACTCTCTCAATTTTCTCAAGCACATCCTATTTTATTCTTCCACTTCTACAGGGTGGGATTCATTAAAAGTAAACAGCAAAGAAAAGCAGTGTGAGGAAGCCCCCATTAAAAGCTATGCTCGGCCCTCAGGGCACACACATAATTCCTGTTAAAGTTAATAGGAGTCAAGTGCACGTCGACAGACAGAAGAGACGCAAGCAGGGAAACCAAGTATCTGGTAACAGGCTTTGAGCCTGAATTCTGGGCCCCCCTTTGCACAGGTAGTAGGTATCCTGGTTGACGTTGACATTAAAAATGTAGTGTCTACCCTCTTTGATATTCTGCTGCCTCAGGCTCCCCAGGTGACAGTCCAATTATAGAGCTGGAGCAGCAAAAAGGACACGTGATTTAAGGGGAAAAAATATTAAAAGGGGGAAGAATTAAGAACCTGGATTTACAAAGAATCTGTATTTACAGTCGTCCCCCACACATTTACCCATCCTACTGTGAACGTAGGTGGTATCCTGACAGCAACAATGTCATAACAACTAGAAATTGAAGATTAAATTTGCACGGTGCCTGAGAGTGTCCCTGCTGTGGGGCTGAGGGAAGGAAGAAAAAGATGAAGGGGAATCAGCTGCTCCCAACCTAGCAAGACGGCTGTGGAGGGAATTCAGATTCCACAGGATAAGCGCTGTGGAAGCACAGAACTGAGCAAGTACCTCTGCCCAAGGGCAGGTTGAAGGTTTCAGCGGAAGGGAGGTGAGAAGGGTCAGGACACGGGGAGACGAAGGAAGGGCATCTGGCAGAGAGCTGTCTCTGCCAAGGCACAGGGGACCTCAGCAAGTTCTCTGCAGCACCTGGGGCGCTGGGTGTCTGGCTGGGGGCAGGACTGCAGACCGCAGAGGGCCCTGCAGACACGCTCTCCTGGGAACTGGATCCATCGGATCCTGGAGCATGAGGAGCAATCAGGTCTGCACAACAAGGAGTTCTGCGTTGTAGAAAAAGCACTATGACACAGGGGCTGGAGGGTGGGGACACTGGGGGAGAGGCCTGCTAGAAAGCTCCCACAAAGAACTTTCTAGGTCAACAGAATTAGGGCTCGTGATCAAGACAGGGACACTGGGGAGTTTCAAGCATGGACAGTAAATGAAAATGCCAATAAGGACCCAACAGTCATATAAATGAGTATAACAGGCCGAACATGACAGACTCAGCACAAACCCCCTACGTTACCTGTTAACTGTGAGGGCCCGTTCTTTACTTCCACAGAGAAACAGTCTCCCTTTTACTTGAAACATACGGCCCTCCCAGTCTGTTTCTCCCACTTTCAGAGACACGGGGATTATGAAATAAGACATCTGGATTTAAATCATCTTCCCATGTTCCAGTAAGGGCTCAAATTGTGTGTTTTAAACCCTGTGAGCCACACCGAGCACTGCCGTGGGCTGTGCTGGGCCACCGCTCCCAGGAGTTATCACTAAATCCCACAGCAGGGGCAGGGCCTGTGGTCGAATGAGTTGGGGGCAGGGAGAAGGTGCCAGGCTGACAGAGCGCTAGCAGGGGGCCGGGTGGGTGTGGAAGCAGCAGGTAATCCTGGGACTACAAAGCTTCCAGGACAGTCTGAGCAGCACTCCCCAGGGAGTCTAGGACGGAAGCTGATAAGGATGGTTGTGACTGGAAAAGCGGTGCCACAGTCAGTCATAGAAATTTAGGAAATCCTGAATTAACAGGGCTACACGTGTTTCTTGACTCAACTTCCTAGAGCGTCTCAAGAGCTCCGGTGAATCGTGAACTCCCAAGAGGATAATTCATACAGGAACAGAGTTTTCCCCAAATGCATGTGGCTGAAAAACCCACTGCATCTCTGGGATGAGTATTCTAGAATGCCCACTGAGAAACCCCTGGACTTCCCAAGGTACCAGAGGGGTGTGTGTGAGGGGAAAGGCACCACCTCAGCGCGAAACAGCATCTCACAAAGGTGGTGACGGTTAGTAGGGCGCAAGAAAACCGCAGGCAGCTGGCAAGTGATGACAAGATGCTCGTTTCAGTGGTGTCTGCTCCAAAAGACAAACCAGAAACAAGAAGGGCACGAAGACTGCATCCTGAGGTGAGAGAAGCCCACAAAACAGTCACTAGGCCTCTCCTGACTGCCTAACTTTTAAATAAAAAATTAACTCTAAATTTGCACACAATTAGGAAAACTAGAGTAAAAATATAAAGATCTATTCCCTTCCATAGAGGTGGCTGCCAATAACAGTCTTTTGTGCATTCTCAGGATCAGATACACAAATGTGTATACGTGTATATATGCGTGTTTCCGTATGTACATATATACATATATAGTATTTACAAATACAAACACTGTGGGTTTCTAAGTGGAATCATAGAAATGTCCTTTTCTACACCTGCTCTTTTTCCTTTTGACCTCATGACATATCAGGTCATCTTCCCAGTTTGCTCACAGACCTTCCCCGTTCTCCACACACACGTTACTCCATACCACGGATGGATCCTCATTTCCTTCATCAGACCCCTCCTGAAGGACATCCGGGTTGTCTCTACATTTTCCCCATTATGTAAGTATCCCTCATTGGACTTGCGGGTGCCTGATTTTATGCACACTTCTGTGCAAGGCAGAGTACTGGCAGAGGGCAGGTGCCTAGAAGTCAAAGTCTTTGGTCAAAGAGCAAGGGAGTTTTGAACTTTGATGGACGCTGCAAACCTCGCTCCAAAATTGAACACATTTATTATACTTAACATAGGCAAAGTGTGTTTGTTCCCTCGTCTACACCAGATGTTATCAGTCTTTAGAATTTCTGCCCATCAGAGGGGAAGAAAATCCCATGGTTTTAATCTGCATTTCCTAAAGAAGTTGGCCCCTCTTCAACTGTCTAGTAGCCAGCTGTGTTTCTTCTGAGTTGTTTGCTCATACAGGTAGAAACCACCCCCTGCCTTTTTAAAATTTGCTTATCCTTTTTCATTTATTTGTGGGTTCTTCTCTATATCAACAGTAACCTTTATATGTTAATACACTACCCAACTTTGGTGTCTGTCATTTTGTTTTGTTTACGTCTTGAACTGTAGAAAAGTTTTAAATTTTCATGGAATTAAATATCTTTTACTTTATGGCTTCTGAGTTTTATGGCTTACTTAGGAAGGCTTCTGTACTCCCTACACTTACACAGAAATTCTCTCCTGTATTTTATATTTGCTTCTTGCATCTAGTTGCCTTTGCATCTTTTCGACTGACTAGAAGTTGTGTATGCTATGATGCAAATATCTAATTTCTGTTTAAATGAATTATCAATGCTTCAATCAATCAATTAGACAAAAAGTCAAGTTAGACTGTAAAATTGTCTAAGTTAAAATACAACTCTCAAGTAAACAGGGACCTGTTTCTGGACTTCTCTTCCGATCTCTGTTTCCCTCTGCCAGTGGCTTTATATGTTAATAGATCGTATGTTAACATTACATTTTATTAATGTTAACATATATGTTTAAAATGTTTCATCTATCCTTTTGCACTAACTTTTTCAGGAGAACACTGAACTGGCTTCTAGATATTTACTAATTTTTGTGACTATTGCAAATGGGATCTTTCCTTGTTTTTCAGTGTTATTTCTGGCTGATGGGAAAGTAACTGACTTCTACATACTTAGACACAACTGATCACAATTCTGAACATGATCATTTCTAGTTTTTCCACTGATTCCTGCATTTTGAAAAAACAGTCATTATCATCTGTGATTTTTGTTGTTTCCTTAGTAAAGGCTCTGGAAACAGCCCCCCCCACCAATCTCCCCATGTTCTTATCCTGCCTGATCCCACTTCCCCACTGCACCTGACCCTAACCTGTCTGCACTGCTGTAAAACACTGTCTGTTCACAGGGTTCTGATGACAATAAAAGGTATTCATATCTGTAAAGTGCCAAGGGCTCTGCCTACTTTATTTTATTTTGGGGTTGTCAACAGACACATCACATGCTTCCCTCTTTCCTAAGGCCTGGACCCCACATGAAAGGGAGAAAAGGTGACCTCGTATCTGGATATGGATTTTGTCACTTCAAGAGCTTTATCATATTAAAATTAATATCTAATAAATATTAAACACTATGTGTCAGGAACATCCTAGGTACGTTCCATAAGAACCACAAATAATATTAACAGCTAACCGTTAAGGAAGTAATTAACTGTTAAGGAATAACCATTAAAGCTGTTTTAATTTTAGCACACCAGAAAATATAAGGGGTATAAATTCTAGTAGCATTAAAAAAAAGAAAGAGGGCCTCCATGGTGGCGCAGTGGTTGAGAGTCCGCCTGCCGATGCAGGGGACACGGGTTTGTGCCCCGGTCCGGGAGGATCCCACATGCCGCGGAGCTGCTGGGCTGGTGAGCCATGGCCGCTGAGCCTGTGCATCCGGAGCCTGTGCTCCACAACAGTAAGAGGCCTGCGTACCGCAAAAAAAAAAAAAAAAAAAAAAAAGTTACCAATTCTAATAGTAGCTTTTCCTTTTCGACCACTTTCCAAAATTATAGTTCTCTTTTTCTGTCTAGAAGCTTTGGATGGTTCCTTCACCGATGGAGAAGTTATCCATTGGTACTGAGAGAGAAATGATAAATATGCCATTTAAGTTACAGGTAATTTAGGAGGGTTTGATCTTCATTAGAAATTAAGTTATTTTAAGTTAATAAAAGGTCTTCAATCTGCATTTCTGGGAAGCTAAATTAAAGCATCACACAACATTTTCAAAAACAGAAAAGCCATTTCATTTGACTAAAAACTTAGTTTTAAGATGGCAGAAAGTACCTTGATAATTTTCTTTTAAGAAGGAAAGAAAAACAAGCCATTAAAGAGAAATTCTTCCGAGAGAATTAAAACATGTTATATACCTCTGACTTGGCACTCCTTCCATTCTGGAGACCTTTTTTGGTAACTGCTTTCAGCACAGAATGATTTAAAGTAAAATAAATTGAAATTAGAGTAATTATTTCCCAATGAGTGGCTATTTCCATTTAAAACCAAAAGCCAACTAATTATTGCTTTTCCCATAAAATTAAATATGAAATCTACATTATGTAATTATACACTTATTTCCCCCTTTGTGTATTCTAATTTCTTCCTCAAAAACCTAAGATGCCATCTTGCAGACTGCCCCCAGTGGCTACTATTTTGGCAGCAGCAAAGGTCAGCTTTAAACATTTTGCATCTAAAGTGGCTTTAGATACCTTTGGATAGAAAGTACAGTCTGAGTACCATCCAGACGCTTAGATACCTAAAGGGCATCCAAGATAACAAACCAAAGTCCTGATAGTCCCTCAAAAGCTGCTCCTCCCATCAGCCCCCTTCTTCTAAGTGATACCACCCAGTTGCACACATAATCATCAACGACTTGTCTCCTTGTTACTATTTCCTTCATACCCCACATCTAATCTATCTGCAGGTCTTGATAGCTACACCCTCAAAACACAACCTGAATTCAACCACTTTTCACTTGCTCCAAACTTCCAACCTAACCTAGGCCATAAACATCTCTTATTTGGAGCACTGTGACAGTCTCCTAACTGGTCTCCCTGTTTCTCTTCTTTATCCTCCCAAGTCCATTCTCTATACCAGGTCACCTTATTGAGATACTATTTGGATCATGCCTTTTTCCAGTTCAAACCCCTCTACTCATTTAGAATAATCCACATCTTTACGCTGGCCTTCAAGACTTTACAAGAGCAGACCCCTGGCTAGCTCCTTGACCTCATGTCATACGACACTCTTCTTCACTCGGTACTCTGGCCATGTTGGCCTCCTTGCTTTTCCTTAAATACCCCACCCACCTACATGCCTGCATACTCATTGCCTCCTTGTCCTGGAATGTGCTTACTCCAGTTCTTCCATGGCTTGCTCCTCTCTTCATTCAGGTCTCTGTTCAAATGCCACTTCTCCAGTGAAGCTGTCCCCTAACAAACCTATCCAATGGAGTCCTACCTGCTCTCCCTCACTCTCCTTACTTTAAGATATTTTTGCACTTCCTACCCTCTAAAATTATATTACTTATCTGTTTACTCATTTCTATCTGAACTCCCTCACTCTCCTTACTTTAAGATATTTTTGCACTTCCTACTCTCTAAAATTATATTACTTATCTGTTTACTCATTTCTATCTGAACTCCTTCACTAGAATGTAAGCTCCACGAGGGCAAGACTTTTGTCTGTCTGGTTCACTGCTTTATCCCTAGTGCCTAAACCCATATCTGGCACACAGAAGATATTTAAAAAATTGCTTGTGATTCTGACAAATGAATAAAGTGCTCCTGGCAAGAATTCAGAGGTTGCACAGGAAAGAAACAATGCTCTTGGTGGAAGCAGGCTTAGTATCTAGGTTCACCTCTATTCAGAGTAGGGATAAGAACAATTTACAAGTAAAATTCACTTTAATTAGTACATTATCTGCTAAAAACATAAGGGAAGTGCAACACTAGAAAAGTACAGTTGAAGCTTGAACAACATGGGTTTGAACCTCGCGGGTCCACTGACACACGCATATTTTTCAATAAATATGTACTATCGTCCTACACGATCCAAGGTTGGTTGAATCCACAGATGTGGAACCACTGACTATAAACTTATACTCAGATTTTCAACTGCGTAGGGGTCGGCACCCCTAACCCCACGTTGTTCAAGGGCCAACTGTGTGTGATGAGGAAAGCTAAACACATTCAATTTTACAAAACTGTCAATACGTGAACAAATTCTTTTTGTTTTGCTACGTGTTTATCAATTTCAAAAAAGTGACCACATACCAACAAGTGGATTTTTTCTTATATCCAGAACGAGCAGAGTTCTGTTGGTTTCAAGGGCCTTTAGTAAAGCCTTTGCTCCTTCACTGGTGAGGCCACACTGTTGCAGGTCAAGTGCTTTTGATGAAAGACAAAGGTCACTTCCTAACTCTACAGATTTAACATATAGACAACTCTCATTTTCTCACGTGTGGAAGAGTCCTGCACAAGACAAGTCATGGCAGGTTTGTAATTTTGGGTATGGAAAAAAACAGAAACGTATATGCACACACATAATGCATGATCCAATTTAAAAACCTCTTCTTGAATGTGCAATGATAACCCTGGCTTTAGTATCAATAAATCATCCAACATCTTTTACAATTACAGAACTGAAGAATAACTGTATATAATGTATGAGCAAAAAGCATCACAAAATGAATCTCAGTTCATAATTAGCAAGGGCGGCAGAGGCATGTAAACCTCACAAGCAAAACCTGGTGGAGCTCAGAAATGCACTGCATTCTTTTGATCATGATCTTCAGCTCCAAATCACACTTGAAACTAGCTAAAAGGGGAAAACAAAATAGAAGAAATGTAATAACTGTTAGTTTTAGAGGAAAAAAGGACAAGTCTAAGAGGATACAAATAATAACAAATTCAAACAATGTGTGAATAGAGAATACATAGTAAAAACCTATCATGAAAGTATGATGGTCAAGAACTCTCTCCATAAAAAGTCAGACAAAAACCAGAAACACTGAACATGAATTCTAGTAGTTCTGGGGCTGAACAACCTACTCATTTAAACCAAAGGGATCATCACCAAAGCACAGGTATTTAAAAAATATTACATGAAAGGAAACTATGATGAGTCTTTTTTTTAAGTGTGGTGTGGACCATCACATTAAAATAACTGGAGTCTTTCAACACCCCCATGACACACAGAAATAGCAAGTAAGACATACGGATCTGACAGGATATGATACAACCCTTACAAACTCTCACTACAGAAGAATGGACACAGGGTATAATTAACCAAATAGCCAAATTAATACAAACAGCCAGTAAACCTCACCAGTAAATCAAATGAATACAAAATAAAACAAAATGTAGTTATTTTCCTATCAGATTAAGCCAAGATTCTGTAAGAAAAGCCTTTAAATCATGTCTATACCCTTTTGATCCAACAACTCTCTTTCTAAGAATTTAACCAAAAGAAATAGTCAGAGATATAGGTAAGGATATATATCAGAGTACTATTTGTAACTGAAAAACTGGACAAAGCTTATATACAAGAATGGATAAGCTACGTGCACTGTGGCATATTCATATAATGAAATACTGAACAATCACAAAAAATGATGCAGGAGATGCAAATTTACTGACTTGCTAAAATGCTCATACTAAATTAATTGAAAAAAGTTATAAAATTTGGAGTAATCCCACTTGCATAGAAAATGGAGAGGTACTCATTTTTGTAGTTTTACATTTTTTTACAAGTGCTACAAGCCACTGTTTGTGAGAGGCAGGCTTCACATCTACTGTTGTGGTAGACTATAAATTGGCATAGCATTTCTGGGTGGTAATTTGGCCATGTGTATCAAAAGTCTTAAAAGTATGTCACACTTAGTCATTCCACTTGTAGTACCTTATTCTACAGAAGTAATCCCGATGGACACAGAGATGTATATACAACATATTCACATTGTTTCTGACAGGGAAAAGCAAACTGTCTAAATCGAATTGCAAAGAATTGATTAAACTATGGGACATCAATACGACGCAATACTACATGATACATCATTAAGTGAAAAAAGCAGGAATATGAAATAGCAAGTATACTACAATTCTATTTTTGTAATCCCTAAGTGTACAAATATATTTGTAGAAAAAAAAAGACTGAAAGTATATACACCAAAATGAACAGTGATTATGTCTGGGTATTAAAATTATAGGTAATTGTTCTCTTGTTACTCTGTATTTTCTATAAAGGATATATGCAACTCTTAGAGAAAGTTTAAAAGCAAAATAAAAGCTATCAGTAAAATGAGGCTTAAAAAAAATCCTATCACAATAGTATCATGCCAAAAGCTAAGCATATTTCATATTAAAAATTCAGTACTTTCAATTTTAGAATTTACCTCTAAGCCATAAATCCTCACTAAGAGATTCTGCCAAAGCACTTGCACCCAGGTCACCAATGAGCGTGGTGCAGTTCAGAGTGATGCGCCTCAAACCAGCCATACAGTCAAGATCAGGTCTCCTGGAACGAAGACTCTCAGCCCAGGTTTCTTCATGCTTTCTGGTAGTCTGATATGTCAAAGATTTAATGGGATGAAATTAAGATGCCTGAATAAGGAAACAGGGTGTGCCTACTGAGTATGGCTTATTATGTCAGAGATTTACACACACACACATATCAAGCATATATGCCAGGAGCATCAACCTGAGAAACTCAACAGTCACTTCTGGTTTACGAGTCCAGTGACCCAGATTCTACTCGGTCAGTGATTAGATTCTAGCCACTGGATAGACTGTTTCTGAACACTTACGTAAAGTTGGACAACTCAATTACAGTCTATGAATTATTTTCCTTATCTTCTAAGTCAGGGAATTGGTTCTAAATTCTATCATTGCTGAGGCTCTAAATTTCATCATTCTGTCCTCCAGTGGTCTCCAAACACCTGACTGGGCAAACCATAAGAAAACTTTTTAATATGCATCTTATTTATTATCAAATTATATACACAAAGTTCCATACATATAATTTATGTACATGATAAACTACACAGATTTTTTAAAATAATACAAAGGTAAAAATGTTCTAATATTTTCTTTTCCTAACTCCTAAGGCATTATTTTATTTTACTTATATTTTATAAATATTTATTTATTTGTTTGTTTGGCTGTGCCAGGTCTTTAGTTGCAGCATGCCGGATAGTTTAGTTGGGGCATGTGGGCTCTTAGTTATGGCAGGCACGTGGGATCTAGTTCCTCGAGCAGGGATCGAACCCAAGCCCCCGGCATTGGGAGCACATAGTGTTAACTGCTGGACCGCCAGGGAAGTCTCAAGCATTATTTTAAAAACTATATTTACAAAATGTATATCTCACATGCTACCTAGGGTATGCACACAAGCTTTAGAGGCCTGGACTATGCACAGCCAGTTTGATGTGCCTTGGAAAAATAATGGTTTGACATTTAAGCAAAAGTACTGTCTTAAAGACGTTCAGTTCTTTATATTCATAAAGTAAATTTTGGTAACAGGGAACACTGACTGTAAATGAAAAAAGTCTTATTACATTCTTGAAAAAATAAAAGACTCAAAGTGCCTTTGTTACTCTAAAAGGAAAATCATTAGTGTCATTTTTCTATTAACAATAACTTATCAAAGCTCCAAGGAGAAACAACAGCAATCACTTACACAGTGCTTAGTATGTGCCAGGCACTATTTATACAAATGAGTGCATTTACACCTCATAATGAGGCATAGAGGTTAAGTGATTTGCCCATGGTCACTAGCTATGAAATGGGAGAAAGGGAATTTGAACCTAGGCCACTTGGCTTCGGCACCCAAGTTCTTGACTGTTTTCTACCTCAGGGGTCAATGGACTTGCCCTGTATAGGCTCAAAGAATTTTTCAATTTTTAAAATCTAAATTTAAACATTTCCACATTTGTGGGCTATACAGTTTCTGTTGCAACTACTCTGCCCCACTGGCGTAGGGTGAAAGTAGCCATAACTACCATGTAAACAATGGGTGCGACTATGTTCCAAAAAAACTTCCTTTACAAAACCAGGCAACGGGCTGCATCTGGCCTACCAGCCAGAGTTTACCTATCCCTGAGCTGCATCATCAAACTATTAAAAAGCCTTCATATCAAATTATTAAATAACTTTAGGCCTAAATACAGTCATAATAACCACTGTAAAGTTTTAAGGTATTATTTTAAAAACTGTATTTACAAATTGCTGATGTACTGATTTTTATTAGTTTAAAAACTACAGCAGCTAATAAACACTTGATTCATTTAAGTCTTGAAGACTATAACGGCATAGTTTCTTCACAGTATTACAATAAATGTTTTCAGTAAAAAAATACATAAAAGTAATATTAGGTATTATATAGTAAATCTCTTATTTCTAAAATTAAGTGGACTATCTTTATTAAATGGTAGAATCCCAAACTGAAAAGTGGTCATATTCTTTCAGCAAAATGAAAGCTGCACTCACATGTATCAAAGGACAAAAATTAGGGCTTCCCTGGTGGCGCAGTGGTTGAGAGTCCGCCTGCCGATGCAGGGGACACGGGTTCGTGCCCCGGTCCGGGAAGATCCCACATGCCACGGAGGGGCTAGGCCCGTGAGCCATGGCTGCTGAGCCTGTGCGTCTGGAGCCTGTGCTCCGTGACGGGAGAGGCCACAACAGTACTGCAAAAAAAAAAAAATAAATAAAGGCAAAAATTAACTGCCCTCTGTATCAATATATTAATGTGTTTCAATCACATATGTTTTCATGAAAGTTTAAACATAAAATCACCTTTAAGATCTAGGCCATGTGATCTGCTCCCTGCCATGTCAGAATACACCCCGTGAAGTTTACTTGTCTTAAGTGTGATAGAATTCTTTATACCTTGACAAATAACTAAAAGGAAAAAAAACACACATACACAATAAGATGAAGAGCCTATACATTTGTCAGTCTTGACTTATTTGCTTTTCTTGAGTCAATTGGAGGTTTATAGCCACATTCTCAAAATCATTAACTACAATCTTCCCAAACAGGTCATTGACGAACAGATGCATTCTAAAACTTGTCAGTAACAAAGTGCTATTCCAGTTTACAGCAACAGTTTAATTCTATTTAGATACTAAAAGTGAATACACTGAATACTGCAAACTTTATTCCCAACCACTCAGCAAAGTACTACATACCTTTTCAGATATAGGGAAAAAAAGAAAAAAAGAAAAAGCATAAGGTTCTTCCTATTTTCATTTCCAAAGATACATCCCAATCTTAATGATCAATCAGTGATTTAAACGTCAACTATAAACCCAGTATTTTATTAGCTGCTATGCAGTATACTAGAGCAACAGAGCAAACCCTCTGTTCCCTCAAATTGAAAAGCAGGCTTCCTGACCCCTCCAGACCACTACTGGACACAGGGAAGGCACACTAATGTTTCAGGACCCAAACTAACAGTCACCTGCTTTGTGATTACTTCCATGACACACCCTCACCAACACCACTGAGTGTGCTGCACCTACGGGACGTTACATGTATTTACTATTTTAACACATACCACAGTGCATCCTAATTATGATTGCAGATAGATGTTCTAACAATTTAAAGAGAATGATGACCTTTTTGCTCTTTACATCTTGCTATTTCCCTTCCCATAATATTTCTTGAAGAGAAACCATAAAAATATAGACAAACACAAAACACAGAATATACAAAATGTGTGGTTTGTGGCTTAACACAAAGTTAAGTAAAATTAGTTCTGACAGTATCCAGAATGACAAAATTTCATGGTACAAATGAGAATGGACCAAGGTTTGAGCAGGTACAGGAGACAATCCAGGCATGAACAACACCAAGAAAAGGTAGACAGGAAGTAACATGGTGTGTAGGAAATCACGAGCCCAGTCTGATGGGAAGAGTCTTAAACAAGACTGAAACTCACTTTCTAAACCTCCATCTCCAACTGGACAATTCGCAAGACACAGGTGCACCAAAGTGGCCCAATATTCAATCACTTTAATGGCGAGGAACAGTTTAAAATTTTATGGCTTTAGTTTGCCCAAAAGCAACTATCAAATGTTGGCAGGACACAATGAAGGCTTACCTTTGTTAACATAGTTAAGCCTCTCTCTCTCACAACTAGCCCACTTAGCTCCACGTTCCTTAGCGCACCCGATGCACTTACACAGCGTTTAAGAGCTTTACACAATTGGAAGTTCACATCTTTATTTCTTTTCACAGGAACACGACTTCTGTAAACTTTATTTCTGCCAGAAGCTAAAGCAAAATTATTGTAAAATAAGTGATTTAAAACACACATTCTATCATTAAAAAGCATTTTTAAAAAAAGCATCTGCTCTGTGCTAAGGATTAGAAACAACTCCTGCCCTTAAAGCCTTCATTAAGGAGGGACATGTGTAAACTCAAAATTTCAATCACATGAGCTAAAGAAACATAACCTTTATGCACAGAGGTTCCTTTGGAGGCAGAATGTTATATCGAAGTGATGGCTTCATGATAACCCTGAAGCAGAATCTAGAAAGATGAGGCTATGCAGAGTTGGAGTAGGAGGTGCATTAACTGCAGAGGGAACATCTGTGAAAAGACACTCAAGCCTGACTCCTGATGGGCACTGTAAATACTGCAGGTGGGGATGACTAAAGGCCAGGGGTCCAAGTGTGAGAAGAGACAGAAATGAAAGAGATGTTGGCCCAAGCAAGCCTGGGAGAAAGCATGGCTTGTATCCCACAGGTGGTGAGACCTGGGGCTACCACTGGCTGAGTAAGGGTGCCTCTGCTGATTAGAAAAAGGCTCCCCGCTGCTGAAGGACCGACTAGATAAAGGGAGTGATCACAAAAAGCTCCCCTTCCTCAGGGCAAAGAGCCCTATGAGGCTTGGCCGAACACAGTTCAGACTACACGCCTCCGTGCAGAGCACACGCTGGGCGGCTACTATGCAGTAACTCTGTGTGGGCAAGCCATTAGCAGCATTATTTTAAGCACATCTTTTTATGTTAGAAGATCACTTAACCCGAGCAGGCGGATGAACTTAGAGGAACTGAATCCAGGGGCCGTGAACCACCCAGGAGTTTCTGCCATAGTCTGGGCCAAATGTAATATGGATGAAGAAGCAAATTTAGGAGGAGGCCAAAATTTACAAGATAGACCCACTGGATGCAAGACATAAAGAAAGTTCAGTGAAGGAACTCTGAAGAGAATGGGCTCTACAATAAATTTTTCTTACATTCAATGTAAAATATTAGGCAAAATTAAGTACAGTGGCCTTTAAGGTCCCTTCCAGCTCTAATTTCTTTTGATTTCTAATTTGTTACTCTGGTTAAGTAAAGTCCCTTCCGAGGTACAGAACAGTTCTTATACCTGAATGGGATGCAAAGAATAATCTGACTTCTCTTCACCAGGGGATGAGTTGAACCATCCTTGCAGAAGAGATAACAGAGGGTGTGAACCCCAGATCCTGGAAAAGGTCCAGGCACACGATGAGTATTCAGCTTTCTGAAAACAAATGAACAATCATTTCCTCTCCTACATCTTCACACCCTTACTCTGCTGGTTACTTTCTCACAGCTTATAAACATCCTCAAATATACCCACTTAAAAATCTCTCAGACCTATGATTCTTTGGATCTTCTTGTGGGTAACCTAAGGCTCTACCATGCTTTCAAAGACCTGTCCTCCCAAAAAGCCCAGATCTGTACCTTGGGTCCAGACCCGTCTACCAGGCCCCTCTAAAGCACTGAAGATGAAGTAAGATCCTCTTGCCACCCCCAATCCCTTTCTACTGTGCTCTGTATCTCTCAAAAAAGATGCAGCTGTAAACTGTCACCCACGCTTGCTGCCCTTCCTTTTCTAACTGGTCACCAGACCTCACCCATTCTCTCTCAGATCTGCAAAATCCAGTCCCACCTTTTATAACTTAAGTGGGACCCTCAGATTACAACTCAGCCTGCACCAAATCAACTGCCTTCCACATGGAGGTCCGAGTGAGCCTCTAAACCACAAGTCCATCTCACTCTTCTTTGGTGTTTCCCACAGCCTGCAGGATAAACACCCAAACTTCTGAAAGGACAAACAAGGCCCCCTTCTCTTGGGCCCCACTAACTTTCCAGTATCAACTCTCATTTCTTTCCCAAACCCTGAGTTCCAGTCCTGTACATTAGTTTTGCCATATTTTCTTATATTTCTCAAACTTCAACACACACTGCTCTCTCCTGCCACCCCAGGAGCTTCTACATATCCTTAGAAAGGATGGCACCTCCTCCAAGAAGCCTACCGTGAACTTTCCCTTCCAAGATTCTGTGCTCTGCAAAGGGGAAAGATCGGGGGGAGGGAGACA
Organism: Mesoplodon bidens; assembly: GCF_964165515.1. Classification (NCBI taxonomy): domain Eukaryota; kingdom Metazoa; phylum Chordata; class Mammalia; order Artiodactyla; family Ziphiidae; genus Mesoplodon; species Mesoplodon bidens. The sequence continues at coordinate 250,568 of NW_027671994.1, forward strand.
TTAGGAGTTTGGCATTAACATAGACACACGACTCTATATAAAACAGATAATCCACAAGGATCTACTGCATAGCACAGGGAACTCTACTCCATATCCTGTAACAAACTCTACGGGAAAAGAATCTGAAAAAGAATGGATACATGAATAACTAAATCACTTTGCTGTACACCCAAAACTAACACAATATTGTACATCAACTAACCTCCAATATAAAATAATAATTAAATTTTAAAAAAAGATTCTGTGCTCTGTAGCACCAGAACTCACTTCTTCCAGAGCACTGACTACTGTGCTTGTGTTTACCTGACGCCCAGTAGAAGGGGAGATTACCTAGGGCAGAAGCATCGTCTCCAGCAGCCCTTGGTTCTGACAACTCATTCAAGTGCCAGGCTACTTTACACACATAACCTGCTAACTTAATTCTAAGAACCCACAGAAAGAGAGGTTATTAATGTCATTTTACAAGTGTGGGGAGTGTAGTCCAAAAGAAACCTGCCCACGCCACAGACAGCATAAGCCCTGGAATTCAAACCCTAAGCTGCCTTCACACCGGTGATCTTTGCACTATATGATACGATTATTGAAAAAAAAATTTTTTTTTCCTGAACCCTGTTTCAATGGAAAGGAAATGAAGCTGGGATATATCCATTTCCTAATCGCGTTGGTGTGTACCAGGCAAAGTCATTCAATAGACCAGGTAACATCTGTGGAACAATTAACGATGCTCCAAACTGTGCTAAGTGTTCTACTTTGTAGAGTCTAGAAGCATTAACACAGTGCATCCTTGTAACCACCACAGAGACTGGGACCTGTTAAGCCCACGCTACAGATGAGAACACTGAGACCTAGAAGCCTTAAGGCACTCGGCCGGGGTCACCGAGCTGGCAGGAGTCCTAGGCCGCACGCCCCATCTAGTGCACGCACATCCGGGCACTGGGCACTGCTTCTAGTGCCCACCCTCCACCTTGCACCATCGAAAACCCCGCTTCTCAGCGCCAACACGAGGGTCCCTGGAAGCGGGAAGTACAAACCTGTCTCGACAAGCCGTGGCTGGAAGAAGCTCTGGATACAGATCAGGGGCAGCGGGTGCTCAGGAGCGGCACCCAGTGCACCCCGCGGAGGCGGTCAGCCTTAAGTCCAGCGGGGCGTCCTGCAGGGAAGCACGCACGGAGGGCAGAGGCACCAAGTCCTGCAGCGCGCACAGGTCCTCAGAGCGCGGGAAGAAGTCGGCCGCGCTGTCCCGGCGCAGCTTCACCGAGTGATCAGGGCCCGAGCACGGCCTCGGGGACGCTGGCTGTGGACACGATGGCCACACCCGCCTGGGGGCCCCGGCCACTCGGGCGCCCACCGCCCGGTGGCTGCGGCCCCGCAGCGTGCGCAGGACCGGCGTCGCAGCCAGAAGACATAGGGCCACGGGCCCCAGCTACGCCAACCCCCCCATTCCGCGCTCCGGAGAACCCGCGCGGCCTGGTGTTGGCGCAGGAATCTAAGCCCTCCACGCCGCGGGGATGGGGTTTACGTCAGTGGGCGGGACCGTTGGGGCGGGGCTCGAGGACGTCAGCACGCTCGCCGTGCGTCCGCAGGCAGCCCTGTCTCCCACGGTGACGCGGCCTGAAAAGTAGGGGCTTGAGCTCTGAGACTTAAGGCAGCGCGAAACGTACGAGGTGTGGAGACTTTGGGGTTTCCAAAAAGCGTTTGCTGACTTATCCAAACAAAACTGAGACCTGGTTGTATCAACGCATTTTAAAAGTAAACTCCCGTAAGTGTCTGTGCTCCCCCCACCCAGGAGAGAGCCTGCACTCCGTGAGGGACACACGAAAGGCTGAGTGAACGTCTGTCTGTGGTCCTTTACCTGGTGCACGGGTGTGTGAATTTATGCGGAGAGCTCTTAATTTCTGTAGTTTCTGCTAACTTGACACGGTAGTTGGCAAATGGTGACGTGTTCCATGCATTCAGGACATGATCGTGGTTACTAATAATCACTTTGTTTGGTACTGACAACTCCACAGAGAATTTACTACTGAATATCCACTTTCCAGAAGAGAAACTGAGGCGTAGGAAGTGAAGTGACTGAGTAAGAGTAAGGACTCAGACAACTGGTGTTAGTAAATTAACCCTGCAAGGAGGCCGTTAGCCTGCGGTGGCTCTAGTGATGCGGCCGCCTGTGTAAACCAACAAAAATCTAAGCCTGTCAATGCCTCAGGGTGGCGAACACTGCTGAGGACAACGAGTCACAAACCACCAGCTAGGCTTTAAAGTTATAGCAAGTCAGTCATTTCCTTGCTTTGCTTCTGCCCTTTTAAAATAAACATCTCTGCAGCTCCTGTGGCTGGAGTGCTCCTCACCATTTCCGCTTTGGTGGTGCCTGAATTGAATCTATTTTTGCTCACGTAAAGTCTTATTTTCAATATGCCTCAGTTTGTCTTGTAACATTGGTCGTAGAAGTTGGATTTGTGTCCAGTTTCTAGAACAGTGGTCGTTCTCTGGTCAGGCCTTAGGCGTTATGCATACAACGTTCCTCTTCTACCACCACCTTCTGGATGCCTCCACCCACTACCAGCTCCCGCGTATCAGATCCCCTAGATGTGGTCAGAAATGGCTTTCACATGCAGCATGCTCACAGTATAATATCGCAGACACTCCTCCGTCCTCCAGCCAGCGTGTGAAGTGAAACATTACCATTCCTCTTGAAGAGCCTGCTGTGACCACTTTCCCAAACACAGCCACTCCCCAGCTGACCCTGGGTAACCACTCTTCTGAACTTGGTCTCCATCACTGCATGGATGTCTTTCTATTTAGGCTACATTTTTAAGTATTCTTCAACCTCATATAGTATTCTACTATGCTTTCTCTTCTTACTTGCTTTTCTTAGTGTTATCTTTGCTAGGTTCATCCATGCTGACACATAAAGATCTGTCTAGTTCATGTACTTCCCTCACTATGTAGGATTCCCATGTAGGGAAGTACAATAATTTATATGTGCATTTTCCTGTTGATGGACATTTAAATTGTTTCCAATTTTCAGTATGATTTCTGTTTTAAAAATTTTTTATATACTTTCTAAAGGTCACTTTACATTTACTGTTATTACAAAATATTGGCTATATTCCCTGTGTTGTACAATACATCTTTGAGCCTATCGTACACCCAGTAGTTTACATCTCTGACTTCCCCACCCCGTATTGCCCCCTCCTCCCCCTCCGCACTGGCAACCATTAGTTTGTTCTCTATATCTGTGTCTCCCCTTCTTTTTGTTATATTCGGTAGATTGCTGTATTTTTTAGATTCCATATATAGGTGATATCCTACAGTGTTTGTTTTTGTTTGACTTATTTCACTTACCACAATGTCCTCCAAGTCCATCTATGTTGCCGCAAATGGCAACATTTCTTTCTTTTTTAAGGCTGAGTAGTATGCCATTGGTTTTATGTACCGCATCTTCTTTATCCATTCATCAGTTGATGACACTTAGGTTGCTTCCATATCTTGGTAATTGTAAATACTGATGCTCCGAACATTGGGGTGCATGTATCTTTTCAAATACATGTCTTTGAAAACACGTGTTTTTGTTCTTTTTGGATTTATACCCAGGAGTGGAGTTGCGAGGTCATATGGTAGTTCTATTTTTAGTTTTTGAGGACCCTCCATACTGTTGTCCACAGTGGCTGCACCAGTTTACATTCCGACCAACAGTGTACCAGGGTTCCGTTTTCTCTAAAAATTGTAAATTTTCTTCCTGGGGTAATTGAGATGATAGTTGAATAATAACATAAGATCAGGCGAAGTCTAAAGGAATTTTAGACAAGCTGGATCGAGTAGGAAGACTTCTGTTCGCTGGCGTCTGAGTGTTAGAGAGACACCAAGACATGTGGGCCAAGTTGTGGAGAGAAGGGAAACACAGACGCAAGCTTGACACTTGGTGCAGCTTTTCTCCTTGGGGCATTTGCTGATTCAAACCTTACAGCGTAGGAGCTGAAAAGCCAAAGAGTTCAAAAGACTCTAACCACAGAAGCCAAACGGCAAGAACCGTTTTACATTGATAAACAGCATTTTAACTATGGAGAAGCAGAAAATGAAAAGAAAGAACTTTGCATTACATTTAATAAAAGTTTAGGGAGATCTTTGTGGTATATTAGTGAACTTATTTGTGGAAATTTAGCCATGTACATTGTGTTGGAGAGGCACCAAGAGTTCAAGAATTCTCACAATTTGAGTACACAGTTGCCTTACATGTAGGCATGGTGGCATCCATTTACATAACAATGATTTGGAGGATGTTGTGTTAGTCAGCTCTTGCTGTGATAATGCTTTGGAACAAATCACACCAAAGTCAGTTACATAAACAAGAATTTATTTCTCTTGGACCTATGGGCTAGCTGCAGTGGCTCTCTTTTAGACCTCTAGATGGCTAGTTTTGCTCCGTGTTTTGGGTCAGTTTGAGGTCTGTCACACACCTCTTCGTCTGGAGCCCAACTGTGAGGCTGCAGCTCCCAGGCCCTGTCTTCTCTAAAAGTTCACTGAAACATAAGAGGTGAGCCCAACCGCACAAGCCCATTTAAGGCCTCTTCTGCTCATTTAAGGCCATCATGTCTGCTCATACTTCAGTGGCCAAAACATGTCACAGATCTAAGCTGTATTTAGAATATGTGTATTTGTTTAAAGTTGGGTGCTCTCACAGAAGAATATTGCATTTTGGACAGTGTTAGCTTAGCATTTCCCTTGGCATTTGCAAACGTGATAAACGTCGTGTGCACTTTTTCACCTTTGAGAACTTTTTGAAATTGTGGGACAATTTCTATGGGAAAAGAGGAAGGTACATTTTAGAACTCAACTCTAGTTATAGCAGTGTTGGGAGAAGAATTAATGAGATAGGGTCACTACAAATGAAAGATTTGGGATTCACATATTCATAATTAACATTAGCATTCTTCAGAACATTCCTGGAGAATTGTGATGCTTGCTTTACATGATTTTATCATAAATCATTATAATCTGACCAAGCCACTTCAGTAAAACATACATCATACAGTACATCGCATTTTAGTTTTTCCTACCACTGCACAACTTATCATCAGGCAGGAAAGGCTACATATGATATGGTTCCATTTATGCGAAATGTCCAGCAGTGGCAGATCCATACACACGGCAAATATTATACATTAGTGGTTGCCAGGGGTTTGGAACAGAGGGAAATAGGGAATGGCTCCTTAAAATGGGTGTAGGTTTCCTCGTGGGGTGATGAAAATGTTTTTCAGCTGGACAGCGGTGATAGTTGCACAACATTGGGACAGTACTAAATTCCACTGAATGGTACAGTGAATTGTAAAATGATCAAAATGGTGAATTTTGTGTTCTGTTCATTTTACTACAATAAAAAGGAGAAAGAATTAGGGAAAGACTTAGAGTTTGGGAAAGTAAGGTGAACTGGTCAAGAAAAAGACAGCTCTACTGTTCAGTTTTCTCTCAGCTCTCCCAGTGCATTAATCCTCAGCAAAAAGTAGCCTGAACTTGTAGATGATAGTCATTCAACACAGTGCAGGGAAAAGTAAATAAAATAAAAGCCAACTCTTCTTCTTTAGCACATCTGTGAAAGGTTAACTTCCTGCTCAGCCACATGGACATTCATGAAGACATTTCACTTCAGGTGTCCTCTACTTCAGTACTTTACTCACAGCTCATTCACACATGTAGGCAACAGCGTTCCTTAATTCGATGGAATCTGCAGTGCTGGTTGTGACCAGTCTCATGAAAAGAAAAGGGAAAGAGGAAAAAGCCTCCACATTGACTTGGTGGTCTTGACAAAATGGATGCAGAAGACAGCTTGAGTGTCAAACTGGAAACTTATTTTCCTTTTCCTTTTCTTTTTATCTTTCCTATCAGGTCTTCTGCCCACTTCCCACCCCCTTCTTTCAAACAGGAGAGACACTAATTAGCTGCTTTGTTTTTGTTTGTGCTAAAACAACTATTGTTTTGGGTTTCTTGTTGTTCGGTGAACATTTTTGTTTTTACTGCCAAATGAGCTTCGGTGGTTGGTGTAGGGGGTCTCTTGGGAACTTAACTTTTTCCAGTTTAAGTGGGAAAGCTTTTTTGTTTGAATGGGCTTTTACTGGGTGCTTCAAGGTTTGCTCTTGGCTCTTTGATGGGGGACTGGATAGCACTGTGTTTCCTTTGAGGCTCCGATAAATAAAGGATCCTATGTCCTCCTGGGCACTTTGTGGTGATTTTGCTGTGTGTCCTCTCTAACAGCCAGATGCAGATTCCAGGAAAATGACATATAAATGAATAGAAGTAATCTAATATTTTTAGAATTTGCTTTGGCCATACTCCTGGTCTTATTCTACTTGTAGCAGATGGCTTTAAAGAGCATTAGCTATGTATATATTAAATATAATATAAATATACCGATATTAAATATTATATTGATATATAAATTTAATATGCTAATATTTATATTAATGTATAACAATTATGTATTATATTAATATATATTTTTGCCTAGCGTATATTATATACAAAATATATGGGTAATGAAATGTATTTATATGGTTAATATGTTCATAATATTAATAAGATATATCCTGTAATATTGATTATAAAACAATTATATCATAATATATAAATTATAAATATATATTTATATATATTATAAATATATAGTTATTATTATCTGATATAATACACTAGAGTTCATATATTCTATATAACACAATACGTAATGTATTAGTATAAGACAATTATATTATGTAATATAAATATAATACATCTATAAAACTATATATATTTTAATTATACATTACACATACAAGTATGTATTGCTATTTATAATTTTATTTACATAGGAATCTGTTCATCCTAACAATTGATGTAAAAATATGCAATATTTTCAATCAAATGGGCCTTAAGCTCACTACCTACACATAACTACTTTTATAATCGTGAGCCCTGTCTAACTCATGCTTCCATATCTCTCAACCTGCTTTTCTACACATGCACATAGACGACACACATTGATACACGATATATATGTATACTACCAGTTTTCAGTTCAATGTATATAACTATATAATATATATAATTATATTCCTGTGTATGTATACAAATATAAATCAAAGGTATGTGTATAGGTATGTATTTCATACGTTTATATAACTATATCATACAAATAATGTATGTGTATATAAATACCTGACTATATACATACATACACAGAAATATACTTATTTAAACAAAAGGGACCTAAATAAACATAGTTCTCTAAGAATAAAACTAGTTATGTCTCACTGTTTCAATAAGAGTTTATAGTTTTCTACTGTATGTGCTTCTATAATTGTTATGAACAATTCCCATTTGTTGAATGTTAAGTTGTTTTAATTTTTTGCCATTATTAATGAAGCTCTAAAGAATACGGTGGGCAAGATGACTTGAAAAACTCTCCTGAAGGAAAAGGGTTAGGTATGCTAGGTTAAATGTACACAACTTATTTTTAAGTGCGTGGTTGATTTTTGAAGTATGCAGTAGAAATTTCCAGGACCCATGAAAGAAGGGTGGTACATGTGTGAGAGTTATAGCTATATTAGGAGTGGGTTGAAGATCTTGATAGCTTAGAACAGAAGCTGGAAATCCTGTTTTTATGGAGCCAAGTGGCAAATATTTTAGGCTTTGTAGACCAAAGAGCAAAATTGAGGATATTATTTAGGTACTTAGGTAACCATTTAAAATGTTACCAGTTAAAATGTGAAAATTATTCATAGCTCACAGGCCATAGCAATAGGCTTGTGTCTGGATTTGTAATACAGGCCATAGTTTAGTGACACACCTGACATAGAGACTTGTTTATAAATGGCCATAACCACGTGAGAGGCAGGAGGTAAGACTCCATCCCTACTAGATGGGAAGTTAGAACTAAACCTATCTATCCCTAGTTTCACCTTCAATGAAAGGGTGTGCCAGGAGAAAAAAATATCTGTTGGCAAAGGGAGACTAAGAACAAATTCTCTTGGCCTCTGCTCTGGGTAGGAAACAGGTAGGAAATCTTGAGAATTCTGAACCCCAGATCTGTGTTCCCAGTGTTTGGGTTGCAAATTTATGTGCGGTCTTGCAAACAGAAGCTAAGAAATTAACTTAAAATGCTCCCAAATCGGTGGTATTCCAAACACAAAACTAAACCCTTTCTGGAGTGGTAGACCTTCAACACAGGCCTATAGCATTCCCACAGATAAAGTTTAGCTAAACATGAGCTCATGATCTAAATTTACACAATAATGAAGAAATCAGCTAGAAGTGGAGAGAATCAGCAAAAAACAATCAATTCCAGAATTATATTCCCAAGGCCATCCATCAGATGTTGGAATAATCAGGTGCAAGGCAGAAAATACACATAAAACTAGAACTGAAACAAGGAACAAGGATGTTTTAAAAGACTGGGTAGGATCTTTAAAACATTTTTCAAGTACATGTCATTGATAAAGCTAAAAACTCGAAGGTTGTGTAATACAGCAGATTAATCATGGAGAAGTGTGAATTTATGCTGTTTTTAAAAATATGGCAGGTCAGATTTTCTGCCTAATTATATAAGTAGATTTATCTTTAAAAAATACACATTACTTTAAAGACTTATTGGCTGTAAAATAAGTTAAGGTTATGTCAAAGGGCTTCTCTCCAAAGAAAAGTGAGAAGTAGCAAAACACAGAAAGTCGAGGGGAAAACATGTCAATATATACATTGCGGTAGGGTGAACTAAGCCTTAGGCTAGCAACAGTGTGGACGAGCTGACCCTTAGATACTTACAACTAATCTGGAATCTTCAAAAAGTTCAACTATTTATAACTAAAAAGATTTCTTAAAATTAATAACCAAGTGTTTTAATTGACATCAGAAGAGTAAAACAATAAACCCTGAGAACATAGAAAAATAGATAATAAATATATGAGCAGAACTTAATAAAACAGAAAAAAGTATAAAATTGAGGTGATTTAGTAAGTCAAAAGAATATTCTTTGAAAAGATTTAAAAAACACACTTTGATTAAGCAAAACAAAAACATAAGTAAATAATATACAGAAAGAATCAGGACAATGTTAGAGCAGAGAATATATGAAATGCCAGTAAATTTGAACATTTCTGTAAAGTGGACAATTTCCTAGCTCCTAAAGTTTACCAAAACTGACACAAGAGGAAATTTATAGCTGGAGTTCTTTCACCAGTAAAGGAATTATGTCAATAGTTTACAATCTTTCACCAAGAAAATACCAGACCCAGCCAGATCATTTGGGAGGTGAATTCTATGGAACTTCTATTAAACAGATAACATCAATATGAACAAAGAAAAACTTCTAGAGATAGCGAAGGAAGAATTCTCCTTTATTCATCTTATGAAGTCTATAAAATCCTAATACTGAAACTAGATTAGGACTGTAAGGAAAAAGAAATTTACAGGTCAAATTTACTTGTAAATATAAAAGCAAAAATTTTAAACTATGATATTAGCTACCCAAGTTCACTAGAGTAAGAAAAAGCATGAGCAAGTTAGGTAATCCAATGAATGAAAAGGTAGTTTAATGTCAAGGATATATATCAATAGATTGAAAACACCACATTTTATTTCTTTCATCTGTCTCTTTAAAAAATGATAAGTACTTATATTGATCTCTCTTGTACTAGGCACTGTGCTAAGTCACTTACATATTTACTCCTTTAAACTTTCTATCATCCCTGCGGGAAAGTTCTATTTTGCTTCCATTTCTTAGCTAAGACTCTAACCCTCAGGAAAGTGAAGCAACATTTGTAAGTTTTTGTGGATGGTCAGTGATGGGACCAGTACAGGAACATCCAAAGTCTGTGCTTGGAAACAGTGCCCCATGTTGACACTCACATTACAGATGAAAGGAAAGGAACCATGCACTTACCATATAGATTAAGTCTCACATTACAGGTTAAAGGAAAGGAACCATGCACTTACATTATAGATTAATACCCCCATAACAGGTTAAAGGAAAAAGAAACATGTGCTTCCTCAAAAGTTGTAAAGAAAGCATATCCATTTCTTAATATATTTCCCAATTTCTTTTGCTTGTTTTCTGACCTTTGTAGTGCATTTTGCCATGAGGCAAATTTTATTTCTTATATCATTAAATGTATCCTTTTTTCTTTGTATCTGAGAAAGGTATTCCTCATGAATACTTTATTTCATGTCTCCCAGGTTTCTGATACTTTTACAGTTTCATTATTTTTTAACTTTTAACTACTTGCTGTATCTAGAATTTAGTAATGATAGCCATATTTTCCCACTTTTGTTGAATAATTTTTGCTACTGATCCAAAATGTGAATTTTATTTTAAACTCAATTCCCTTATGCTCTTGCATCTAATTTTAAGATGCTTCCTATTCCACTGGTTGTTTTGCCTATCTAAAACAAAATGCTACCTTAGTTATAATGTAATTATAATATAATAAATGTAATTAGTAAACATAATACGACATATAATAAATAGCATATATAAAATAACAAAATATAATTTACCATATAACAAGGTCCAAGGAGAGCAATACTATACAATCACTTGAAATATCCCGCAAAAGATAGTTTATAAAATTCAATATTCATTTGTAATTTAAAAGAAAGAGTAAAATAGGGATTGATGAATGCTTCCAAAATAAGAAGAAATTATATGTCTACAAGAGAAAGAGGTAAATGATAAACTTTAGTAACACTGGCAATAAATGCAGGACAAGATGAGGATGCCTGATATAATGTTAAAGAAAAAGTATTATGTAACATTGTTTTTGCAGCACTGATGAGTTCAGTGAAAAGAGAATCTCATAGAAAAGAGTATCTCGTTCTTCTTAATGTCTGTACACTTGTCCATTGCATGAACATAACAGCTTATTTAGCCACTATGTTACTGATCTGCATCTGGATTTCTAGGTTTTCATGGAGTATTTTATTATGCACAATTGTTTCAAACACTAGGACTTCCTCTTATGTTTATATCTTTTGAAAGAAACAATATCTCCACAGATGATTTATCTGTGCTGGCTGCTAGCTGACTTTGGGTACTTCTCAGTTCTTCCCTTTACCTTCCTTGTCAATATGAAAACGGAAGGCAAGAAGGTCTCCTGTTTAGAGGCTGTCAAGATAGATCTTGGTGATAAAGTCTTGGTGGTAAAGGCTAAAAGTATCAACCCAGAACAAACGTTTTTCCAGCTGTAACTATGTGTGATTTCCTTGGCTTGATTCCGTAGAGGATGTCAGACCAGACTGTAGAATCTGCCGTCAAAGTGCTTCCAGTAGGATGAGCTAAGTCAAGTATGGTGGCATATGTAATTCAAGATAAAATATAATGTCTCCTTTTCTCTCCTAGCAAAACTTGGTGGAGTGAATGTAGAAGTCACTGTATGCTTTGAATTAAAGGAACACAATAAATCTTGTTTTGGAAGGTAAGTATTCTGGTCTCTTTGTGGAGATGAATTGGAAATTGTCTAGAAGAAGGAAAATGAGGTTAACCAAAGTTAAACTCATAAATAATTGAGCATTAATTAGATATCTGTGGTCTATGTTTGTCTTTGATCATAATTTCTCCCAATTTATAGACCTCTTTGATACTTGATGAATCCTTGTCAAAGATGCACTTAACAATGGTTATCACTTGTGTATTAGGTTTTGCCTGGGCCCTGAAGAAACTATCCTAAATTACCAGCTATGATTGTCACTTGATTTCCTCACAGAGAACAATCAGAACTCCTTGTCTTAAGTGGCTTGGAATGTGAAACTAGTTAGTCTCTTAGATATTGTTAGAGGACCCTACAGAGCCCATTGGTGAAAGTTTGGAAAACATGGGGCTTCTTAAAATTGATTCTTGTAGTGCTATAGGAAAGATCACTGAACCAAAAGGATAACGGTGTTTCTGGTTCTGTTGTTAGCATTCTCCATGGAAACACTGCTGAAGCTTCTGGACTCAATTTCCTTCCCCATATGTGAATGTCACTGAAAATATCCAACTCCATTCTATCCCCATATAACTTCAGGAACTAAGCAAAATGAAGACTCAAAATTCATTTCAAATAATGAAATGAATATATAACGTAGAATGGAACTGGGAAAATACCTGGTTTAAATTCTGGAAAGTACCAACTATACAATTCTGGATAAGTTGCTTACTCTTGCTTAGTCTAATTTAATGCCCATCTCACAGGATGTTATGATGATTAATTTAATATCTTTGTATAACACAGAGTGTTATGTAATTTCTTCTTGTTTTTCTTGAGTAAATACATATCCTTAAGCAACTCACTGTAAACAATAGTTACTTACTTGCTTAAATTACTCTTATCTTCTATTATCACCTGAACTGTGTCCTGCTCAAGTTAATATGTGGAAGTCTTAACCCCCAATACCTCGTAATCTAACTGTATTTGGAGATAAGGCCCTTAAATAGGTAACTGAGTTCAAATGAGGTCAAATGGGTGGGCTCTAATTCAATATGACTGGTGTCCTTATAAAAAGAAAATATTAGGACACAGACATGCACAGAGAGAAGACCATGTGAAGACCAAAGGAAAACATGGCATCTACAAACCAAGAAGAGATACCTCAGAAGAAATCAATCCTGTTGACACCTTATCTCAGATTTCTAGCCTCTACACCCGTGAGTGAGTAAATTTCTGTTGTTTAACCTCCTCAGTCTCTGGTACTTTGTCATGGCAGCTCTAGGAAACTAATACAACTTTTTATGGCCTCCTTGTCTCAAGTTGAAAGTTCAATATTTGGCATCATAGCTAAGAAACAAAAATATCATCTACATTCCTTGTTGTAGTCTTTCTTCCCCATTCTCATTGCTAGTAATTTCCATATTTGGGTCTGTTTTCTGTATCTTGTAAACAGAGCATTATGCTCATTTCTTGTCTTACTGCTAATATACAATAAATGTGCAGATACGAAATAGATTTTGGAGGAGTGCAACATATAGTTGGTACATGTGTGATATGTGTGTATTCATATAATTTATACTTTTTCTCTATTTTCTTCCTTTGGTGTGAGCTAAGATTCTCTGCTTTTGTGACTAGCGCTCCTGAATACTAATCCCTGAATTTAATTCACCAAAAATTGTCAAAAATAATAATCATAGGGGGAAAGAGAGAGTGATAGAGGGAGAAGAACAAACAATCAGGCAAGGGCAGTACTGTGAATTATTAGGCTCTTATTAATAAGATTATTTTAGTCTAGAGGAAATGACCGTAAGTACCATGAGTGAGCCCAGTTGGTCTTTACTGAGTGCTAGACACATCCCTGAGTTCTGTTCTTAGTCTCCAACTGTATGATGACTACTGTCTGGAAGTATTATCTGAACAACTAAAGTCACTTAATGGAAAAGGAATATGTCTTTAGAGAAGCAACAGTAATTTTTCTATCTGATTAAAAAGCAATGTTGACTGTCTGGAAACCTCAGTCATATTTGTAAGCAGAAAAGCATTGGCTATTCAAAGTGGATGACGTAAAGAGATGAGCAGAAACTTTGGCGATAGGTATACCTGGATTTAATTCTCACTTCTACCACTTGGCAGCTGGATAGCCTTAGGCAAGTTTCATACCTCCCTGAAATTCACTTAATTCAGTCTGTAAAATGGCATAATAACTTATTATAGCATCCTTTTAGGAATTTTAAATCAGTTATTGAAATAAAAGTACACACTATATAGACAAGTATGGATTCCTCAATAGGTGTTTGACCTTTCATTTCTCCAGTATCCCACCCCCATCAAATAAAGAAAAATACTTTTTTAAATTTACAAATATTTCATTATTCTAAAGTTAAAGCCATAAAAATAAAAATAATCAAATGGCCTACGATCATACCATTAGAAGAACAAAAGAATAGGTGTTCATGAGAGTTCCAAATTAGAATACAAGTTTTCATTAGGCACCTGTTTATGTATGCTATTCTGCTCTTTAAAATAAATAATTAAATTTGAAAGACTTATTTCCTCACTTTTAAGACTTTATTAGTTTACAAATTACATATCGACCTATGCTAAATATTATACCAACCCATGCTAATGAATTCAGTACAGAAAACAAAAAACACTGCACTCAAGCAAACTACATATATATGTGTGTGTGTGTGTATATATATATATATATATATATATATATATATATATATATATATATTACTTAAATGCATTTATATCCTAGCGTGTCTCATAAAGCATTGTGGTAACTCACCGGAATACAAACAATCAAATATAATGGCAAAAGCACTTAATATAAACAGGGCCAAGGAAACATAGACAGAAGATGAAGAAAAGATGAGGGAAATGTGAACAGGAGGAAGTGTAGTTAATCGAGTTGTATGTTTTGACCTTAAGATTCTCTGTGCGGGGACTTCCCTGGTGGCACAGTGGTTGGGAATCCACCTGCCAGTGCAGGGAACATGGGTTTGAGCCCTGGTCAGGGAAGATCCCACCTGCCGCAGAGCAAATAAGCCCGTGTGCCACAACTACTGAAGTCCCAGCGCCTAGCCCGTGCTCCACAACAAGAGAAGCCACAGCAATGAGGAGCCTGCACACCACAACGAAGAGTAGCCCCCACTCGCCCCAACTAGAGACAGCCTGTGTGCCACAACAAAGACCCAACACGGCCAAAAATAAATAATAAATAAATTTATTTAAAAAAAAGATTCTCTGTGGATAAAACAACATGTAAATAATTGGTTACAAAGCCACATTATTTGAAGGTGCCAGACTGCATATTAACAGTCTGACACAAAGGGACAGCACAGGAAAACGATTCAAAGATAGAGATTTTTAAATATTTGCAGTTTGAAACCTTTTAGAGCACGTGTAATGAGCTCGACACACATTTCAACACTCAACATGTTAATCACATGTTCAAAGTATGTCTCAAAGTCATTGGAAATAGCTGTTGTCTCTGTCCCTGGTATCCAAAACTGATCTGTGATGTGTAAAACTCAGGAGGTATTGATATCCACTTTTTGGCATCTGAACAGGAAACAAAGTTGTTTCGCAGTGATAATAAAGAATGAAGTAAATGCAAAAGGATACAAAAGACAAAGTACTGAGGGAATGTATTAACAGAATGAGTCAAACTAAATTGTGGTGAACTGGGGCCTACGATTGTACACACTCCATGGAAATACCCCAGCCTAAATACTGGCATAGGAGGAAGGGTACTGCGAAGCCCATCACAGTATAATCCTTTAAAATGTCCCTTTCAAGGTTGGCTCCACTCAACACTGAGTATAGGAAATCTTCCCATCAGGCAGAAACACTGGCTGCCCAATGATTGACCAAGAAATTAACACACTAATGAATAAACGATGCTAATTTATTTCTATCCCTGACAATGGGAAACAGCACACACTCTGTGTCAATGGTATGTCCTCCTTCCCACTTTTCTAAGTGGTAAATTATGTTTTTCCCTTCATTGCTTTATATCATGTGTGGCAGGCATGATGGGAAATGGCTATCAATGGTTCTGTTATTGATTTCTACCTTCCTTTCACTGTGGCTAAAGAAGATACTTTGTATGATTTCAATTTCTTAAAAATGTATTGGTACTTGTATTGTGGCCTAACATATGGTCTTTCCCGGAGAGTGTTCCATGTGTACTTGAGAAAAAGGTGTATTCTGCTGTTGTTGAGTGGAGTGATCTATATACAGCTGTTAGGTTTAGTTGGTTAAATGTGTTATTCAGTCCCCCTACCTCTCTACTGATCTTCTGTCTAGATGTGTTTTCCATTATTGAAAGCAAGGTATTGATCTCCAACTATTATTTTAGAACTATCTATTTCTTCCTTCAATTCTGTCAATGTTTGCTTCACATATTTGGGGGTTGTTTGGTACATATATGTTTATAGTTGTTCTATGTTCTTGATAGATTGAACTTGTTATCAACATATAGTGGCCTCCTTTTCCTCTTGTGATAGTTTTTGATTTAAAGTTTATTTTGTGTGATAGTAACATAGCCATCCCAGATCTATCTTCCTTCCTTCCTTCCTTCCTTTCTTTTTCTGTCTCTCTTTCCTTCTTTTTTGTTACTATTTGCATGGGATATTTTATTCTATGCTTTAACTTTCAAGCAACTTGTGTCTTTTGAAATCAAGTGAGATTTTTGCGGACAGCATATACTTGGATTATGGTTGTTTTTAAAGTCCATTCTGCCAATGTTTATCTTTTCATTGGAGAGCTTAATCCACTTACTTTTTCAAAAATTACTGATGAGGAAGAACTTAATTCTGTCTATTTCCTGCTTGTTTTCTGTATGTCTTATGCATTTTTTGCCCCTCATTTACTCCATTACTGACTTCTGTGCTTAGCCGATTTTCTTGTGGTGAACTCTTGATTCCCTTTTCATTTCTTTTTGCATATGGTCTATTGATATTTTCTTTGTGGTTATCAAGAAGATGACATTTACCATTCTAAAATTAAAACAATATAATTTCAATTGAAACCAACTTCAGTAGCACACAGAAACTCTGTTCCTCTACAGTTCTGTTCCTCCTCTTTACATTATTATTGTCACAAATTACACCTTTTTACTTTGTGAGCCCAATAACATGGATTTATGATTATTTTATACATTTGTTTTTTCAATCATGTAAGAAATAAAAAGTAGAGCTACAAGCCAATAACACAATACTGGCTTTAGTATTTGCCCATGTATTTATCTTTACTGGAGATTTCTATTTCTTTCTACAGCTTCGAGATGCTGTCTAGTGTCCTTTCATTTCAACCTGAAGGTTCAATTTAGCATTTCTCATAGGGCAGTGGTAGGAAGTTGTAAAATAAATGCCCTCAGCCTTTGTTCATCTGGGAATGCGTTAATTTCTCCCTACGTTTTGAAACCAGTTTGGCCAAATATAGAATTCTTGGTGGACAATTTTTTTTCTTTCAGCACTTTAAATATGGCTGGCCTCTTGCTTCCGTGGTTTCATATAGGAAATTAGCTCTAATCTTTTTGAGGATCCCTGCTTTGTAACAAATTTCTTTTTTCTTTCTCCTTTGGGAGAAAAGATTCTTTCTGTGTCATTTGGCTTCTGAGAGTTTGATTATACTGGTTTTTGCTGTGGGGTTCTTTGAGTTTCTCTTAGTCCTGAAATCAGCCAAAGATTTATAGCAACCAAACACATAGTGAACCAGGGAAGAGGCAATTTGAAAATGGCAGGAAAGCTTTGTGGCATTTTTACTTGCCCTTGCCCCATCCACTGTTAGTGTAGTGATGGTCTTAAAGTGGTGGAGTCTTAATGCAGTGATAGTCTTAAAGTAACAGCAGACCATTCCTAGAATGGGACCCTCAATCCTGCTTCAGGAGGGAGCAGAAGAGACTGTACTCTCAGATTATTATGTGTATCTGTTCTAACCTGTCTGGGAGCTACCTGAAGGACTGACACAAGATGCTTATCTCTGTCTTAGCTAACTTGGAACACAGTCTGGAAAAGCAGCGGTCAATGCTCAAAAAAGTGCAAGTTGAACTAACAAAGCACAGATGGCTGGGGCAGAAGACTGTGCATTGAAATACAGTAGACCACAGAAGATGCAGGAGCCAAAGTTGGGGGAGATTCTTTGGGAAATTAGAACCTACAAAAAGTACACATGTGTCCAGAGAAATTAGGAAAGCCACATGCATACTCGAGATAAGATGCATGTTCTGAAAACACCAGAGGAGTCTCTAAGCTTTTACCATGGGCTGAGCCCTGAACTCAATGCAGGTCAGCTAAATGTTGAAGGAGTGATCCAGCAATCTGCACAATGGGCAGAGCTGTGTGGTTTTGGGTGTGCATGTGGATGTGCTTGTGTGTATTTATTTTTGTTTGTTTTAGGTGCAGGAATTCAAGGAAATCTCTGTCAAAACATTAGCTAAACATGAACTAAAGGAACAGAGACTTCGGTGCATACATACGATAAGGAAAACAGTCATTGCAAAAATAGTTTGGAAAGGTCCCTAAACAAACAGACTACTACAGCCTCCAACAATCAAAAGCCCAGGAAACCCTGGGAAAGTGGGAGAATCTGATTTCCATAGATACCACATTATAATATTTGAAAGACAAATTTTCAACCAAAAAAATCACAAGGTATACAAAGACATGGAAAAGTATGGTCCATTTAAGAAAACAAATTAATTGATGAAACCATCCCTAATGAAGCCCAGACATTTCTCCACTGCATATTCTTGCCTCCTTTGTCATAGATTCATTGACCATAAGTGCATGGGTTTCTTTCTGGGCTCTCTATTCTGTTCCAGTGATCGATGTTTTTGTGCCAGTACCATGCTGTTTTGATTACTGTAGGTTTGTAGCATAGTCTGAAGCCAGGGAGCATGATTCCTCCAGTTGTGTTCTTCTTTCTCAAGACTGTTTTAACTATTCAGGATCTTTTGTGTTTCCATACAAACTTTAAAATTATTTGTTCTAGGTCTGTGGAAAATGCCCTTGCTATGTTGATACAGACTGCATTGAATCCGTCGATTTCCTTGGGTATGATGGTCACTTTAACAATATTAATTCTTCCAATCTGTGACCATGGTATATCTTTCCAGCTGTTTGTGTCATCTTTAATTTCTTGTATCAGTGTCATATAGTTCCCTGGGTACAGGTCTTTTACCTCCTTAGGCAGATTTATTCTTCTGTATTTTATTCTTTTTTACGCGATTGTAAATGGGATTGTTTCCTTAATTTCTCTTTCTGATAGTTCACTGTTAGTGTATAGAAATACAGTAGATTTCTAGATATAAATTCTGTATCCTGCAAATTTACCAAGTTCATTTTTGAGCTCTAATAATTTTTGGATGGTGTCTTTCAGATTTTCTATGGATCATGCCATCTGCAAACAGTGACAGTTTTACTTTTTCCTTTCCATTTTGGAGTCCTTTTATTTATTTACTTTTCTTGTCTGATTGCTGTGGCTAGGACTTCCAAAAGTACCTTCAATAAAAGTGGTGAGAGTGGGCATCCTTGTCTTGTTCCTGATCTTAGGGGAAATGCTTTCAGCTTTTCACCATTGAGTATGTTAGCTATGAGCTTGTCGTATATGGCCTTTATTATGTTGAGGTATGTGTTCCCTCTATGCCCACTTTCTGGAGAGTTTTTACCATGAATGGATATTGAATTTTTTTCAAAAGCTTTTTTTTCATCTATTGAGATAATCATATGGTTTTTAGTCTTCAATTTGTTACTGTGATGATAAGAGACCTAAGAGAGCTACAGAGGCTAAGTGACCTATCCTTCCCTGAATGGGTAGGTATCCTTGTTCTGCCTTCTAATTGAGTTAGTATCTGAGTAAAGAACTGCCAGGTGTCATTTAGTTCACAATACACTGTTGTGGCAATATAGAAATGAATTTGTCTAAATCATTTGGCTTTTCTAAATTATAGTAAATGAATATACTGAATGAATACTTCAACTTAAGGAAATGCTCTTAAAGATATATTAATGTAGGCACTTCAGCGGAGAATTGAAAACAAAACAAATAATTCAGGTAAAATTAAAGTACACTCAGTTGTATCCAGTTTCCTCTTGTAAATCTCTCTTTTTCATTTGAGTGGACAGTCACTGGAGAATATCTGACTTGGGGCTAAGGAAATCTAAGCCTTCTTGGCCACACTGTATTCTCTTATGTCGTTTAATAAAGACACCAGTTGGGTTGCTGAAAAAATAGTGGGAAAAATCAATGCCTCACATCCAAAGGGCAGCTCTTGAAAATATGTGGATTGTTGTAGTCATTTTGCTCTTCTGGCCTCAGAAGTTCTAATCTTAACCTTAGCCCCTCATGCAGAGAGACTTTTTAAACCAATTCACACATTACTCATTATGTGACTGTTGAATAAGAGAAACCCAGCTCTTTTCCTGTGCTTTCAAGCAGTTATCTTCTTCAAAACTTTGTTTGGATTGTTATACCTTAACCTTGCCTGGCAAGGGACTTATGGGAAGGTTGTTATTGTTTGAAAGTTTGGTGCCAGTATCTGCAAAGAAAGAAGAAAGTAAAGAAGGAAAGGTGTGTTTATCAAACATCCCAATAGTGAAAGTGTGTGAAAGCAACTTTTGAAAAAGTGAATCTGTCAGAGTTCAGCCGTATTATTACATTTTATTTTATTCATTGAACATAAATAATTATCAGTGAATCCTTTCTAGATTTTCTAGTTTCCCAAAGTTCCCTGTATTCACATTCTAAGGTGAAAAATGGTATTTTAAGTCACTGCTCTCCACCTTATATTATTTATAATCACTCCTCATGACCTCTTCCTTCAAAGAAACGTGATCCTGAGAAGTGTCCTTTGTTTGTCTTTGTGGAATAAGTGATGGGGATGCATCCTGGAGACCTGTGAGATGTTTAAATTGTGGCCTAATGAAACTAGGATGGAGAGTTCTGGAAAGATCTGGAAAGATGGCTGGTAGAGTGTGGTCAGATGTGGGAGAAGAGACGCGTACCGAGAGAGGGAGAGGAAATTTTCAGAGGGAGACAATTAAACAAATAATTCAATAAGTTTTGTTGTGTGGTGTGGGATGCAAGCCTTTCTCTCCCCCTTTCCTTCACAATCTCTTTGTTAAAGACTGTGTTTTTCATTAGTTTTACTAAGATAGGATTTGCCGTTTTCTTTGGATACTGAGAATGGACCCATGGAAACAGTTACATTTGGGTTATCTCTGACTATCTTTAATGAAGAACATAAATATTGGCCACACTATCTATGCACATGCTATCACCATGCCTTTTTTGTTCTCTGTTCATATATCTAAGTCCTCTTCTTTGAGGTCAATCTCAAATCTCATCTGAAATGTACATTTATTGATAGATTCAAGCCATAATGAACTGTCCCTTCTTTGTGCTCCTTAGGCTCTGATTATTTATAAAAACTCATTTTTGAACTTAGACCCTGTCCAATATGATATATTACTTATTTCATCAGCATATGTTATATCCTCAACACAGTTATAAGCTTTTGTGGGGCTGGGATCATACATTCTGTAATTTTTCTCAGTACTTACACTTACTTTGATAGAAAGCGCATTCATTCATCTAAACATCATTTATTGAGTGTTAATTAAATGTCTCAACTCAGTCAATATTGTTTGAGTGAATGCATGCATGAATGAGGGAGTATGCAATAGGTAGCCTAATGTACCGCCCGATGTGAAAAAACCAAAAGCATAAACACAAAAGCAAGCCGAAAAGTGGCCCAGGACTTTCTGTAAAATATCCTGCTTTTGTTGGATGAGGCCATGAAAATCAAGATGCTCCTGAAAGGTCTTAAGAGCTGACCAAGAATAGTAAACAATTGAAATTCTCTCAGGCTTATTCAACCCTATCACTGGACACATTTATACCTCTCAGGAATGTTATTAAAAGAAGAGATTAATAAAGCTTTTATAGATGAGTTGATAAATCTCTAAACATTTAAATCTTCATTTCCTCCTAGGTTTCTCTAGTTTGGGTTTCCAAAAGATTTCAAGAAACCACAGGATAATTAAAAAATTAGACATTATCTTTCTTACCTTCATGTTTTTTGATGGTAAACACATTTTATTTTCTCCATAGTGCTGCCCAATTTCCACCAGTACAGTTCTTAAGTGAATTTTGCTCTGGATGGTGGGATATATAAGATGTAAATGAATTGTTTGTATATGTTTTAGAATTCTTCTAAAGGGCCTGGCCATGGAAATGCATTGAATCTTACTTAAATAAGTAAAGGAACTTCCTCAGAATTATTATTTTATTCTGGTTAGGATACTCTCTGCCCTGGTTTGTTAAAATTTCCCTCTAGAGTGGTTTTAATTTTGTTTCTGATAGGGTCCTAGGATTTATTGCCACACCCATCCTGCATCTGGTTTTCTTTGAATTCCTCTCCTTGCAGTTTCTGATTCATACAGGGCCTTACAGGTTAGTGACAACCTGGCCATCACAACTCTGGGAAGGACAGGCCTACTTTTCAGAGGTGCTGATGTTTTCTGTACCTGAAGGTTTTCAAGAGATATCAATCTTCCTCACCACCTCCCTTGGCCCTCTTAATGGACTAAGCAGTTCCTCATGAAAGTTCTGTAGGATATCTGTACTAACTTCTCCATATTGTTCCATCCTGAGTCTAAATTCCTGGCCTCAAGGTAATGTTAGATTTCTAGCTCCAGCCCCTATGTACATAAGGCCTCTACTAAGGAACAGAACGCATACACATCAGTCTGCTCTTATTTCTCTGGATTTAATTTCTCTGTTACTTTCTGAAACATGCAGGTGCTCCTTTCTTTCTTTTAATCTCAGCTATGTGCTTTTTTTTTTTTTTTTTTTTTTTTTTTTATATATTGGTTTAATTTTTTTTTTTTTTTTTTTTTTTTTTTTTTTTTTTTTTTTTTTTTTTTTTTTTTTTTGCTGTACGCAGGCCTCTCACTGTTGTGGCCTCTCCCACTGCAGAGCACAGGCTCCGGACGTGTAGGCTCAGCGGCCATGACTCACGGACCCAGCCGCTCCGCGGCATGTGGGATCCTCCCGGACCGGGGCACGAACCCGTGTCCCCTGCATCGGCAGGGAGACTCCCAACCACTGCACCACCAGGGAAGCCCGCTATGTGCTTTTAACATTTTGAAAACTGACCCAGAATTTACATGTGTCTCCAGTAAGAGTACATTAAATTGAGCTTAGTCTGCTCTTCTACTGGCATATTTGAGATCCAAATAATTTGCTACTTAACTGGATTCAGTTACCTGTATATTTCAGGCACCTAAAACTCACCATGTTCCAAATTTCCCCCTTTATAGTTAGTAATTTTCTTGGGAATCTGGATAACATTAGATGGAATAAAGTTAGTGAGTGGCCCAGGATTGCCTGAAATTTTGTTTGTCAGAGTGGCCAGGGAAAGTTAAGCAAAGAAGCAAACCAAATGAAAAACAGAATCACATTATTATGGCTGAGACAAGATTCCATGCAGAACTCTCTGTAGAGCTGGGTTGGGTCATAACTTATGCCAGAGCTCTAGGTGGGGTTGACACCATCTCATGCCAAGCTCTCAGTTCTGGGCTAATGTCATCTCTGGTCCACTCTATGGAGTGGAAACTTTGGAGGAATGGCCAATGTGTTCCACAGTGTAGGAAGAGGGAAATTGTGAACGTTACTTTCTAAATTGTGGAGGAACTAACCACTGTAAATGTGCCTTGAACTATGGTGTTTAATTTGACCAGTCAGATCAATGACTTTCCCCTTGAATGAAATGCTGCTACGTATATGAGCAGAAAAACAAAACTGGTATAAGGAATAGATAGCTAGTGGGAAGCAGCCGCATAGCCCAGGAAGATCAGCTCTGTGCTTTGTGACCACCTAGAGGGGTGACATAGGGCGGGTGGGAGGGAGGGAGTTGCAAGAGGGAAGAGATATGGGGACATATGTATATGTATAACTGATTTACTTTGTTAGAAAGTGGAAACTAACACACCATTGTAAAGCAATTATACTCCAATGAAGATGTTTAAAAAAAAACTAGTGTAAGGAGCTGGAGAGACTGGGAGTCTTATTTTCCCAGCAATTAACTTTTCCTCGACCATGACCTTCCTTTTGAGTCTCCTAGACCTTGGGGATGATAGCAACCCCTTGGGTTGGGTGATGGCAACCCCATCTTCACTAGAACCTCTATAGTTAACTTTGATTTTTCCCACACCGTCTATCCATCCCATGTATGCAGTCAGACATTTGATCTTGGACTTTTACTGACAAAATATCCTTGAATATAACCATTTCTTTTCACTGCCACTGCTACTGCTTTTGTCACTGCCTTAACTAGAGCTTTAACTTTAAGTTCTTTATATAAATATCTAAATATCTATATATAAATAAAATATACAAATAAATAAAATGTAATATTAATTTTGATGATTTAAAAGTCTTTTCTTGATAAAGACTTTTCCTGATAAATATACACAATATCTTATATAAATATTTGTGTATTATCTGTTCTTTTCTTAGAATTTTAGTCATATGATTCTATCTCTTGGTATGTCTAGAACTTTTTGATTGAATGCTGACTATTTTATTTGGCTTTTAAAATTTTTCTCAGTGGAAATGTTGTTTTGCTTCAAAATATTTTACTCTACCTGGAAGTAGCAAATCTTCAAATTACAATTTGTTAAATGCTTTGAAATATCAATACTATAGGTGTCACAAAATCTAGAAAAATGACATTTGAAAATTAACTACTGCCAGATGTGTCTCTATAAAACTTTTTCCCCACTCTTGTAGCTATATATTCTTTAACTGCCTCCTGTTTTAGAAATAAAATTGTAAGAAATAAACTTTGTAGTTTATAGACATAGATTTCTTTTCACATGGTTGATTAGAGTTTGCTTTTAGTTATTAATAGTTTAGAAAAGTTTATTTCAGCATCACAATTTATTATTGATAATGTCGCATTAATGTTCATTGTTAACTTTGAGAAAACCTCTATGGATTACTTCCTCATAAATATTTACTATTATAAATGCATTACTGATTTCAGTACTGCTATAGGTTTGTGCATTACAGGAATTCTGATAAAATACTCATTGACACCATTCCATTACACACATTATTGATGGGGTATATTCTTTTATTTCTTTCTTTATTTATTTTTGACTGTGTTGTGTCTTCGTTGCTGTGCGCAGGCTTTCTCTAGTTGCAGCGACTGGGGGATACTCTTTGTTGCGGTGTGCAGGCTTCTTATTGTGGTGGCTTCTCTTGTTGCAAAGCACAGGCTCTAGGCACACAAGCTTCAGTAGTTGTGGCTCGCAGGCTCAGTAGTTGTGGCTCACGGGCTCTAGAGCGAAGGCCCCATAGTCGTGGCACACGGTCTTAGTTGTTCCGCGGCATGTGGGATCTTCCCGGACCAGGGCTCGAACCCGTGTCCCCTGCATTGGCAGGTGACTTCCTAACCACTGTGCCATCAGGGAAGCCCCTGGAGTATATTGGTTATTTTTTTTTTTGCGGTATGCTGGCCTCTCACTGTTGTGGCCTCTCCCCGTTGTGGGGCACAGGCTCCGGACATGCAGGCTCAGTGGCCATGGCTCACGGGCCTAGCTGCTACGTGGCATATGGGATCTTCCCGGACTGGGGCACGAACCCGTGTCCCCTGCATCGGCAGGCAGACTCTCAACCACTGCACCACCAGGGAAGCCCTGGGGTATATTCTTGACAGAAGGAAATTTCCGTTTTGACTAAGCATTGAAGAAAACTGAATCTTTGACTTATCCTTCACATGCCTGATGATTGAAATAATTTTCCACAGAATAACTTCTGGTTTTATACTTTTCAGTTCTTTTTTTCTTCTTCAAACGCACATGCTTTGAGAGCTGTGAAGTGCAAGACATGGCTATATTGTAAGGTGGTTTTTGTCCTTACGCTTCTGTGTCTTGTGCTAGTTAAGTCAGTAGAGTAGTCAGTAAGAGTACTGGAAGTTATTCCTGTAATGGGATATTATATAGTCAGTTACATATGGTGGTGTCTGAAAATCACATAATAGCCTCACTTAAAACATCTCCTTAGCCAGATTTCAAGAAAGCCTGTGACCAATCCAATATGATCCAACATAGCAGAATATGATAGAAGGAAAATTGACAAAGAAATAGACGCTGGACTTACCTGATGGAAATTAAAATATCTCACTTTTGACAATTTTCCAAAAACCTATAATTACATGAACTAATTTCTAGGGTTCTTCGTAGGACCTAAAAAGGAACCCATAGAGTTGTGGAACAACAATAGAAGCTACTGTGATGAGAAGCCCGGACACCGCAACAAAGAGTAGCCCCCGCTCGCCGCAACTAGAGAAAGCCTGCACGCAGCACTGAAGACCCAACGCAGCCAAGATAAAAATAAATAAATAAATAAAAATAAATTTATCTTTTAAAAAGTGATACTCAGGTTTGAGGCATGAGAAATTTGATGAGGAGAAATTAGCTCATGTTTGCAGAACTTTTAAAATATCAAACTCAGTCTCTAAGATTTTAGCATTCTATACAACATCGGTTACTTATTAGTGGTTTGGGAAGGCCAATTTAAAAGTTTCTCATCTTACTGTATTGAAATTCACGGCCCTAATGTTCTCCACGCTGACTATATGAATGATGAAGAAAAGTCAATCATGTATTTCATTTCCAACTGGACAGAAAACAATATTTTGAAAAGTGTTTGGCCTACTGACTTTTGATTTCTTCTAAGGCAAATGGATAGGTAATTTTTATTCCCTGATTAGGAGAAAAATGGGGGAAGAGGGCAGGGTTAAGAATTAAGATTTCAAGAGCATGAGAGGTAGATGGCCAACCATAGTTCCTAAGGTTCGGTGCCTGTAACTGTTGCCGCTGCTTAAGCGTGCCAAAGCAGTGGTACGGCTGCTGCGCTCGTGTTTGCTGCCACTAGAAACATTCTTGCCAGTAGTGGCGGCAGCGGGACTCAATTACTCCCTTTTTTCACTCTCTCCAGAAGCTCCAGATGGCGTCTTCCATGGGCAACATGGCCGACAGCACAGAACCAACGAAACGTATGCTTTCCTTCCAAGGGTTAGCTGAGCTGGCACATCGAGAATATCAGGCAGGAGATTTTGAGACAGCTGAGAGACACTGCATGCAGCTCTGGAGACAAGAGCCAGGCAATACTGGTGTACTTTTATTACTTTCATCTATACACTTCCAGTGTCGAAGGCTGGACAGATCTGCCCACTTTAGTACTCTGGCAATTAAACAGAACCCTCTTCTGGCAGAAGCCTATTCGAATTTGGGGAATGTGTACAAGGAAAGAGGGCAGTTGCAGGAAGCAACTGAGCATTACCGGCATGCATTGCGTCTCAAACCAGATTTCATCGATGGTTATATTAACCTGGCAGCCGCTTTGGTAGCAGCAGGCGACATGGAAGGAGCAGTACAAGCTTACGTCTCTGCTCTTCAGTACAATCCTTCTTTGTACTGTGTTCGCAGTGACCTGGGGAACCTGCTCAAAGCCCTGGGTGGCTTAGAAGAAGCCAAGGCATGTTATTTGAAAGCAATTGAGATGCAACCGAACTTTGCAGTAGCTTGGAGTAATCTTGGCTGTGTTTTCAATGCACAAGGGGAGATTTGGCTTGCAATTCATCACTTTGAAAAGGCTGTCACCCTTGACCCCAATTTTCTGGATGCTTATATCAATTTAGGAAATGTCTTCAATGAGGCACGGATTTTTGACAGAGCTGTGGCAGCTTACCTTCGTGCCCTAAGCTTGAGTCCAAATCATGCAGTGGTACATGGCAACCTGGCTTGTGTATACTATGAGCAAGGCCTGATGGATCTGGCAATAGACACCTACAGGCGAGCTATTGAATTGCAACCACATTTCCCTGATGCTTACTGCAACTTAGCCAACGCTCTCAAAGAGAAGGGCAGTGTTGCTGAAGCAGAAGATTGTTATCGTACAGCTCTCCGGCTGTGTCCCACCCATGCAGACTCTCTGAATAACCTAGCCAATATCAAAGGAGAACAGGGAAACAGTGAAGACGCGGTTCACTTGTATCGTAAAGCATTAGAGCTCTGCCCAGACTTTGCTGATGCCCATTCAAATTTAGCAAGTGTATTGAAGCAGCAGGGAAAACTGCACGAAGCTCTGATGCATTATAAGGAGGCTATTCGAATCAGTCCTACCTTTGCTGATGCGTACTGTAATATGGGAAACACTCTATGGGAGATGCAGGATGTTCAGGGAGCCTTAGAGTGTTATACTCGTGCCGTGCAGATCAACCCTGCATTTGCGGATGCCCACAGCAATCTGGCTTCCATTCACCAGGATTCAGGGAATATTCCAGAAGCAATTGCTTCTTATCGCACTGTTCTGAAGCTTCAACCTGATTTTCCTGACGCTTATTGTAATTTGGCTCATTGCCTGCAGGTTGTCTGTGATTGGACAGACTATGATGAGCGAATGAAGAAGTTGGTCAGCATTGTGGCTGACCAGTTGGAGAAGAATAGGTTGCCTTCTGTGCAGCCTCATCATAGTATGCTCTATCCTCTTCCTCATGGCTTCAGGAAGGCTATTGCTGAGAGGCATGGGAACCTCTGCTTGGCTAATATAAGTGCCCTTCATAAACCACCGTATGAACATATAACAGACTTGAAGCTCAGTGATGGTCGACTGCGTGTAGGATACGTGAGTTCTGACTTTGGGAACCATCCTACTTCTCACCTTATGCAGTCTATTCCAGGCATGCACAGTCCTGATAAATTTGAGATATTCTGTTATGCCCTGAGCCCACATGATGGCACAAACTTCCGAGTGAAGGTGATGGCAGAAGCCAATCATTTCACTGATCTTTCTCAGATTCCATGCAATGGGAAAGCAGCTGATCGCATCCATCAAGATGGTATACACATCCTTGTAAATATGAATGGTTATACCAGGGGTGCTCGAAATGAACTCTTTGCTCTCAGGCCAGCTCCTATTCAGGCAATGTGGCTGGGGTACCCTGGGACTAGTGGCGTGCTTTTCATGGATTATATCATCACTGATCAGGAAACGTCACCTGCTGAAGTTGCTGAGCAGTATTCTGAGAAACTGGCTTATATGCCCCATACGTTCTTTATTGGTGATCATGCTAATATGTTCCCTCACCTGAAGAAAAAAGCCGTCATCGATTTTAAGTCCAATGGGCACATTTATGACAATCGGATTGTGCTGAATGGCATCGACCTCCAAGCATTTCTTGATAGTCTATCAGATGTGCAAATAGTCAAGATGAAATGTCCTGATGGAGAAGACAACGCAGACAGCAGTAATACAGCTCTTAATATGCCTGTCATTCCTATGAATACTGTTGCAGAAGCAGTTATTGAAATGATTAACAGAGGACAAATTCAGATTACAATGAATGGATTCAGTATTAGCAATGGCCTGGCAACTACCCTGATCAACAATAAGGCTGCCACTGGAGAGGAGGTTCCCCGTACCATTATTGTAACCACACGTTCTCAGTACGGGTTACCGGAAGATGCCATTGTGTACTGTAACTTTAATCAGTTATACAAAATTGACCCATCTACTTTGCAGATGTGGGCAAATATTCTGAAGCGTGTTCCCAATAGTGTACTGTGGCTGTTGCGTTTTCCAGCAGCAGGAGAAGCTAATATTCAACAGTACGCACAAAATATGGGCCTTCCCCCAAACCGTATCATTTTTTCCCCTGTTGCTCCTAAAGAGGAACATGTTCGGAGAGGCCAGCTGGCTGATGTCTGCTTGGACACTCCACTCTGTAATGGCCACACCACAGGGATGGATGTCCTTTGGGCAGGGACCCCCATGGTGACTATGCCAGGAGAGACTCTTGCTTCCCGAGTTGCAGGTTCCCAGCTCACTTGTTTAGGCTGTCTTGAGCTGATTGCTAAAAATCGGCAAGAATATGAAGAGATAGCTGTGAAACTGGGAACTGATCTCGAATACCTGAAGAAAATTCGTGGCAAAGTCTGGAAGCAGAGAACATCTAGCCCTCTGTTCAACACCAAACAATATACAATGGAACTAGAGCGGCTCTACCTACAGATGTGGGAGCATTATGCAGCCGGCAACAAACCTGATCACATGATTAAGCCGGTTGAAGTCACTGAGTCGGCCTAAATAATGACTGTGTGCCCAGGAGAATTACCCCTGTAGCTGAGCCTCAACCTTCTGGGGGAAAGGGAACTACTTTTTCAATATCATGGTGCAGATGGGTGACAGACAATGATAAGAAATAGCACAGCCAGACTTGCTTCCTGCATGGTCACGATAGGGAGAAACCCAAGAGATGCGAAACTGCTGTTCCACAAGGAGTCTCCATCGAATTTTGCAGCAGCCAGGTGTCTGGAAGGTCTGGAAGGTGAGTCTGGAAGGTAAGTCTGGAAGGTCTGATCTCCCTTGGTCTTCCAGGGGATGGATGGTTAATGTGGAAGGGAGATAGAGATTGCCCGGCCGTTTTGTGATTATCACGGATTGATTGAGTCTTCTGAATTAATTTTTTTCTTTATATTTTGGGTATTGGAGCTTTTAAAAATGTTTGGTTTCAGGTATTTTTATTCATGTGAAGTGTATATGATTCTCTTGAGATAAGGTTTTAAGCTAAAATATTCCTTGTTTTAGTTTCTGAACTCTACCGATAAATGGGGACTTTGCTGGTGTAGTCTTTTTATAGGTTTTATAAACCACTTGAGCCTCTATCAGTCACTTTAGTGTCTGACATAACGTTTGGAACTCTCAGTGCTTTGTTGGTCTGTAGATGATGGCTTCAATTCTTTTTCTGGTCCGTTTCCTTCTTCCCTTCCCCCCACTTTAAAAATTCTCCTGTAACTTGGCTAACAAAATACCAAGTGTGATTCAAAACCTCCCAGAGTGTTTCTCTTCAACACATCATCTGGTGCCAAATGAAGATTGTTAGGAGTGCTTATTAATTATGAAGGGCACAGTTGTGGTACTGTCACTGACGATAATAATAATGGATTTTTGGCCTAGAGTTTTGACCTATTTCACCAGTGTTTTACCATTGACTGCCCCTCTATGCTGCTTCCAAAAGTGAGAGTGTGTGATAAGATTTTTACTTTCATTTCTAAAGTTTGTTTTTTTTAGGTGAGTCCTGTTTTTCCTTTTTCTTTCAGCAGAAATGAAATCCCAGGTAAGTATAAGTATTCAAATATTTGATCAGTAAGTCACAGTTATCTCCAGTACATTAAATAACTTTCATCAAAAAACATGTTATAGGTGAAAAGCTCTGAAGGACCAGCTATGTATATGATAATTATGTTTCAGGCCTTCTAGGGTATTATATATAATAACTTGTCTTCTGGTCGTGGTCTTGAAGTCTTTATGGATTCAGCCTCAGTAGTAGCGAACTGCACTGCTACTTGGTTTGGAGTACAAATTAGACTTTAGCCCTCCTGGAGGTTGAGTTTTTGGTATTGAAAACCATAGGAATGAAATTATTGTATTTCATCAAAGGATCGAGGGCTTGAGGCTTAAACAAGCCAACATATGTGTGGGAAGCAGTCAGCCTTGAGAGCAGGCTACGGACATGCCAGGCATGCCGCCGCTGCTCGAAGGGACTGTCCCTACTTGTTCCCCTCCTTGTTCCATTCCACGGGAGATAAATCACCAGGGCCCAGAAATCAGAAAGAATGTAAAATGAGACAAGCCAATCTGTCTCCACCCTGCACGTGCAGGTTATTTTGGATGATTCTGGGTTTATGGGTTTTCTCCCAGGGAAGTTATCCTTGAGCCGAGACAGTCATTAGATGATGTAAACCACCGTCTGGCAACCTTCCCTTTTCTAGTCGATATAATCTGCAACTGTAGCATAATAAAACTTGCCTTGCAACCGTCAGTTGTCTTGGTCCTTCTGACCCCATTTGTCGGTGCTACTTCAGTTCCTTACCCCGTCCCTTCTGACCCTGGGCGGTGAAATCCTCTTTCTGAGGCTGGTCCGCGGCAAGTGGCGCCTGAACAGGGACCTGAAGCGTGAAGCCAATGAAAAGAAAAAGAAAGTGCAGGTAAGAGAACCCTTATGCAAAATATGTGTGGACACGAGTAAAAGTGAAACTAACAGAGGCATAAGGCAACAGTCAGAAGTAAAATAAGATGGGGCAAAAGGGCTCAAAGGAGCGTGAATTATTTGCTCCGGTTTTACTTTCGATGCTTAAAGCTCGGGGTAATAAAGTTTCTACCTCACAGTTGACTGAATTTTTGCAGCATATCCATGATGTATCTCCCTGGTTTCCTGATGGCGGCTCTGTGACATAGAAATCTGGCAGAAAGTTGGAGAAGATTTTAAAAATTATTATGAGTCTCGAGGGCCTACTCATACTGCCGTTGTTACATTTAGTTTGTGGAATCTGATAAAAATATGTTTAGGTTCTTCTCATGATAGTGTTGATTTGAATGTAAAGTCAGAAAAACATAAGCCTCTGACAGAAGAAACGACTGTATTATCAGCTACTGTGTCGCCACTTCCTAAACCAAAAGAGCTAATCAATTTAAATATTTCAGATGAAGAGGAACATTTTGACTTAACAGATGAGGCTTTTAAACATAAAAGAGAGAAGTATCCTGAAGATGATTTTCTAATGGCTATAATAGATAAGTCAGTGAAAAAGCTGCAAATTAGTAAGGACTGTCTTCCTCAAAATTCTCCATCTGTAAAACTGCTCAGTCCCTTGCAACGTGCTGTACAAGCAGCAATAAAACGAGGAGAAGATCCTATTTTCTGTTGTCCTGTCACGGAAAGACCTGATCCTAATAATCCTCAACAGGCTATTAGGGAGCATCAGGCTCTTCCTTTTAAAGTTTTGAAAGATTTAAAATCTGCTTGTGCTCAATATGGGCCCACTGCTCCTTTTACTACTGCTATGGTTGACACTATTACAGGAGAAGCTCTTCCCCCTGCTGATTGGCAGTCTATTGCACGAGCTTGTTTAAATGGTGGAGATTATTTAATATGGAAGTTTGATTTTTATGAACGGGCTGCTGAACAAGCAGAAAAGAATGCTACCCATGATATTCCAGTTGATTATCATATGCTGATTGGGGAAGGACCATATATTTCTTTACAAGTTCGATTAACTTATCCCTTTGTTGCTTATCCTCAAATAAATCATTTGGCATTACAAGCCTGGAGGAAATTATCTTCTACACACAAAACTGAGGATCTTTCAAAAATTAGACAGGGACCTGATGAACCATATGCTGATTTTGTAGATAGATTGTTACAGCCGGTGGGGAGACTCATTGTGGATGGACTCACTGGTACAATTGTAGTTAAGCAACTTGCTTTTGAAAATGCTAATAATGCATGTCAGGCTGCGATTCGACCTTGGAGAAAACGGGGAACATTGGAGGATTATATTCGCCTTTGTGCAGACATTGGGCCTGCTTATATACAGGGTGCTGCTATGGCTGCAGCATCAACTAAAGTGGGGTTTAAAAACAATCCAAAGAGAACAAAGACTAGTTTTAAATGCGGAAAGGCAGGTCATTTTGCTGGAGAATGTAGATCTTTTCACTGTAACCCTGGTCCTTCCTTCCCTACTCAAAACCCTCCAGATGGTCAGAAAATCCCTGGTTTATGCCCTAAATGCAATAGGGGAAAACGTTGGGCACGCGATTGTTGGTCGCTCAGTGGCCCACAAGGATGGAACACCACTGTCGGGAAACTCCTCCCGGGGCCTTCCCCGGCCCCAACAGATAATAGGGGCAATGTCTGTGTATCCTCCTCAAACTATCAATCAGACATTAACCAAAAACAAAAACATACAATATCTTTGCTCTCCAGAGAAACAGCAGGAAGCGCAGGACTGGACCACAGTACCTCCGCCCGATATGTATTAACTCCTGAAATGGGTCCTCAGGCCTTCTCTACGGGCATCTATGGACCTTTACCCAAGGGTTTGATGGGACTACTATTGGGAAGAAGTAGTGTCACCATGAAGGGTTTAACTATTATGCCAGGAGTCATAGATTGTGACTACGAAGGAGAAATAAAAATCATGGCACAAACTATTAAAAATATAATAATGATTTCTCCTGGGGATAAAATTGCACAATTGCTACTTTTGCCCTTTGTACCTCATGGACAAATTTTACAACATCAAAAGAGAGACACAAAGGCTTTTGGATCATCTAATGCTGCCTACTGGATTCAGAAGATAGGGAAAGAACATCCAGAAAGGAAATGAACCATTAATGGAAAGGTTTTTTCAGGTTTGTTAGACACTGGAGCTGATGTCTCTGTTATGACACAGATTCACTGGCATAAACATTGGCCCGTTAGTCCTACTATTACAGAACTTCAAGGAATAGGACAGAGTTCTTCTCCTATGCAAAGTAGTCAGTTATTATGGCAAGATAGTGAGGGCCATTCAGGATACTTCCAGCCTTATGTTTTGCCTAGGCTGCCTTTAAACCTCTGGGGCCGAGATATATTAAAAGAAATGGGAGTATTACTTTATAGTCCAAATTCTCAAGTCTCTAATATGATGTTGGATCAAGGATTTCTTCCCACAAAAGGGCTGGGAACAAATCAACAAGGACCTGTCTATCCTATTGATGTGAAAATAAAATATGATAGACAAGGTTTGTGTTTTTCTTAGGGGCCTTGGATTCTCCTCCACTCACTGCCGATCCAATTACTTGGCTGAGTGATGACCCTGTATGGGTGGACCAATGGCCCCTCACAAAGGAGAAATTAGAAGCTGCAGAACAATTAGTACTGAAACAATTAGGGCATTTAGAAATTTCCAATAGTCCTTGGAATACTCCTATTTTTATTACCAAGAAAAAATCTGGAAAATATAGGTTATTACCGGATCTAAGAGCTGTTAATAAAACTATGCTAATAATGGGAGCTCTTCAAGCAGGCCTACCCTCTCCAACAGCCATACCACACGATTATCATCTTTTAGTTATAGATTTAAAAGATTGTTTTTTTCACTATTCCTTTGTTTCCTGAAGATAGAAAACATTTTGCTTTTAGCTTGCCTTCCTTAAATTTTAAGGAGCCCATGAGGAGCTTTCAATGGAAAGTATTGCCTCAGGGCATGGCAAATAGTCCTACATTATGCCAAAACTATGTGGCTCAGGCCTTAACTCCTGTGAGAAAAAGGTTTCCAACGTTATATCTCATACATTATATGGATGATATACTTTTAGCCACTGATAATATTTCTTTATTAGAGACTGCTTTTCAATTTTTACAACAATCCTTACAATCATTTGGCTTGGTCATTGCCTCAGAAAAAATTCAAAGACAATCTCCATTTTTCTATTTGGGAAAATATATTGATAACACTACCATTAGGCCTCAGAAACTGCAAATTCGAGTTGATAATTTAAAAACATTAAAGGATTTTCAAAAATTACTTGGAGACATTAATTGGCCAAGGCCTTCCTTAAAACTTACTACTGCTCAATTAGAGCCTTTGTTTGATATTCTTAAAGGTGACTCAGCTCCTTCTACTTCACGCTCTATGACTCCAGAAGCACTTCAAGCTTTACAAGTAGTTAATAGAGCTATCAGCTCTGCACAGTTAACTCGAATGCATACTCACCTGCCAATTTCTTTAATTGCTTGTCCAACACCTCATGTGCCTACTGCCATCTTATGGCAAACTGTTGGCATTATTGAATGGATTCATATGAAAACTACATCCTCTAAGGTTATTAACCCTTATTTTGAACTTAGTAGTAAGCTAATAATGCAAGGTAGAACTAGATGCTTACAACTTCTGGGTATAGAACCTTCTCAAATTATTATCCCTTATTCAGTTAGTCAACAAAATTGGCTTTTTCAACATAGTAATGAATGGGGTCTTGCTCTTGCAGGATTTTCAGGTGCCTTGGAATGCCATTACCCTGCTGATAAATTGATCCAATTCGACAAAGTTAACTGTTATATCTTTCCTTCTATAATTAGGCAACAGCCTATTCCTCATGTACCTTTGGTTTTTACAGACGGTTCTTCTTCAGGAGGGGCTACTGTAATCACTGACGACGGAACAAAACTCATTAAACAAACTTCCTTGACTTCAGCTCAACGTGTTGAACTGTATGCTGTCATGATGGCTTTTAAACATTTGCCTTCTATATCTTTTAATTTGTTTTCTGATAGTAAATATCTTATCAGCTTATTATTTCTTCTGGAGACTGTGACCAGAGGACATACTAATGACCCTGAATTATCATCCTCTTTTCGTTTGCTTCAACAGCTTATTCGTTCCCACGATGGCCGTGTTGCAGCTCTGCATATCCGTGCTCATTCTAACTTGCCTGGTCCATTGTCTAAACTTAATGTGACTGCAGATGTTTTAACTCGATCTAAACGTGATCTTTATCCTGTGCGTTTTCCTCCCAAAAATAAAGTTAAAGTTACTCTTCCTCCTCAATCTCTTTTCCCTAAAGCAGGACATATCCCAAATTACCGTCCTCCTCCTTTCCGTTCGTCATGCTGTCAAGAATGGCTAAGGTATTGCATTCATTATCTTCATACTGTTGATACTCATGGTCCATGTCCTGGACACCCTCATATTATGGTAAGTTATGATCAAACTGCTTCACAAGCAGCACAGCAGTCGCATGCTTTACACCATCAGTCGGCGGCTACGTTACGCAAAGAATTTTCCCTTACTCGTGAAGCCACCCGACAAATTGTTAAGCAATGCCCACAGTGCTTACCTCACCTTCCTGTTCCACATTATGGTGTTAATCCTCGTGGATTATTACCTAGTTATTTATGGCAAATGGATGTTACTCATATCCCGTCTTTTGGGAAATTACAATTTGTTCATGTCACTATTGATACTTATTCTGGTTTCCTCTGTGCTACAGCACAGACCCGAGAAGCTACTAAACATGTTATCACTCATTTATTACACTGTTTTGCTTTTGTGAACCTTCATTTTACAGGAACCAACATTACTCTTACAGGCCCGGCTACCAGCCGACGAGAGGATCTTAAGGATACCATCATTTGGTATAAAAATGGGCAAGCTATTAATATTAGAGGTCGAATCTCATATGCCTCGCCACTTTGGGATTCCGCTATTACTATAGCCAAGGTTCCAGGTGAAGATTCAGGAAATTATTTCTGTATGAAGCATTTACTTGGAGGACAAGGGATACTTATAGTTGGACATAAGGTTACTATTCTTAACAGAAAATCAAAACCTCAATTTCCTCCTTTTATGACCATTAACTTTGCTGGATCCAATT
Source organism: Mesoplodon bidens (assembly GCF_964165515.1). Lineage (NCBI taxonomy): Eukaryota > Metazoa > Chordata > Mammalia > Artiodactyla > Ziphiidae > Mesoplodon > Mesoplodon bidens. The sequence continues at coordinate 287,278 of NW_027671994.1, forward strand.
TTGAATGTTGCAATGCATCTTGGAATAATAACCAAATATGGTGTACTACAGATCATACCAAGGGGTCAATTCTTCTCTCTTCTATTCCCATCATAGATAGGTTTATCACATTTCAAAAGAACTGGGATATATGGAAACTAGCTCTAACTTATTCCAATACACCTGTTATAACTTGTGTTGCTCCTCCATATACACTTTTGATTGGTTCTATTAACATTGGTAATTCTTCCAAAGGAGGATATAATATTAGCTGTGTTCATTGTATTTTTAGCAGTTGTATGTTCCCTTCTGCAGGAACACAATCTGTGCTTATACTAAGGCAACCCATATATGTTATGGTGCCTGTACATCTGAGAGAACCTTGGTATGAAGATACTGGAGTACAGGCATGGGTGGAACTCTCTAAAGCCTTGCAGAGAAGGAGACGCTTTATTGGGTGGCTAATAGTAAGTTTACTTGCCTTGGCTGCTCTGTCTGCTACCGCGGCTACTGCCCGTCTTGCTCTTTCACAGAGTATTAATCATGCTCACTTTGCTAATCAATTATCTCAAAATACCAGTCTTGCTTAATCTTTACAAAGTCACATAGATTTACAGATTAATAACAAGTTAGATGAATTTAAAAACGCAATTTTGAGGATTGGAGATCAGATGGCAGCATTAAAATTGAGGATGCGTTTAGCTTGTCATGCAAAGTATACGTGGATTTGTGTTATTCCTTACAAGTACAATGACTGTATTTGGGAATGGGAAAAAGTAAAAATGCATCTGCTGAGTGTTTGGTCAGATAATAATATTAGTCTTGATCTTAAGAAATTAAATGCTGAAATTCAGGATATACAACATGCACATCTTGATGATATTTCACCAGAAGATGTAATTCAAACTTTACTGGATCATTTAAAGTGGTTAAACCCTTAGTCGTGGATTACTAGAGGGTTGTCAGGAGTTATTACCCTGGCCATAATTTGCCTATTATTGATAATAATCTTCTCATGTCTGTTTCGTATCCTCATGCTTCAGTATACTACTCTCGGCACTAAGCTTCATGGAATTATTTTGCAGCAAAAATTAAAAAATAAAGAAGGGGGACCTGTGGGAAGCAATCAGCCTTGAGAGCAGGCTACAGACATGCCAGGCATGCCGCTGCTGCTCGAAGGGACTGTCCCTACTTGTTCCCCTCCTTGTTCCATTCCACGGGAGATAAATCACCAGGGTCCAGAAATCAGAAAGTATGTAAAATGAGACAAGCCAATCTGTCTCCACCCTGCACGTGCAGGTTATTTTGGATGATTCTGGGTTTATGGGTTTTCTCCCAGGGAAGTTAACCTTGAGCCGAGACAGTCATTAGATAATGTAAACCACCGTCTGGCAACCTTCCCTTTTCTAGTCTATATAATCTGCAACTGTAGCATAATAAAACTTGCCTTGCAACCGTCAGTTGTCTTGGTCCTTCTGACCCCATTCGTCGGTGCTACTTCAGTTCCTTACCCCGTCCCTTCTGACCCTGGGCGGTGAAATCCTCTTTCTGAGGCTGGTCCGTGGCACATATGAATATGTTTTTGTCTTGCTGTACTGCACATATGCTGTCTAGTAACAGATATTTTGTCTGCTATTAGTGTTTTAGATTATGTCTTTCCAAAGCGCTGAGGCAGTGCACCTATTTTGATGTTGCAGCTGATGCCTGAACGTATCCTAGCTGACAAATTATTGATTAATAAAAACATGAATTTCTGAAAGATTTGTACTGTTAACCAAAATCTGAGCAAGGAGTCTCAAATGTAATTCTTAGCCAGAATTACATGTTAATGAACCATTTAACAGTGTAAATCAAGGAACATCAATGTAGGGATTTCTTTTCATTTATTTCTTACCTGCTTGAAATATCAGTTAAAGGTTGCCAGCTTGGTTGCAGATGAACAGACATTTGAAGTTCCCTGAACTACGTAATGTGGAATAGGATAGTAGACTTCCAACGCCCTCAAGGCTGTGACCTTGCAGCCATTTTACATAGCACATCATCCTCCTATAGGGATGAACCTTTCCCTGGCCCAAAAAGTAGCCACTCCGTTGAAGCTTTGCTTATTGTAACAGGCTTTTGTTTCCAGGTTACATGTCTGTGGAAGACTTAATTCTGAATAGAGATATAGATATTACTGGAAACTAATTGTTTTTGCTATTATACTCTGCTTTATCAAAAAAGTAAAACATTTAAATTGTGCTACAAAAATTCAGATGTCTTACAATCTTTAAACAATAAATGAATGAATTGCCCTTAAAAAAAAGAATTAAGCAGTTAGTTAAGCTGTTGGTCCCACATCAGACAAATTATCCTTATACCTCCTGTCAATATTGTTAACAGAGACTGTTATTTTATTAATCCTTATGATCCCATGATTCTTTCTTTCATGTTTCGGGGCACAGCAGGTGAGAGAGTGGGTTTGTTAAGCTGGGTGGGTTTATCCTTCTTTTATGCGTTCATTCAATTTTCTGTTCATTTACTTATTGTATACATATGGCAATAGAAGCTGCTAAGGCAATCATTGCTATTCTGCAAAACAACAAGGCACAGAAGCAGATGTCTTATTTCCGAGATTTCTCCCCCCAGGATTATTATGATTAAAGATCCTTTCCCCCCACTCCCTGGAGAGGACAAGGGGCTGCTCGCTGGAGGATTTTTAATGACTTGGGGAAAGGCTCAAATATCCCCCCATTATGGTAATCCACCCCAGGGGCAAACCACACAAGAATATTATGAATTTATTTTATTTTTCTATCCTTGCAAAGGTAATACTCAGCTCATTAGAATATGAAAACTATACTGTCAAATTTCAGAATTACATGGATGAAGAAAATCACCAAAGTGGCATCATATCATGTGTGTTATAGCTGTATTTACTATATTGACTATATTAAATATGTTGTGTTATCAATGTATTGTATAACTATATATTGAAAAGGCAAAATGCTGTAACGTATTTCAGAGAAAATAATTATGTTGGCCAACCCCAAATTGTACATTGTAGACGGGTCCTAGGAAAAGAAGATTCAATTCATAGTGAACAAGAGGTTAGCTTCTGTTTTCAGCCATGTGCTATTTCAAGAATTAAACATCATGAATAATACAGGATATAAGAGGAATAGTCTAAAGATGGAAAAGCACATTTTGATTAGGAAAGAGAATTTAAGTCTTTTTTTTTTTAAGGAAAACTGCCTTATTACTATGAGATAAGAAAATTGTTTCCTTCTTTTCTTCCTTGCTTTCTTCTTCTTTTTTTTAACCTTTTTAATTTTGGATATTTGACCTCTAAGCTGAGATGACTGAAAATGCCTCCTCTGGGCATCAACCTTTTTGAAAGACTTTTTCCCCCTCCCTGAGGGCTATTTGTCTCTTGGAGGCTTTGTCTACATTACTCCTCAAGAGGCAAGCATTTGTCCTTGCACTAAATGCTGACATCTCCTGATAAGAGGGAAGCTGCAGAGTAGAAGAATTGAAGGTCAGTATGTTGATATTGGTCTCAAGCGCATTGATGTACATTTGTGTATTGGGGAAGGGGAGTGAAGCTTGAGAGTGGGCCAGTGGGGAGGGGTAAATATTTTGTGATGCTGTCTACCTATGGGCTTATAAAGTTTATGGCTGCATTAGGAGGACAAGCATTACCATTAGCATGAAAAGTAGGGCAGACCTCAGTTGCAAAAGCTTCTAGCCATACACATAGGGCAATACGTAAATGATACACCTTATTGCATTCACCCATTCACCCTCCCCTGTTCACGCTAATTGGAAATTTCCATCCATTTCAGAGAAGTAACACAACTATCAATCATTTTCCCTGGCACGAATCTTCCAGGAGAAAGAAAATGGAATACACCTAGCGACAGAGCTCACGCACTAGTAGTCCATGTGTCTTAGATTTAATATCTGATGACTAGCTGCATTGAAGCCAAGAGGTGGTTCACAAAGTTGCTGCACATTAGAATCACCTGGGGAACTCTGAGACCTTCCCGTGCCCAGGCTCCTCCCTAGACCTACTGAATCAAAATCTCTGGGGCTGGGACCCAGACACCAATGTTTTTCTTCAAAGCTCTTTAGGTAATTCAAACGAGCAGCAAAGCTTGAGAACCAGCCCAATAATGGGAACAAACTTATTTCACACAGATAAAGTGGGGCAATTCATATGTTAAAAGAACGTGAATATATGTATATATTTCTTTTTTTCACTTTATTCTGTTTGTATTTCAAATAGGCTTTTTTTTTTCCTTCTGCAAAAAACATTATTGTTTCCATTTGGTCCAAGGCTTGGGAGAGGGCTCCAGGGCGGTTACAAAGCTGCCTAGTGGCTGCAGAGCGGGGCTTCAGGCAGAAGCTCTGACGCCAGAGGGTCTCCTCAGACGCGGCTGGACTTCAGAGACTCCTGTTTGGCTCGAGGGTGAGCCTTTCAAAGAGATACTCGCCCAGCACAGCCTGCAGACCAGCCAGCCTGCGGAGGTTGGTCAGGTGGTCTCCCATCTTCTGGATGAGTTTTACCTGCTCCTCCAGGAAGCGGCTCTCCAGGAAATCACAGAACTGGGAGTCTGCACGGGCAGGACCCAGGGCGCGCAGATCCGTTAGTGCCTGGTTCAGATTCTTCTCCCTAAGAATGGCGGCTTCCACAGCATCCTGGGTTTTACCCCACTCATCCTGAGAAGGCTTCTGCGCATCCTGGAAGAGGGCGCGGCCGCAGCACTGGTTTTGCATTTTCAAGAGGCGCTGGGCGCCCTCACACTTCTCCTCAGCCAGTTGGCGAAAAATGTGGCCCATACTGTCCAGAGTCCCATTGTTGCTGTCGAAATAGATGCTCAGAGAGAGGTAAGTGTCCACAGATGCATGTTGAACAGGCGGTGGACGGCGGCCTCCACCTCGGTGGAATAATTCTGACGAACCTGTGAACTCGTGGTTGATCAGTGATAAGGAGCTAAGCTCAAAAACTGGTGTTGGCCTGTCCTGGAGGCTGAGGATAGCTGAGTGTCTGATTCCAAAGGTTGCGAAAGGAAGAAAGGTTGGAAGGTGGTCGGGGGCTGGAGCAAGGAGCGTCCCTGGGTCTGTTCATTCCAAACACTGTTGAAGCAAAAGACAGATCTGCAGGACTGCCGAACGCACTGCCTCAAATAGGCTTTGATATAAATGAACAAGAAGTCCAAGCAAGGACAAAACTTACCCTTCCTCCCACCAAAATAGCTGGTGATACTAGAATCTAGATCTGGGAAGGGATTCTTCCATTGCTTTCTTAACATTCCAAGCCACTAGAGCAGTGGTTCTCAAAGTATGGTCACCTTGTAACCAAGCAGTACCCTATGGGGCCTTCCTAGGACAGACCCATCCCCCATATCCTCTATTGTAGTTTCTCTCTGAAGTACTCAGATAATAGTATCTCAGGCATATTTCTTGAGTTTTCAGATGCTAAAAACCACCACCCAATGGAAGAAATGAACTCCTTGATGATCATGAGCACGTAGCCCTCAGACCTCCTGGCACCTAAGGATGGATAATGTTACCTGCCTTGTGGCCTCAACATCAGCCAATCAGAGGATTGTGCACCAGCTGATCACATGCCCTGGGATGTCCCTCCCTCACCTGGCCTTTAAAAATGCTTTGCTGAAATCCTTTGGAGATTTCAGGGGTTTTGGAACACGGACCACCCCTCTCCTTGCTCGATCCTGCAATAAACCTTTCTCTTCTCCAGACTCCAACCTTTAGGTTTGTTTGGCCTCACTGTGCTTCAGACACATGAACCTGCATTCAGTAACAACTTGACCAGCTTTACCAGCGTCCCCTGATAATGTGTCAGATATTCAAGTTTTAGGGCCCTATCCCAGCCCTATGGAATCAGCAACTCTAGTGGGGCTCAGTGATCTCTGTTATAACAGGCCCTCCATATGATTTTTATTCACCTTAAAGTTTGAAAATATCTGCATTGTCAGCTGGCCAAAGTGTCCACCAGCAGGTGAAGGGGAGTGATGCCTGGAAAAGATAGGGAGTAGCCAAGGCAAGTACAGCAGCATTTGCCGTGGTAGTAATGGAGAATGCCTTTTCTCCACTGGTTGGCACAGACTAGTATCTGGGAGCAGTGGCAGGGTTATTTAGGATGCTTTACAATTCAATGTAGTGACCGCTGTCCTGGTTTGCCAGGGACTTCCCCTGTGTGAACACTTAAAACCTCATCCTGGCAAACCCCTTAGCCCTGGATTTGAAAAACTTAGGGAATAACATGAAATTTAGGGGAAACATGATCTAGGATTTGGGCGAGTCACAAGTGCTAATTAAAGCTAAGCAAGTATGGTCAGCATCTAGCCTTCTTTACCCCTTTGTGGGAAGGTAAATCTGATTGGGTGAAAGGACTTATTGTTAAGAAATCTTTGTAGAAACATCCCCTTCTGCTTAGTCTGCTGGTTCTCAGTTCTGGCTAGACACTGGCATCGTCTGAGGAGATTTAAAGTTATTTTATTGGTCTAGGATGACCAACAGTCAGTGTGAGGGTTTTTAAAAAGTGCTTCAGATGATTCTAATATGCAGCCAAATTTAGGTGCCACTGCTTAAGCTTTTGAACCACTGCTACATATTTTCACCTCATCTTCCTATGAGAATATCCAACTGTAGTTGAGGTTTGTTTGTTTTTCTTTTTCTTTTTTTAACTCTCTTATTATAAGATTTACTGTCTTAAATAAGATTGAATGTACAGAAAATCCTGCTAGTCCATCTGGTACAGCTAGATACTTAGAATAATATCGTTAAGATATATACCATTTAAGTACTGTGACTGGCCTTTTTAAAATTAACATATGCATTGAATTAGTACAATCTCTTTTGAAGTTGTCATGTTGGGGAGCTATACCTGTAATCTGCTGCCATTGCTAAATATCTGGACAACTCTTATTAGGAATTGTTTTTAAAAATCTTTAGGGATTAAAACCAAGAGTGCTGTATTATTTGTACTGGGACCACAAAAACCTCACAAAGTTTCCCCACTGTACCTTCTACCCCCATCTCTAACCCTTGGCAACTTCTAATCTGTTCTCTATCTCCACAGTTTTGTTATTTTAAGAATAATACGTAAACATAATCATGAATTACTTAATCTTCGGAGATTGGCTTTTAAAAATTTTTTCTTCAGCATCATTCCCTTGAAGTTCATTTTAATTTTTGCATATATTAATAATTTGTTCCTTTTCGTTGCTCCGTAGTATTCTATCATAAGATTTTATCACAATTTGTTTCAACATTCATCCATTGAAAGACATTTGGGTAGTTGCCAGTTATTGGCTATGATAAATAAAACTGCTATGAACATTTATGTGTAAGTTTCTGTGGGAACTTAATTAAGTTTTTGTTTCTTTTGGATAAATGCTCAAGAGTACAAGTACTGCGTTGTAGGGTGAATCTACTTTTAGGATTAAAAGAGACTGTCAAGCTGTTTCTCAGAGTGGCTAAACCATTTTATTTTCCCACCAGTGACGTGATATAACTTTTCTACGTACTCGCCAGCATTTGATGTTGTCACTATAATTTTAGTTATTCTCTGATATCTCATTATGGTCTTAATTTGCATTTCCCTAATGCTAATGATGTTGAGCATCTTTTCATGTGCTTCTTTGCCATGTGTATATTCTCTTCCATGAAATGTCTGTTCCTGTCCTCTGCCTATTTTCTAGTTGGATTTTTTTAAGTTGTTTGGAGAGTTCTTTGTATATTATAGATACAAGTCATCTGTCTCATATGGGATTTTCAAATATGTTTTCCCACTGTGTAATCTGAGTTTTCATCCACTTAAAAGGATCTTCTATGAAGCATTTTTAACTCATTTTGATGAGATACAATTTATCAGTTTTTGCTTTTATTGATCATACTTTCGGTGTCAAGTCTAAGAATTATTCACCTAGTTCTAGATGCCAAAGATTTTCTATTTTTTTTTCTAAAAATGTCCTGCTTTTACATTTAAGATTATGATCCACTTTGATTTAATTTTTGTGTAAGGTGTGGAGGTTTAGGTTAAGGTTCATTTTTTGTTTGTTTTTGTCAAGGGATGTCCAACTGTTTCAGTACCATTTTTTGAAATGTCTATTCTTCCTTGATAGCATTTGCACTGCTGTCAAAAACAGGTTAAATGTATTTATGTCAGTCTATTTCTGGGTTCTCTATTCCATTCCATTGATCTATGTATCTACCCTCCAAAATTACTGCAAAGTCTTGAAATTGGGTGGATTAATTCCTCCCATTTTAATCTTCCTTTACAAATTGTTTTAGCTATTCTTCAGCCTCTTCTTACCATACAAATCTTAGAAAAAGCTTGTCTATATCCACAAAAACCTTGAGGGCATTTTAAGAGTAATTGTGTTAAGCCTCTTAACTTGGGGAGAATTGACATCTTTATTATGTTGTGTTTCCTAATCCATGAACAAGGTATGTCTCCCTATTTGTTTGGGACTTTAAAATTTTTCTTCATCAGCATTTTGTAATTTTCAGTATAGAGGTCCTATAAATGTCCTATTGGGCTTGTATTTAAGTATTTATTTAGGTCAGTTGTAAATGGCATCACATATTTTAATTTAAGCTTCTACACATTTGTTATTAATATATAATGTGATAAAATTGTGTTGATCTTGTACTCTAAAACATTTACAAACTAATATTATTTCTCAAGCTTTTTGTGGATTCCTTGGTATTTTCTCCATTTAGATTATCATGTCCTCTTCAGACACAGACAGTTTTACTTTTCCTTAGGCAATATAATAGGATATATTACTCTTCAACATTCAGTAGGATATATTCCTTCCTATTCAACATAGTAGGAATAGTCCTTTTATCCTTTAAATGAACTTTTTAAAAATTTAACTTTTAAATGTATGTATTTATTTATTTTTGCTTTATTTTCTTACTAGAACCTCCAGTAATACATTTAATAAAAGTGGTGAGAGCAGATATCTGTGCCTTGTTTCTGATCTTACAGAGAAAGCATTCAGTCTTTCACGGTTAAATATAATCTCGGTATAGGTTGTTTGTAGATCATCTTTATGAGTTTCAGTATGTTCCTTTTCTATTCCTAGTTTGCTTGGAGTTCTTTTTTCTTCTTTTTTTAAAATCATGAATGGGATTGGATTTTGTCAAGTGCTTTCTCTGCCTTATTGGATAGGATCACATGACTTTTCCCTTTAATCTATTGGATATGGTGGATAACATTGTTTGATTTTAAAATATTTAACCAACTTTGCATAACTAGAATAAATGCCACTTGGTCATGGTATATTATTCTTTTTATATATTTCTGGATTTAATTTGCTAATATTTGGCAGAGGATTTTTACAGCCAATTTCATAAAAAATATTGGTCTGTAGTTTTCTTCTTTCTATCGTATCCCTGTCCGGTTTTGGTATCAAGGTAATACTGGCTTCATAAATTTAATTAGGAACTGTTCCTTCTACTTCTATTTCTTATCAAATCATGTAAAATTGGTGTTAATTCTTTATGTCTTGGGTAAAAGTGAAACATCTAAGCCTGAATATTCCTTTTGGGAGTTTTTAAATGAAAAAACAGTGTTTCTAATGGTTACAGGAAAACTGAGATTATCTATTTCATCTTGGCTGAGTTTTGGTAGTTTTGAGTGTAGAAGCATTGGCCCATTTCACCTACATTTTTCAATTTATAGTGTAGACTTGCTCATAACAACTTGTTCCTCATTAACCTGCAGGATATGCCATGGTATCCCTGGTTGCATTTCTGATATCTGTGATTTGTGCCATCCATCTTTTTATCTTTATCAGTCTTGCTAGATCTTTATTGATTAGATTGTTTATTTCCAAGAACCAGCCTTTTGTTTCATTGATTTTCCCCCCTATTTTCCTGTTTTCAGTTTCATGGATTTCTATTTCATCTTTATTATTTCCTTCTTTCTGCTTGTTTAGTGTTTTTTCCTCTTCCTTTTTTACTGTTGTAATATAGAAAATTAGATTATTGCTTTGAAACACTTTCTTTCCCAATTTAGTGCTATAGACTTCTCTTTCAGCATTGCTTTCACTTCATTCTGCAAACTTTGATCTGTTATATCTCCATTTCCTTTTATTCTATGCATTAAAAAATATTTCCTTGATGCTGTCTTTTTTACCCATGAGTTATTTGGAATTGTGATGTTTAGTTTTCACGTGATTGAAGATTTTCCTGTTGTCTTTCTGTTATTGATTTCTAGTCTGATTCCATTATGGCTAGAGAACATACTCTATGATTTTAATTCTTTTAAATCTGCTAACTTTTTATGAATATATAAATGAAAGAAATAAGAAAACCTCTGAGTCTTAGCATCCAACACTTAGGCACATTACAATTTAAATCTGCTAAGGTTCTTTTTATTGCCCAGTATATAGTATATGAGTGAATATTCCATGGACACTTGAATATGTATTCTGCTGTTACTGAGTGTGTTCTTTAAATGTCAGTTATATCCTATTGATTGATGATGTTTTCATTTCTTCCATATTCTTGCTGATTTTTCTCTCTGGTAGTTCTATAAATTGCTGTGCTGAAGTCTCAAATAATAATTGTGGATTTAAAATTTTCTCCTTTTACTACTTTTTTCAGTGTTTGCTTCATGTATTTTGAAGTTCTGTTGTTTGGTGCACACACATTTTGTATCATTGGGTCATCTAGGTGGATTATTCCTGTTATCTTTATGTAATGACCCTGTTTGCCCCTAATAATTTCCTTTGCTCTGAAGTCTACTTTATCTGATATTAATATAGCCATTCCTACTTTTTCTGATTAACGTTCACATGATATATCATTATCTTCCTTTTACTTTGAACTCCCTATATCATGATGTTTAAAGTAAACTTCTTATAGACAGTATATAGTTGGATCATGCTTGTGAATTTTTAATCTACTCTTCCAATCTCTGTCTTTGACTTGGTTATTTAGATCATTTACAGTTAATGTAATTATTGCTATGTTAAAGATTAGGTCTACCATTTTATTTTTTGTTTTGTCTTTTACCTTAGTTTCTCAATCCTGTGTTTCTCTTATTTTGCCTGGTGGGTTACTTAAACATTTTTTAATAAGTCCATTTTAATTTAATTTATTTATAATCATTTGTGTATACTGTTTGTATAGTTTTCTTAGTGGTTACTTTTGGCATCACAGTATACATATGTAACTTACCATAGCCTACTGGAATCAGTGTTTTATTACTTCAAGTGAAGTTTCAAAATTTTACTTCCATTTAGTCTCTTAATATTCCCCAGTTTTAAAGTATGATTTTCTGTAGTATTTCCTTTCTCTACATTGAGAACCACATCAGATGGTGTCATAATATTTGCTTTGACCATCAGATAGTATTTAAGAAACTCATGAGGCTAATGATAGTCTCTTATATTTACCCCATTTGTTTTCACCCATTCCATTGTTCCCCTTTTCTTTCTGAAGTTCCCAGTCTTCTGTTATTGTTTTTTTTTTATGTTTTCATAACATTTGGTGATATCTGGGCTTTCCAGTGCCATTGGATATGAGTTTCAGGAAACACTGAGTCTGGCTCACTTAATGCTGCTGAGTTGGAGGGTTTGTATATGTTGGGCCTGTTGGCGCAGCAGGTGCTAGCAGATTAGACTAATGTTGATGGGACTAGTGCCACAGGAGGATGGGTTCCCATTCAGGCTATGCTGCTGCTACAGTAGATCAAGTCCCCCTCTACTCCAAGTGTGGGGCAGTGACCTGCTGCTGTCACTGCTTTGTATTAGGCTGCTTTTGCCTCAGGTGTGTGGTGGGATCCCTTGGAAGCTGCTGCTGCTGTCAATCACAAGGTTAAATTCATTTCAGAAATACTTAAGTATAAATATATAGCCTGGCTCCTGTAGGACCCCTGTAATAGTTTTTTATTGCTTTCATACAAATTACCACAAATATAGTGACTCAAAACAATGTAAATTGATTACCTTACAAGTCTGACATTGGTCTCAATTGAGTAAAGTAAAAGTGTTGGCAGGATCGACAGATGAATGGATAAAGATGTGGCACATATATACAATGGAATATTACTTAGCCATAAAAAGAAATGAAATTGAGTTATTTGTAGTGAGGTGGATTGACCTAGAGACTGTCCTACAGAGTGAAGTAAGTCAGAAAGAGAAAAACAAATACCGTATGCTAACACATATATATGGAATCTAAAAAAAAGAAAAAATGGTTATGAAGAACCTAGGGGGCAGGGCAGGAATAAAGACGCAGCCGTAGAGAGTGGACTTGTGGATACAGGAAGGGGGAAGGGTAATCTGGGATGAAGTGAGAGAGTGGCATGGACTTATATACACTACCAAATGTAAAATAGATAGCTAGTGGGAAGCAGCCGCAAAGCACAGGGAGATCAGCTCTGTGCTTTGTGTCCACCTACAAGGGTGCGATCGGGAATGGAGGGTGGTAGGGAGATGCAAGAGGGAGGAGATATGGGGATATATGTATACGTATAGCTGATTCACTTTGTTATGAAGCAGAAACTAACACACCATTGTAAATCAGTTATACTCCAATATAGATGGTTAAAAAAGAAAAAAAAGTGTTGGCAGAGCTACATTCTTTTCTGGAGGCTCTTAGGGGTGTTTCTGTTCCCTGGACTTTATCCGCTTCCAGCGGTCACTTGTAGTCCTTGACTCAGAGTCCCCTTTCTCCACCTACAAAACCCAAAATGTTGAATCTCTCTGATTCTGCTTCTATTAAGACATCTCTCTCTTTCTCTTTCTACAGTTGGGAATGGTTTTCTACTTTTAAGGACTCATGCAATTAGATTTGTTCCATGAGGTAATCCAGGATAATCTTTCTCAAGGTCTGTAACTTCAGTCATATCTGCAAAGTCCTCTTCACCATGTAAGGTAACATATTAATAGGTTCTAGGGATTAGGGTGAGGGCATTTTTAGGAGCCATTATGCTGCCTACCACACCCTTAACAAGTGACCTTGAGAAAATTACTAAGATTTTTAAAGCCTTACTTTCCTCAAACATAAAATGGAAAGAAAGCTAACTAGTTAATATCATGAAAGTGAAACAGTATATATGAAATCAACTAATTCAAAAAATGAGATTTCTTCTTTTTCTTTATGATTTACATGATTCTCAGAGTTCGGTTACTTGAAGAGTTACTTTTTTTTTAAACAGAACTAAGGAATTTCAGGGTTCAGGTGCTGTAAGATTGTCTGAATTATCTGAGTAACAATTAGCTAAGCACAGGTGTAAAGCATTTGATTTACTCCCTGGTTTTCTTTATCTTCTCATCCCAGTAAATGCATATCCCTTTTCTAGCTCCAGCCAGTAGAGTCAGAGCTTGTTTTACTGTTTAACTAAAGTTCAATTTAAATTCTCTCTACATCTCCAGATTCTCGGCCCTGGTTGCATATTATAATCACCTGGGGAGATTTCAAGAACTACCGCTGCCAAATTTCTACCTCTCATGGATATTTGAGGAGGGACCTGGAATGAAATGCTCTAGCTTATGGTTTTTGGAACCAAATCATAGTCTACACTGAGCCAAATTATTTGTGAGATCACCTCTAAAAAGGAATTTATCTGTGGTGACTAATGCTCTTCCTTTGTCAGTATGCTTGATTTGTCCCTCTTTGGGGGAAAAAAAGAGGGGGAAAAAACCCCCAGCAGTTGTGCTCCCTGAATTATAACCTGATGCTTTGGAATTAGTGTTGGCTTAGAGCGCACATCTTCGGATACCCATTCTCTCTCCTGCTTCCTTGCATGAACTTATATCCTTGGGCAGTGTTTCATCCACCACCCTCTTTTGCTTCTAATCTTAGCAAGTAAAGTCTCCCCTTAATGAAATAGCATTTCATGAGGCTTACTGGGAGCATAGGTCTGTTCCAGACCTATCCTATGTTAGCTAAAGCAGATATAAGTGATGTATTTTTGGCATTCATCCTTGTGGGTTGGAAAGAGAAGACAGAATTTTATCCTTTAGGTGTCATCGGACTGGACAAATGGGCTCTTTCCCTCTGCTGCCTATCATGTAAAAACCTGAGGGTGTTACCTCTAGAAGGTATCTTCTAGTTATCAAAATAGTTCAGATAAGTCAAATTTCTCAGTAAAAGATGACAAAACTATGGCTTAGGTGGTTAATTTTCTATGTCAATTTGTCTGGGCCACCATGCCCAGTTATTTGGTCAGATATTATTCTGGATATTTCTGTGATGGTGTTTTCGTGTTTTTTACAATTTTTATTTATTTATTTATTTATATTTTTGGCTGCGTTGGGTATTCGTTGTCACACGTGGTCTTTCTCTATTTGCAGCAAGCAAGGGCTACTCTTTGTTGTGGTGTGCAGGCTTCTCATTGTGGTGGCTTCTCTTGTTGCAGAGCATGGGCTCTAGGTACACGGGCTCAGTAGCTGTGGTGCACGGGCTTATTTGCTCCACGGCACATGGGATCTTCCCAGACCAGGGCTCAAACCTGTGTCCCCTGCATTTGCAAGCGGATTCTTAACCACTGCGCCACCAGGGTAGTCTCCGTGATGGTGTTTTGGATGAAATTCATATTTAAATTGGTGTTGGACTTCGAGTAAAGCAGATTATCCTCCATAGTATGGGTGCGCCTCATCCAATCAGTTGAAGCTCTTAATAAAACAAAGACTGACCTCCCTGTCGCAAAAAGGAATTCTGCCAGAAGACCTACAGAAATTGAACTGCAACTCTTCCTAGAGTCTCTAGACAGCCTAACCTGCAGATTTTGAATTGACCAAGCCTCTATTATTGTGTGAACCAATTGTTTAAAATCTCTCTCTCTCTTTCTCTATCTTTATATAGATATGGATATAGATCTAGGTATCATTATTGATATCTAGATCTATATCTATCAATATATATGGGCACATTGTATACACATGCTGTTGGTTCTGTTTTTCTGGAGAAGCTTGACTAATATAGTGGCCCATATAAATAAAAGGATGAACCCAAGTTCACCCAGGTAGAAATTAGTACAATGAGAACTGGAACTTAAGGCCTCATGACTCATTCAGCTGTGAACACTGACCCAGAACTGGGGTCCTCAAACTCTGGCCCACTGATCAGATCTCGCTTGACTCCTGGTTTTGTACATAACATTTTGCTTGAACACAGCCACACCCATTCATTAATGTATGGTGCATGGCTGTTTCTGTGCTACAGCAGCAGATAGGCAGTTGCAACGGAGAGGTATGGTACACAAAATCCAAAATATTTACTATCTGACCCTTTACAGAAAAGATCTGCTGACCCTTGCTCTAGGATGCCATCTGATTTCTGATAACACAGAGGAGAATAATTCATGCACATTGGGGTTGATTGTTAATCTTCTGTCCTCCTTAGGTCAAAGATCTCTTAAATGCTCACCCTTGCAATAGCCAGCTTGGGGAGCATTGTCTGAGGATGCAGAAACATTTCTTGCCAGGTCTTTCCAATCCACACTGCTCCCTGACTATGGTTCTTAAAACCTATTTTAAAAAAAATTTTTATTGGAATATAGTTGATTTACAGTGTTGTGTTAATTTCACGTGTACAGCAAAGTGAATCCGTTATACATATACATATATCCACTTTTAGGTTTTTTTAGAGTCATTTCCAAATAGCCCATTACAGAGTATTGAGTGGAGTTCCCTGTGCTAATAAGAAGAGCAGGTTCTTATTAGTTATCTATTTTATGTATAGCAGTGTGTATATTTCAGCCCCAATCTCCCAATTTAGCCTCCCCACCACAATCCCCTGGTAACCCTAAGTTTGTTTTCTACATCCCTGCCTCTACTTCTAAAACCTGTCTATTTTAACCAACTACCACTCATTGCTTACTGTCTCTGGCTTCATGTACTTCATAATAAATCTGCCTCTTGTTCAATCCTGGATGACATGTTCCAAAGACTGAGATAATATCTTATTCTACATAACTTGTGCTTGATATTGTCTAACTTGGGGTCTTTATCTATGTCCCAAAGAAGACAGTCACACTCTGTCTTCTAGTACTACTAATAATACCACATTTTATGTCATGAATTTGACCCAATGCACTGAACTATCCCTTTAGAAACTGTATGCAACCTGTCACTGGGTTTTAGCACCAGGATAGAGCTCAAATTAGTGTTCATATTTAAACAAATCTACTTGACCAGAAACTTTTTGTCTCACCATTTATTTTATTACACAAGTAACTTCTCTCTTTGCATCTATGATGTAAATATTTTTGATTTCCTAAATTATCTGGAAAATTATTTAGAGCTTCCATTTCAGTAGGCATTGGAATTGCTGTGTTATGACTATTTCATTATTTTATTTCCAATGTTAAATTAGGCTTCAAGCTTTGGCCAAGAGTAGACAGGAAAGGGTTTTAAAAGAAATGAAGAATGGGAAAGACTTCTGATGCAACGGAGACTTAATAAAGATTTGCTTTTGAATCAAGAATTTATAATAAAGGTTTGAATTTGAATCAATAAGTTATGTCATTGCAAAATAGCTCCCTGGTAAAATTCCATTCTTTTGTAATCATTAAGTACAGAAATTAACCATCAAAATATGCAGTGATCTTTTTCATTTTCTAAAAACAAACCTATATCTAGATGAGAGGAGAATTCATTTCATAACTCAGGCTCTGGACTTACGACTCCAAGTCCTGTTTTCTTTCAACCATGCCTGCTAAGTTTCTGTCTACCTTCTTGAGCATGAGGTAATGGCTTCAGCTTTCATCTCCTTACTCAGTATATAGCTTGGTGACTAAGAGTAAGGGATCTAAACCTTGAGAACTTGGGTTCCAATCTTGACTCTAAAATTTACTTGTTGAGTACTCTTGAGCATGTTATCTGTTTTTGCCTCAGTTTTCTCATCTATAATATAGAGATAACATTACTTCTCTCAGCGAGTTGCTATGAGGGTTAAAAAAATTCATACAATGCAAGAATTTATCAGTTCTTGGAACACAATAAATACTGAAAAGAAATGTTAGCCATTATCAAGGGCCCCTCATTTTATGGATAATATAGATTAGTTTATATAGGTCTAATATTTACATATACATAACTATTTTGTACCTATATGTGTGTATACGTTCTTCTTAGAAATTGAGCAGTCAACATTCACATCTAAAAGTATGTGCTCTGTGAAATGTAGATCTCCTGTGTACAGACACAGTGCTGTAGTTATCTATTGCTACATAATAAAGAAGTCCAAACTTAGTGGTGAAATAAACAAAAATTGTAATATGTGCCCAGATTCTGTGGGTCAGCGATTCAAACAGTACGCAGAGGAGATGGCTTGTCTCTACTCTGTGACTGATGTCTGAAACCTCAGCTCATGAGGATTCAAATGGCTGGGGCTGCAATCATCTAGATAATTTTAATTCACATGTCTGGCCCTTGAGATGGGATGACTTGAACACTGTGCCCAACAAAGACTGTTGCCTGGAGTGCCTATAGATGGCTGCCCATGTGGCTTGGACTTCTCATAACGTGGTAGTTAGGATTCAAGATAGAGTATCCCAAGAATGAGCGTTCAGGGTTGAAGCATTCCAGGAGAATCATGCAAAAGCTGCATGACCTTTTATGACCTAGTCTTAGATGTTACATAGTATCACTTTATACTATTGCAGGCGTTGGAGACCTTTTTCCATAAAGTGTCAGACGGTCAATATTTTAGGCTTTACACGCCATACAGTCTCTTTTGCAACTACTTAGCTCCGCTGCTGTGATGTGAAAACAGACACAAACAATACATATACTAAGGAACATGGCTGTGTTCCAATAAAGCTTCATTTATAAAAGCCGGTAGAGGCCTAGATTTGGCCCACCAGCCATAATTTACTGACCCCTGCTCTACTGTTTGAAGCCATGGAAAGCCTGCCCAAATTCAAGGGAAAATGCCCACATCTGGATGTGAAGAATGGCAACGAATCTGAGACCCTGTATTAAAACCACTACATATGGGATACTTAGAAGAAGATCTGTCTGCATACCTTGTTTCTCCCATGTATGGTGGATATGAGGTATTGGGACATGTTACATCTCTGTAAGCCTGGGTCAAGGTCAAAGTTGGAATCTGAACTCAATGACCTTGATTTCTGGAAGAATTGGTAACTCTACTTATGATATCCTTACACTCCTTACCCATATAAATACACCACAAAAGATAGATTTCAAGTAAACAGTTGCTTTATGGCAGCTTTTTATTATGTCTCCATTGACTGAATTATTCCATTTTGGTTAGAAACATGAGTTTTGTTTCTTTCCTAAAGAGATCTGCAACTTTTCAGATGCGGCATTTCATTCTAATGAGAGGATGATGTAGGTTTTTATAAACGGAAAAAGCAGGGCAGGCTGAGTTCACTCAGATCATACCAATGCTTACAGGAATAACCGAAGCTGGAACACAGGCTTCCAGGTTTTCCTGTCCTGTGCTCTTTTCAGTAGGTGCCATTGTCTGCTGGGCCTGGCAGTAATAAGTTTTGACCTTTACCTCTCTACACTATTGTGAAGTGGTTTTGGGCTTTGTTAGCTTTCTTATGAGTTTGTACTAAATTGTGTCCATAAAGTAGGCTGAATTCCTCAGGGAAGGATGATAGCTGTTACTGTGTTATTACTGCAAATGTTGTGTTGGTTACTTTTTTTTCTTTTCTTTTGTCCAGTTGTATCCTGAACTTAAAAGTTATATTATCTGAAATGAACGATGTGCATCTGGTGGAAAACACTAATTTAAGGGATGAAAATTCCTGATGATTGCTTCAGTCAACCCTTAATACACACTGAGCTTCATTAGTAAATAGACAACTCTCAGACCTTTCCCTTGGAAGAGGTCGCATAATCAGGCTTTGTGTTGATTTCGCATTCTGTTCGTTAGAGACAGAACAAAGTAGAATAATTGGCTGGTACAGGGAAAGCAGAAAGAACTTTCTTCTATTTTGGTGATGCATCCCGTAATAAGGGTTGAAAATGAGACTGGAGGTAAAAACGTGAAACTCAGAAGAGCAAAGGAGAGAGGATATTGTTTCTTTGAAAATATTCTTTCAGTGTTGGCCCAGATGAAATATGAAGCTGAGGAAATTTTTTTTTAAATGATGATTTTTGTGTTAACAATGTGAGTGTGGAATTAGTAAGAATCAGAAAGCAAGCATCCTTTTCCACCAAGGACTTGGGAGCAAGTGAAACCATAAATACTCCCGGTTCTTGGAAACCCTTTTGGAGCAGTAATCAGAGAAGGGTAAAGGCAAAGCCTCAGAGCAGAGGTGTTCAGAGCAAAGGGATAGGAGGAGAACAAAAGGAGAGTGGATATTTTTAGAGCTGTCATTTTGAAATTTACCTGCTTCTGATTCAGTGCTGCTTTGCTACTGTGTTGATCCCGTGGAAATCCTCAAAGCAGGAGCAGCCCTATTTTAAAATAATAAGGTTAGAGCAAGTGACTTGAATCCAGGTCTCTTTAGCTCAAGAGCACAGAGGAGAGTGTGAGGAAAGAGTGAGGCCACAAGGAATTGTTCACTGGGTACATTTTCCCCAAACCTCACTAACTGGGAGAAACTGACCACTGGATTATGTGGCTTGAAGGAAAGCAAAAATGTTGAAAGCAAAGAGTGTGGAGCTTGTTTAGAAAGCAAGCTCTATCATTTGGTCACCTGCTGATGATAATAGCATTGGCTGAGTCCTGACCATTTACAATGAAGGCACTTCTGTAGGTCATAAGTTCCAGGAGGGCCAGAACTGAGTATGTCTGTTTCAGCATTTAGCATGGTGTAGCATCTTAGAGCCCGGTACATTATTGGCATATAGTAGACTTAAAAATGAATATTTGTGGATTGTCTGAATGAGTGGATGAATGTGTGTGATTCATATCCTATTTGCAGGTCCTATGCCCTACAGTGGATTTTCAGTGTCAGATTGGGAACGTATTTATGATGGGGATTGGCATTGTTCCCTATCTAATGGATAAAGATTACACATCAAAGGACTTTACATTCACATCCCAAAAACCTCATAGGAATTACTTAACAAAAAAATAAAATTGGATTCTGTATAATTTCTAATTTATAAGCTGGCTAGACCACTGGTATTTCTGCCAGTCCTCTGGTAGTTCCGATGATGTCCCCATGATGACCCAGGCATAATCAGAATGGCTTTAGGATTGGGGAGCCAAAATTTTCCTCAGTATTTACTGCTTTGCTAGTCCATTTAAGAAAATGGACTATTGAAAAAATAGCTTCAGACACAATATGGCATTTTATGATTTAGCATAAAATCTGAGAAATATAGAGGTTATCTGAAGCCTGCAATGGTAAAGTTCCCTCTGCTATTGAAGTTATTGTCTTTAAATAAAGATTCTACATCAGTAATGCTATATATATATATTTTTTTCTGATATTCAGGTTAATTTCCTATTCTCTATAAGGAAGTAATTGGTTGGTTGATATGAGAGATAGTGTGGCTTCCAAAAGTGAAAAGTATTATTTTATTGTAATTTCCAGCTACCTAAGGATGGGAGAGGCCCAGGACACTGCAGTCAGTATATTATGTGGAGCAGGTTATATTGTGGTTTATTTATGACCTTTTACATGTTTATTTTCTATGCAATTTTGTGTGCTCCTTTTTGAGTTTTGGTAGATAAGTGCTTTGTAACTTCGGAATACTTGGAGTTATATAGATATATATATGACATATATATATATATATATATATATATATATATATATATTATCATAGTAGTTAAAGCCGTGGACAGTGTACTAGTCTACCTAGGTTCAAATTCTGGCTTGACCCTATGACTTCCCTGTGGCTTCCTCTGCTCACCTATTTAAAAGGAGTATAATAAGACTGCTGTGGTGAATTATATACTAAGTGCTATTTAAGCATTTGCTATAATGATTATGTATACTCGAAGGCAAGGGACTTGCCCCTTGATTGTCTCTGTATTCCTAGTGCTTAAGAATTCCTAGTGCTTTCCTAGTGCATTGTCTTAGGATAGAGATAGCTCAGTATAGTTCTTCTCACTATAAAGTACTGTTATGTTGAAAGTCTTTGCTTGTGTACTAATAATCTATGACATATCTGCTGAGGACAAGGAAAGGAATAGTTTTAAAACTGCAATGGATAACAAAAGATTGTATGATGTAATGCCTTTATTATGTAATTATAAAACTAACAAATGATCATGGTAGAAAATTTGAAAAACTCCTAGACAAAATAGAGATCAATAAAATTTGGAGTAGCGTTCAGAGTGTAGAGTTGTCCATGAATATTAGTGCTTTCACATTTTCCAGGACTTTAAGTAGACTCTGCTTCTTAAGAGTCTATTCATGATATTTTATTTTAATGATGTTTTCATCATGGGGACACACACACACACACACACACAGAAATCTGTTAAAAAAAAAGAAAGACATGTAAATCACTGATGTTTCAGATAGCCACATGAAATAAAGTGAGAAAGGTCAACAAGCTGAAAGAATGTGGAGTAGCATCTCCTTAACTGCTTACATAATTCTGATAATTACCTCTCTGTGGATAATGTAATTAATGGGGAATCTAATTCAAGAAAAATGTATGAACTTCAAGCCTTCTCGAAGCCAAGTATTTCTTTCCACAAAAGTTTAATTTCCACGGCCGTGCTTCCTTATTACCTGACAGGGAAAGTGTATTGTATGGCAAAGGATCTTCCCGAAGGAGGGTGCTTCCCACACTGATCGTCATAAATGACTTCGGAATTACTGTTGCTATATTACCAAAATCTTAAACTAGGGTATTTTTGACAAATGCGGTCCTTAGTTAATTTTTAGAGCTACAAACTGTCAGATGGCTCTGCAATAACAATTGTCTGGCTGTTCTTCAGGGTGATCACAATATGGTAATGACCTTGCGGTACCACTAAAAAGCAGGAAGGTGTGAGTCTTCCTTTGGTTCCAGAGTGAAATGCGAGTTGGAGTTGGAGTTGGAAAAGAGGCCGACAACCAAGTGATAGAGAAGGAAATGTGAGGTCATTAATGAAAAACCAGGTTTAAGTTAAGGTGAAGAGGCATGAGGAAATGGTCAGCTGTTACAGTATTACAAAGATCATGAAGAAGCATATCCATGAATGTGGTTTGTATTGCAATCTGCTGAAAAAGAGACAAATATCCTGGCCTGGCCTTCATGGAGATTATTTTTATTGATTCTGATAATAGATTATTGTTGAAAAGGGCTTCCTATAAATTATAACCATGCAAAGGCAGCAAGATAATTTGTTTTTTCTTTATGTATGTGTTTCTCATTCCTACTCACTTCTCTCTTAGGGGAAGAGAAAATCACAAAACACAAAAATGTCAAATCTCAGCTATTCATTTTCAAAATAATTTTTTTTCCAAATTCCAAAGGAGGCAATAGGTTAACTTTTAAGATTTGTAAGGCTCAAAAAACTAGATTTTTACAAAGTGTAGCCAAATTTTGTTCCATAAATAGTAGCTTTGGAAAGAATATGTGATGATGCAAAGTTGGAAAAAGCTGGTTTTTCTTCCGTAAATGACTTCACCGTGTGGGAGAAGAGGCAGAGAAGAAATCAAAGTAATTAAACATGGGGTGAGTTTTTCTGATAGGGGACTCTAGTGCTTTCAAATAGACTAGATAATCCTCGGGATAATCTGAGGGTAGAACAGACCAGTGCCTCATTTCCAATCTGGTACCCTGGAAGAAAACAGTGTATTTCCTTTGAGGTCTTGAGAGGTTTTTCTTCTTCTTTGTTTTGTTTTTGGTTCATTTTGTAATCAACTTTATTAAGGTATCATTTACACACAATAAAATGCAGACATGTTTAGTCAACGGTTCAATGACTTTTAATTAATGTACACATTTGTATAACTACCACCCCCATAAGATCGATAACAATTCTAAAACCCTAGAAAATTTCCTCCTAGGCTTTTGCAAAAGTATCCCCATCTCCCACCCCAAGGCAACCACGGATCTGATTTTTATCTTTAGAGATGAATTTTGCCCAGTTTAGAATTTCATGTAAGTTGAATAATATGGTAGGTGCCCTTTTGATCTGGCTTCACTTGCTCAGCATATGGTTTTTGAGATTCATTCATGTTGGGCTGTTTTAAACCAGGACTTTAGCCTGGGTGACTGATGTTGTCTGAAGGCACCTATAGGTACATCTGAGTCTCTGGCATTGTCACTGTCTGTTCTTGGCTCAGTATTTTCAACTTTACTAAGAAGCACAAGGTTGAAGTAAGGAAGATCATTGTCAGTATAATGGAGGTGAAGTGGGTTCTGTTATATAATATTCTCAGCATAAATTGACCTGCTTGGAATCATTGTGTTGATAATCGACAAGGATACTCTTCCTCCAAAAACCTTGATACTATAAAACTTCTAAAGGACGCTGTCCTAGGACTCTTTTAGTTTTCATTTTTGGGGAAACATTTCTGGAAAATTGAAATGCTCACAACCTGAAAGAAGCAATTATTCACCTGAAGGCTAACTCTGCTAAAGTTGAGTTGTCCGACCTTTACCTGCTGATAGAACCCAAATAGCCTTGCAAAACAATGCTCTTATTGGATATAAGCATAT
The DNA here is from genome assembly GCF_964165515.1 of Mesoplodon bidens. NCBI lineage: Eukaryota > Metazoa > Chordata > Mammalia > Artiodactyla > Ziphiidae > Mesoplodon > Mesoplodon bidens. Next base: position 310,827 of record NW_027671994.1, read on the forward strand.
AGATTGTTTAAGACGGACGTGTATATGCAGTAAAGTAAACAAAAAAAGAATCTTTGAGTTTTCCTTGCTGGTTTTTTTTTTTCATTTATGCTTCTATATCATACGCTAATAGTTTAGGGTAACCTCAGGTTAGTTTTAGGTCCACTCTTTATGTAAATGTTGATGTACTCCATACGCAACTTTTTTCTACCTTCCTTCTTTTCTTCCATCTTTCCTTTCTAACTTCTTATAATCCATTATACTTAATCCTGCATTTGTTGAGGTGGCAATTACTGTAGGAAATTGAAAGCAGTGTGAAATTTTGCTGTTCAGAATGCATGTTGACCAAATTCTATATTGAGAAAAGGTCTGAATTTACCCACAGTAACCGTTTCTCAGCGTCTCTGAATAAAGGCCGTAGAAACTGGACTATATATAATATCCTGACAGGTATGTAGAATTCATAGCAATTACCCTCAAAGAGCTTACCTAGCGTAGATGCCTATGAATGCATTTAATGATTGCTTTATTGGCAGCAGTGCCAACACACACAGTCTATTTTGTTTTATATGATTATCATTACCTGCTGTTTACCACTGTATACATTGCTAATGGTGTGGTTTCTATGGCTTGTGAATTTCACGGCCCAATATTATGTAATTTATTGCACACTTTAGTGTAGAAGATGGAGACTCCATAAATTTTCGTGTGCTCTTTGCCCCTTTGGAATGTATTACACTGAGATCAGGCAAAGTAATAAATTTATTTCAAATGTGCGTGATAGCTAAACATCAATTAGGACTTGATGGGAAATATTTCTTCTTCCAGCAACATAACAGTTTTTTTTTTTTTTTTTTTTTTTTTTTTTTTGCGGTACGCGGGCCTCTCACTGCTGTGGCCTCTCCCGTTGCGGAGCACAGGCTCCGGACACACAGGCTCCGCGGCCATGGCTCGCGGGCCCAGCCGCTCCGCGGCATGTGGGATCTTCCGGGATCGGGGCACGAACCCGTGTCCCCTGCATCGGCAGGCGGACTCTCAACCACTGCGCCACCAGGGAAGCCCCAACATAACAGTTTTTAAAGACTAAGCCATTGAACGTGGAGTTCCTGAACATGGGACTCAGTTCACTGGGATCCCTTCTTAGAAAAATAAAGGAAAACTTGAATTGGATATGTGTGGCTTATTCAAGTAGTAACTAATCAGCTACATCTTGGTTAACTTAATTTGTCACAATGGTTTGGTATTTTATTAACTCTCTTCCCCTTCTTCCCCTGACTCTCACTAGAATGGATCATGAGTATCTTAAAACATACTAAGTCGTCTTCCATCCCTGTTAATCTAACTACAAAAACACACTTTCCTTATCCAATGTAACATACTGTCTTTTAGAGTAGCTGTGGTTTTAATTCTCTACAAAATTAAAACCAGCAAAGAGAAACATTTTCAAGGAGCCACCACATTGTAGAGCTTTAGAAAGAAGACTTTAGAATTAAGAGCAACTATATCATTTTATAGCTAAAGCACCTGAGACCTAAAGTAGGAAGGTAACCATCGAGGTCAGGGAAAGGGGTTGAAGATCAGGTTTCAAGCTGAGAAAGAGTCTACAGGGACTCAATCTGAGCAGGTCAAAAACTGAAATGAGACCACGAATGTTCTGGGAAGGGTGGCACCTGGCCTCAAGGGTGGGATTCAAACAGGGAGTGGGCCTGGGGGAACTGAGCTTCTGCAGTAGGCAGAGAAGGCCACCTCATCTGTGGAAAGTGCCACTGACATCAGGGAGTTGAGGGGAAAGAGCAGTGAATTCCAGTCCCCCTGAGAAAGCAGGCCAATCTGATTAACTCTGAATTTAGGCTTATTTCAGATACTTCTAATTTTTTTGTTTGTTTGTTTGCGGTACGCAGGCCTCTCACCGTTGTGGTCTCTCCCGTTGCGGAGCACAGGCTCGGACACGCAGGCCCAGCATCCATGGCTCATGGGCCCAGCCACTCCACGGCATGTGGGATCTTCCCGGACTGGGGCACGAACCAGTGTCCCCTGCATCGGCAGGCAGACTCTCAACCACTGCATCACCAGGGAAGCCCAGATGTGTAGTTCTTTAAAAATATTTTTAACATTTTTCCAGCTACATGTAGACTATAACTTAGCATAAAAACAATATGGGTTTTATTTTAAGTAATTTAACATTTTGACATCCTCATAATGAAATTAAATCCAGACGGTTTCTCTCCATGTTCTCTTGAAATAGTCCTTGATCATCCACAGTATTTCCCATCATCACAAAGGTGGTACCAAGGGCAGAGAACTCCAACATTATTAAAGTTTCATAAAGCAAAGTCAATTTTAAGAATATAATGTCCCCTAACTGCTAAAGGTCTTGACAGATAATTTCAAGGGAAGCATAAATTATTTTCTGTTTGTCAGAGGGCAAAATTATTTAGGTTGACTTAATGAATAGTAGAGTTTTTGAGTGGAGAGTGTTCTTAAAATATTATGTAGATCTGTCTAGCATCTGTCAACAGATGCTAGCCACGTGGCATTCTTTATGTGGAAACAAATTTTAAAATAAGGTTAAAAATTCAGTTCCTCAGTTGCATTTGCCATATTTCAAAGATGTTTATTAGCTCCATGTAGCTATTGAATACTGCTTTGCATAGTACAGATATAGAATATTTTCATTATCACCAAAAATTCTATTGAGCAATACTAAAATTATACCCAGATATTCACAGAGAAGGCAACCAAGTCTCAAGGAAATAATATAACTTCCCCAAGGTCACACAGCTATGTTTTTAAAGAAAAGCAAAATGACACAAAGGAAATAGTAACAGAGGCATTAAAGAAACCTAGTAAGTTTCTGGAGCAGTCAAAGTAGGGTTTAAAAGTGCACACTTAGCTGTTAGCAGGGTTGAAGCTCTTGATGGTTGGTAAGATCTACCTGCCTGAATTTGGACATTAGCATTTTATGCAATGAATTAAAAGCAAAAAATCATTTCAACGAATGCCTTCCAGCTCCATATTTTTAGCCACTGCCGTGCTTCCAGATTATGTTTATCACTTTCTTATACAGGGCACCACTGTGAAATGTGATGGTTTATCTGACCCCAGAGAAATCAGGAAATCTTGTGGGGGTTATGGCTCTATTTGAAAACGTTGATTTTTAAATGCATCATGCATACTGGCCCTGTTTTAAAAGGGATTCCTGCCATCAAATAATCAAAATGTAAACCTCTTCTCAGCTTGCAAAAGTCAAAGATAGTCCCTGCATCTTTATTATTTCATTGAAATCCAAATATTATTTTTCCTTTCTCTAACTTGTTTTCCTCACAGTGTGATCAACTATTGCCAAGGAAGGAAAGGTTAGATTTATCAATCAAAGTTTGCTAAAGGCCCCCTAGGTAATTGAACCCTCAGGAGAAACAATCCTCATGTATTCTTTTTCTGTTGTTTCAATAGCTTTGTAAAGAGTCATTTCAGTATGTTTGGTTCTGTAGCAGAGGTTCTGTGAAGTGCTTGTCGTCCTCAGAGGTCCAGAAAGTCTACGAGTCTGTGGGTAAAGATGGGTAAGGAGAGAGAGGGAAGGAGGATAGAGAGAGGCTCAGGGCTGAGATAAGGACAGTGATCTAAAGACTCCTGGGGGTGAGGCTGGGGTGCACAGACACCCACGACTAATCTAGACAGAAACTGAGTAATCAAGGGGATGACCACTGTGAGGTCATGTGGTCACCTCTCCCTCTAGAAATAAACATTGCCCTCAGTAAGTCTCCTCCCACCCCAGAAGAGCATTAGGAAGGTCTGGAGAGGGGGCTTATTGGCAGAAATGGAAAAAGCAGGTTGAAGGGATTAGCCTGGAGCAGAGAGACCAAGAAACCCAAGCCAGTAGGTGGAAGGCAGACTTTTCATGGAAGTCTCCAAGCCCAAGTCAAGTTCTGGGACCACCAAGTACAAGTCAAAGAGTGCTCATTTAACCCCTTTGGGCCCCCATGGGTGTGGAGGAAGACTGGACAGAGAGGGAGAAGGGGCCAATGAAGGTACAGTATTTACTATGGGATTTAACACCTGAAAGGCCTCCCAGTAGCTTCAGGTCTGCTCAAGAATCCTTCATGTCCTGCTGGTTTGCAGTGAGTGGCTCACAGCTTCAAGGCCTCCTCTGCCAGATAGAGAACTATTTCAACCATCCTGCCTCTATTTTGGACTGTAGCAATGCAGACAGGAAACCTGACCCCATTTTCAGGTTCTAAAGAGAAATTCTAAGTACCTGAAAGACTGAGGAACATGGTGGCTTTTATTTAAGATGGGGAGCTAGAGAGCACATACCTGGACTTGGGCCTGCAGCAGCACCAAATTCCACCAAGAGTTCCCTTTATTTTCTCTCGCATCTCTGTTTCTCCTTTTCTCTCTGCTGGATTAGCCACGGGGACTCCAAGTTCTTCATTGTGTGGTCCTGGTACCAAGATTCTCCTGGGAATTATAAAGCTATTCACCTTCTACATCGAGCACTTCTTATTTTTTCCCCAGCAAAGTTAAGTCATCCTTAAGAGGAGTCAGGGTGCTAGCTCTTAAATATATTTTAGTCATCCCTTTGTACATTAAATGCTCTTTCTTGGAGACTGCTCCTGACGTGGCGTTCACCGTGCTCTCAGCTGGCCTCCTGAAGTTCTGCCCTGCCTTCCCCACCAGGTACAGTTCAGGAGCTGCCTACCTCAGGGTGATAGGTTATCTTCTAGTTGCTTTATTCCTTTCCCTTTTACATTTAGAAAATATAATTTGAATACATAAACTTCTCTGTGGCCACAGCTTTATTTGCAACCCACAGGTTTTGTTATGGCATATTTTCATTATCATTCAATTAACAAAATTCTAATTCCCATTGCGACTTTATCTTTGACTTACATAATGATCAGAAGTATGTTTTTAATATCCAACTATTTGGCAAAATATTGGTTATATATTTTTTAATTTCTTGCTTATTCGGAGTCTTGTTTTATAACCGGAATATAGTCAATTTTATAAATGTGCCATGTGCACCTAAAATTTTCTGCATAATATATATATTCCATCATTGTTGTTGCAGTGTTTTATGTAAATGTAGGCCAAAGTTTTTAATGATGGTATTCAGATCTTCTCTAACCTGCTGATTTGTTGTTGTGGTTCTATGTTACTGATCTAGGTAATTTAGATTTTTCTATTTCTACTTAGTTTTTTGGAATTTCCCTTCATCTATTGCATTGAAGTTTAGATTTATAATATATTCCTTGTAAAGTAACAGTGGGTTTTATTATCCTGCCTTATCGCCAGTGATACTTTTTGCTTTCAAATTTATGTTAATATTAAAAAATCTTCTTCAATTTTACTTATTGTTGTTAGGACATAATTTTTGAATCCTTTAATTTTCAATCTGACTCTTGTCTCTTGTAAGTGGCATAGAATTACGTTTTTTGTTTGAATAATCCTTGTCCTTTAATTTGAGTATTTACAGTTAAGGTATTTTCTTGTAGACCGCTTACTCCTCGTTTACTATCTGTCCCACCTTGTTATGTTCCTTTTGCTCTTCTTTCTTCCTTTTAGATTTCTTCAAATTCCATTTTCCCTTGTATTAGCTTGTTATTTGTACATAAGTAGCAGTTACACATGTACCATGACTTATTAGCTCTTTTACTGCTTCTCAAGCAATGCTGAGATCTTAAATATCTTTTACTACTTTTTCTCTTCCATTTTTTTAATGCATTTTAATTTTTGATATATTTTATTATTACTTTTTTGTGCTGTTAGATTTTATTTAGGTTTATCCACTTATTTATTCCTTCTGTTATACATAATTCTTTATAAAGTCCTTATTTTCGTCTATGATAATCTTCCTTCAGCCTGCGGGTCTCCCTTTATAATTTAATTCAGGCAGTTCTGATAAGAACATATTTTCTAAATTTTGTTTGTCTGCAAATTTCCTTATTTCATCTTTCCTTCCAAACAACATTTTCTCTGCCTCTAGAATTCCCAATGGGCAGTTCTTTTCTTTAGCACTTAAAAATATTATTCCATTATTTTCTAGTATCCAGTCAGTTTCGTTGAGAAGAAAGCTGTAATCTTAATCCTATTGTTCCTTTGAAAGTAATCTCTCTCTTTTTCGTCGGGCAGCTTTTAAGATGTTATGCTTTTCATTGCTATTCATGAATTGTACTGTGGTGATCTCATGTGTGGTTTTCTTTGGATTTGTTCTTGTTGCATTTTTTAGTGCTTATTGAATTTATGGCTCCATATATTCTTTTTAGTTTTAGAGAACTCTCAGCTGTTAATATTTCTGAAATATTGTTTTCATCCCAATCTCTCTCTCCTTTTTTCTTTGGACTCCGGTTTACACATATGATAAAAAATATTTACTGTGGCCCATGTGTCTCAAATGCGCTTTTGTCTACTTTTTATTCTTTTCGTTTCCCATGCTTTAGTCTTAATATTGTTACTACTCTATCTTCCAGTTCACTTACCTCTCTTTACCTGTGTCCAATCCAGTACCGAGTTTTAAATTTCGTATAGTTTTTAATTCTATCAGTTCAACTTCAATCAGTTTGTAGTTTCTACTCGTCAAGTTAAGTTCTCCACCTTGTCATCTATTTTCTTGAACTTGATAATATTTACCGAAATATGTATGAACTTTAATGTTTAGGTCATCTATGATTCTGATTCTGTTTTGTTTTTTATTCTAATTCTCCTTTTCTTGGTTGTCTTGGTGGCTCTTCAGTGAATACCAGACTTGGGATATGACAAGTTGTATAGAATCTGAATGACATTACAGTTGCCCTTTGAACAACCTGGGTTTGAACTGCACAGATGCACTTATACATGGATTTTTTTTCAATAAGTAATACAGTACTACATGATGTGTGGTTGGTTGAATCCTCAGATTCAGAACCACAGATAAGAAGGGCCGACCATAAAGTTATATGTGGATTTTTGACTGCACAGGGAGTCAGTGTCTCTAACCCCTACATTGTTCAAGGGTCAACTGTATTTTCTTGAGGAGAGAATTTCCTATTCTTAGGTAGGGAGCAGAGGGGAAGATCACCTCAGTCACTGGACCAACTTCATACTCATTTTCCTTCTTTATAAGGTTCAATGTAGATGTTGCCTCAACCTTCCTAACACACACACACACACACACACACACAACACAGACACACACACACACACATATGTAGAGATTTCAATGTCCTAATTCATATCATTAGTTTACCATTGGGCCACAAATCTTTCATAGGTTCTGAACCCCAATTTTGTCTCTTCAGCATTATGAACCAACTAAGTCTTTGTTTTGACTTCAGTTAGCTTTTGTTTGACTTCTTAGCATCTTGCCTTGTCTACCTATTATACATGGAAAATACTGCAAGGGAACACTGTTGCTGAATCCAGCTCTGTTCTCTGAATCTTTACTCTCTCTGTGATTTTGGTCCTTAAAATTCTAGCTGCCTTGTTATTTCTCAATTCCAATTCTGGTTTCCTTAGTCCTATGACATTGTCCTAAGATCTACTGGCTTTTCTACCTCTTAGGAGCCGCATTTGGTTTCTCAGCCTTTTGCTCTTCATCAGTAGTTTCTAAATGTCTGGGCTAGAAAAGCATGTGCAGAATATTGTTCTCACTTCAGTGAGTTTCTTTCTCTATTTTACTTTTCTAGGTCATGGCTACCTCAGTAGCTTTCTAACGCTCACAGTCCAATGTTGCTTATGATTTATCTGGCCTTTCTAGTGTGTTTTCCTAAGGTAAACTGATATAGTTGGAAACAGAAGTTCATACCCACCATTTAAAAAATGCTGTTTTGTCTTTCTATGAATTCTCTTTTCGTCCCATCTTCTGTCGCTTTTTCCCACCAAAAATTCCCATTCTCCCAGATAGATTATTTTAGACTAAAAATTATTATTAAGCTAATATGTTAATTTTGAAAGGAATTAATTTTGCTTTGAACAAGAACACAGATTGGTGAATGGAATATGGAAGATTCCTTAAGACCTTTTTCATCTCTAAGAGTAGTATCCAACCATCGGTACCATAATAAGTTTGTCAACAATGGAAGAAAGCAGTCTTTATAAAATCAGCATTATTCAGTAATCTCAAAAACTGCTTCACTTTCCTGCTCATGCCACCAATTTCCAAATGTTCAATAGGAGCAGAGAATCATGGGATAGGATGTGGAGAAATGGCCTGTCATAGTAACTATAAATATTGGAAAAATGGAATTATAAATAAAGAGGGTTTTCTATGAATATATTTGAAGTGTTTGTTCCTACAGAACTTCTAGAATAAGACTCAAAAGTTTAACATAGAAACACCTCTTAATAAGTATGAAAATCACTAAAATTTATCTCATAATACTTTTTTCTTTTGTGTTATGTGATTGTCAGAGTCACACAAAACTATTTTTATCTGGACTTCACAGATCTTCTTATTTTTACTATGGGATCAGTTACCCTACATTTTTGAAATTTGGCAAAATAGTTAAAGTTGGAACATTTCCCCAAAATCCAGGGCATATGACTTACATTTCTGTAGAAGGCAATATTATATTTCTGTCTAGTTCTGGGGTAAACATTTTCATACCTGCCAATCCAATTTGACGAATGTATCATTTTTCCAGTGCACTAGTGTAAAGTAAATGGTAAATTCAGTCAAACAGTCATTTCATACATCAAAAAGGAAAATCAGTCAACACAACTGTCTGACTGAAATGAATGAAGAAAACAAATCAAGGCAAACAACTGTCCCAGTAGACTTGTATAAATACAGTAGTGGTGTCATGTGCAGGATTAATCTTCCCTCACCCTTAACTGGAGAACACTGGGCCAGCCAATTCAGTCACTCAAATGATACTGAATTATAATATTCCAGTTTCATTTACTCTCAGTTACTGCTGACTGCCCTTCCTTCTCCTTCATCTGTCCATCAGTGGAGAATGTCAGAGCAGGAGAACAGTAATATTGGCATATTGTAATGTACTGTCGTGAATTCTACAGCTTCAAAATTCTTAGGATAACTCAATGATCTTAAAGAGTCTGGTGCAGAAAGGATATGTGAATTAAATCGCAGACCACTGTCTGACCCTACCAGCACTAACACCCCTTATTCCTGGTTCTAATATATCACAGAATACTCAAGAGGAAGGTTTTGAGTGGTCAGCAGAAATATGGCTCCAAAGCAGCCACATGGAAAAGAAATGTTGTCATCTCTGATCCACTTTAAAGTTGACTTGTCTTTTACTCATAAACCAGATTCAGTGTGAACTCTGTTCTGCTAAATGTTAGAGAATCTATTGGAGGAGTGTGGCCAATTCTTTTGAATTGTTTTACTCTCTAACTTTTTGTTTTTTTAACATCTTTATTGGAGTAGAATTGCTTTACAATGCTGTGTTAGTTTCTGCTTTATAACAAAGTGAATCAGCTATACATGTACATATATCCCCATATCTCCTCCCTCTTGTGTCTCCCTCCCACCCTCCCTACCCCACCCCTCTAGGTGGTCACAAAGCACCAAGCTGATCTCCCTGTGCGATGTGGCTGCCTCCCACTAGTGTGTGTTTTACATTTGGGAGTGTATATATGTCCAAGCCACTCTGTCACTTCATCCCACCTTACCCTTCCCCCTCCCCGTGTCCTCAAGTCCATTCTCTACGTCTGCATCTTTATTCCTGTCCTGCCCCTAGGTTCTTCAGAAGAATTTTTTTTCAGATTCCATATATCTGTGTTAGCATACGGTATTTGTTTTTCTCTTTCTGACTTACTTCATTCTGTATGACAGTCTCTAGGTCCATCCACCTCACTGCAAATAACTCAATTTCATTTCTTTTTATGGCTGAGTAATATTCTACTGTATATATGTGCCACATCTTCTTTATCATTCATCTGTCGATGGACACTTAGGTTGTTTCCATGTCCTGGCGATTGTAAATACTGCCACAATGAACATGGTGGTACATGTCTCTTTTCGAATTATGGTTTTATTAGGGTATATGCCCAGTAGTGGGATTGCTGGGTCGTACGGTAGTTCTATTTTTAGTTTTTTAGGGAACCTCCATACTGTACTCAATAGTGGCTGTATCAATGTACATTCCCACCAACAGTGCAAGAGGGTTCCCTTTTCTCCACACCCTCTCCAGCATTTATTGTTTGTAGATTTTTTGATGATGGCCATTCTGACTGGTCACAGAAAGAACTTTGGCATGGTGTTCATCATCTAACTTATCCTAACATGCAGACATTTATGAGAGTAAAGTCATGTCTTTGCCAGAGTGGGTTGGTTATCTGGGCAACTGGGTCAAATCAAGAAGGGCAAATGTAGGCTGCCAGAGTAAATAAGGAGAGGAAAAACAAAAAGAACGAGCCATATCATTCATCAGTGATTTTCCCCCCAATATTCTTAGACTCCACCTATCTCCATCTTACTGGTAACACAGGAACTAGACTGAACAATCAGGTAAAAGGTCTCTACAGAAACTGAGGTAATATAGAAAATTTAAAAAAACATAAAATTGTAAATTTTCTTCCTAGGGCTAATTGAGATGATACTTCAATAATAACATAAGATCAGGTGAAGTCTAAAGAAATTTTAGAAAACCTGGATACAGTAAGAAAACATGTGTTCGCCAGCATCCGAATGTTAGAGAGACACCAAGACATGTGGGCCAAGTTCTGGAGAGAAGGGAAACACAGATGCAAGCTTGACATTTGGTGCAGCTTTTCTCCTTGGGGCATTTGCTGATTCAAATGTTATAGCCTAGGAGCTGAAAAGCCAAGGAGTTCAAAAGACTGTAACCACAGAAGCCAAACGGCAAGAGCTGAGGCTAAAAGCAACAACTAATGGAATGACAAGTTACACGTATCCTTAGTCTCACAGGGCTGGGGGAACCATTACATTTAAAGCCTAACAAATACAAGGGTAGTTGGGAATAGGGAGAATCCAAACGTTCACATGGTAATCCCAAACGGCAACACCCGTAGAGGAAGGACAAGACAGAAATAGAGCACCCTTCACACAGACGGAAAAAAAGGCTTTGAATGAGCTCAAACTGAGAATGGACTAAGGTTTCCAGTCCCTATGGTAACTGTCTGCCATGGGCAAAAGGAAATCTTTTCAAGAGAACGATAACAACATCCAGAATATGGAGGTATCTTTATAGTTTCCTAAAATAAGTTAAGCCCAATTTTAATATAAAAAATAATTGGACATACCAGGAAAAAGACTAAATGATCAAAAGCTCAAAAAAAAAAAAGAAAGAAAAAAGACAATATAAATAGACACAGGAGGACAAGAGTTAGTAGGCATTGGCTAAAAAACAAAACAAAACAACTATGATTAAACAAAGAAAATAGACACATGGCAAATAAGCATATGAAAAGATGCTACACATTCCATGTCATCAGGGAATTTTAAATTAGAATAACGAGATACCACTACACACCTATTCAAATAGCTAAAATCCAAATAATGAAATACCAAAGTTGTTGATGATGCAGAACAACTGAAATTCTCATTTGCTGCTAGCAGGGTACTTGGCAGTTTCTTACAAAACTAAACATACTTTTACCATACAGTGATCTAGTAATCATGCTCTTTGGTATTTACCCATAGGAACTGAAAAGTTATGTCCACATAAAAACCTGCACATGGATGTTTATAACAGTTTCTTTCATAATTGCCAAAACTTGAAATCAACCAAGATGTTTTTCAATAGGTGAATGGATAAACAAACTATGGTATATCGGTACAAAGGAACAACATTGAGCAATAAAGAGAAAATGCTATGAAGCCATGAAAAGACATGGAAGAAGCTTAAATGTATATTGCTATGTGAAAAAAAGCCAATCTGCAAAGGCTACATGCATATTATATGATTGCAGCTATATGAAATTTAGGAAAAGGCAAAAGTGTGGAGACAGTCAAAAGATCAATGGTTGCCAGAGGTTGCGGGGAGGGAGAAAAGGATGGGTGAAGTGCGGAATTTTAAAGGCAAAGAGACTTCCTGTGTATGGTTCTGTAATGGTGGATACAGGTTATTGCACATTTGTCAAAAATCATATAATGTACAAAACAAAGAGTGAAGTCTAATGTAAACCATGGATATTAGTTAGTAATAATGTATCAATATGGGTTCATTAACTATAACAAACATCTTACGCTAATGTAAGATGTTAATAATAGGGGAAACTGGGTAGAGAGCTAAGGAGTTATGAGAACTCTGTCCTTTCTGCTTAATTTTTCTGTAAACCAGAAACTGCTCCGAAATAGTCTGTTAATTTAAAAAACAAATCTAGACCTGCATACATAACTTGCACGTAAATCCAACCACAGCAGCATTATTCATAAGAGCCCCAAAGTGGAAATAACCAAATGACCATTTATTGTGAATGGATAAATGAAACATAGTAATATCCACACCATGGACTATTATTCAGCCATAAAAAGACATCAAGTACTGATGCATGCTACAACATGGATGAACCTTGAAAACATGCTAAGTAATTGTATGATTCCATTTGTAGGCAATGTCCAGACTAGACAAATCTGTAAAGACAAAGTATATTAGTGGCTGCCTAGGGTTTGGAGAAATGGGGGAGTGAGTGACCTATAATAGATTCTTTTTCTTTTGGGGGGTGGATGAAAGTTCTAAAATTGATTGTGGTGGTAGATGCATAACACATTAAATTGTACACTTTAAATAATATGGAAAGTAAAATATATCTCAATGAAACTATTATTTAAAATTATGATTAATGTATTAAAAGAAGGGCAACATGTACAATTTAAGCAAAAATTATCTGTGAAATGCAACCAAAAGAAACTTCTAGAATTAAAAAAGTTGAAATTAAGCACTCAGAAGATTGGTTGAACAGTACCTTAGTCAAACAAAAGAAAGGAATACAAATGTCAATTAAAAAATAACTACACAAAAATTTGGAGGGAAAATGATGGAAAACAGAGAAATAAGTACTTAAGACATATAGAGTATATGTGAAACACTGTGTCTAGCCAGCCCCAAGTCACACAGCCTAGGAAGGAGACACACAGCCTACCTGAATCACAAGGACTTCTCCAAAGTAAAAATGAGGTTCTGAGGCCAGAAGTGGAAGGAATGAATTACAAAGGAAAAGAACAATGGTAAACTATAATGTAGATATACATCGGTAAATACATAGGTTCCCTGGGGTTGTGATCTGGTACAAACAATAAAAAGAAAAAAGATAATACTCATAGTAGAGGCTGCTAGATTCTGCTGAGGAAAATGTCCAGGGAGGGAAGAGTTGATTTATTTCATTATTTTTCTAGAGTCCACATATAAGTGACATCATGCACTATTTGTTTTTGTCTTATTTCACTTAGCATCGTGGCCTCCAGTTTTATCCATGTTGACTTAAATGATAGGATTTTCTTCTTTTTTAAGGTTGAATAATATTCTATTCTATATATATACCATATTTCCTTTATCCATTAATCTACTATGGACACTTAGGTGGTTTCCATACCTTGGCTCTTGTGCATAATGCTACAATAAACATGGGAGTACAGATATCTCTTCAAATTATGATGATATTTCCTCTGGATATATACTCAGAAGTGGGCGTGAGGAAGAACTTAGGACACAAATCGACCCTATGTAAAAGATGTTGTAGGAATGAAAAAGTCTGAACACCTAGAAAGAGTGTGGAGTATTTGGAAAGGTCATTGTTCAAGGTCATACATAGTTTAAAGTTATGACATTTCAGTGAGCCTGTGTGCATGAAGGCTTGCTCATATTTTGGGATTTGAATACAGTGCAAAGAAGTGTTGCTAAATTTTCGATCAACATCAAAAAAAGGGTGGAAATGTTTTTTCTTTGATTATGAAACTGCAGGAAAGGCAAGCCTAGAATTCTAGGCCCACTAGAATTTTCCCTGATGATAGTGCTAATTTAGGAGAAGAAGAAGGATCCAAGGCTATAGAACAATTTTGAAAGCAAAATAAGACCGCCGAGTCTTCACACAGTGTATGAGATTAAGTTTTAATGGCATATGATGAAGTGGCCATGACACAGCCAGCAGAGCTCATTGAGTTGTGGAAAATGGCTCTTGAAGCTACAGGAAATGGACCGTAGACATAGAAAAAGAACAAGGTAAATCCCAAAGAGTGGAAGGACAAAATTAATCAAGAGAAAAGTCAAAAATAGAGAAGAAAAGCAGTAAACGTGACAAAGAAAACCAAAAGCTTGCTCTTTACAAACACCAATAAAATAAGCAATATTTGGCAAATATGATAGAGATGGGACTAGCTATAAAACAGAGAGAATTTTTTTTTAATTACAAAAGAATACTATGGTAGCTTTATACCAACACATCTAAAAATCTGGACAAAATGGCTGATTATGATTAGTTATATGCAGCCATTATTTACTCCTGTTTTGAGTAGAGAATACAAGAAGCTTTATGAAAATAGAAAACATAATCAAAGATATACACCTTAGAAAGACATCAGTTATTTTCCAATGTATATAAAAAATTAGAAGAGTCCTAATACGAAAATCAGATACGGGGCTTCCCTGGTGGCGCAGTGGTTGAGAGTCCGCCTGCCGATGCAGGGGACACAGGTTCGTGCTGCGGACCGGGAAGATCCCACATGCCGCAGAGTGGCTGGGCCCGTGAGCCATGGCCGCTGAGCCTGCGCGTCCAGAGCCTCTGCTCCGCAACGGGAGAGGACACAACAGTGAGAGGCCCGCGTACGGCAAAAAAAAAAAAAAAAAGAAAGGGAGTGACAACTTAAATGATATATGGAATATTTTGCTGACTTACAAGAGCATGCAGAATTAACTATGACCCAGTTGAAATGTTAATTTTATTTTAATGTGTATGTTGGGATGGAGTCTTCAAGGTGCCAGAAAACAACCATTCATCCATGCTGTTTGGAACTGCAGCACACAGACACCTTCAGTTACCAGTTCTGTTCATGCCACAGAATCATCTTCAGAAAACATACTGTTTTTTATGGACCTGGTATATATCTTAATTAGTTTGAAGAATTCCCCAAATACCTGTTAATATGTAGTGCTCCAATTCCAATCTTGCCACGACCTGTACCAGTGACACAGCACATAGGAGTTTTATTTCTCTTTCTTTCTCTGGGTTGTTCAGAACCCAACGAAAGAACAATGGAATGGCATCAAAGAGATCAGGGTTCTTGTCCCAGATTTACCATAAAATAATAGTGTCCTCTTGGGAAAATTATCGTTATTCTAGGCCGCTTTCCTTTTCTTTACTTTGACAGAGCTGCACCAGATGACCCCAAGTAACATTGCACTCTTTGCAGTAGTAGCTTAGATGTTATTGGTTTTCTGAAACAAATGAAGACAATGACACATGAAACTGTGCAACATCTCTGTAACTATGTTTTCTTAGAGTTGCCTCCATTTTACAGATGATAAGATGGCTGAGCACAGAAGTAGATGTCTTGACCAGAGTTTGCAGAGTAGATGGAACGGAACCACAAGTTTCCTTCTTTCCTGAAGCTCACTTAGCCAAAACATAGGCTTCTGAATATTAAGCTGTAAAGCATATTATCAGTATGCTTTAAAAGAAGCGGTTCTTCTAGGATTTCCAATTAATAGCAGGAGGTTTTGAAATTCTTCAAAGATCATCTAATTTTGTGAGATTTACAGCTCAATTTTCCTGTCAAGCAAGTTGTATTAGTGCCAATCATCTGAGCTGCTGGATGCTTCTCTGAACTTCTTGAAGTTTTCTTCTTGCTCTCTGAAATTCATGCCAGATAAGCCTTTTTCTAGAGCGTATATACAGACTTGTGTATTTTTTATACAGAAAAGCAATGCAGTGAGTCAGGACGGGGGTTAAGCCCTCATTCTCAGAGTGGTATTGAGCTCCTGGTGAAATATAATCATCATTTCCTCAGAATCGAAAAGCAATTATCTCTAGTTTTTAATCCCATTAACTATTTATACATTTATGTATGATACATGTATTTATTGTACCTACTAGGTGTGTTCTCTTTGGGAAGTACAAAGCTCTTTGAGATATAGGTAGTTCATTTTTTTGTTTTCCCACAAATACTGTGACCTTTTGAGCAGGAAGGTCTATATTTTACTAACATCTAGAACCAGCAGTTAACACGGTGTCTAAGATGTAGTCAATAAATATGAAATACATAAATGAACACATTTTTAAGGAAGGGCCAGGAAATGAACAAATAGAAATTTTTCATTTTCAGTCACAAAGCAACCAGAGACATAAAAATGATACAGACAACGAGTGCTACGGTCATTCAAATAAGGCATAGAATAGATACAACAAGGATCTCCTTATTGGCACAGGGAACTCTACTCAATATTTTGTAATAACTTATAAGGGAAAAGAATGTGAAAAAGGAATCACTGTGCTGTACACCTGAAAGTAACACAACATTGTAAATCAACTATACTTAAATTAAAAAACAAACAAACAGACAACAACAACAACAAAAAAACACAAAAGAGGTCATAGAAGTTTTTATGAGATTCCATAAGAGAAGCCAAATGAGGACGGGAGAGACAGCTTTTGAATCAATTCAGAGGAGAGGTCACAGAGAAACTTGTCTTTGACCTGAACTTGAGTTTCCATTAAGATTGCAACGCAGGGATATTACAGATGAAGGTAATCACATAAACTTACTACACTGAAACTTGCAGAGGTTATGAGTGTTGTTCAAGATCCCAAAGCAAGTGCATTGTGGAATCAGAATTTTAAGTGAGACCTAATGAACTAAAAACAAACAAACAAAAAAACAAACCTTTTCTGTGATACCATGTTGCCTTTGAAGTCGTTATTTTGGTGGGTTGGTAGAAAGTGGTTCCCGTGTTTCTGGCAGCAATGACTAGTTCTGTGCCCCCTGCGGCCCCCACCCCCGAGTTGATCCTCAAAGTTTCCTTTAGAATGGACTTGCTAAAATGCAGACATGCAAGTATTCATGACGCCTGTGTCCAATCATTTCTCTTGCCATTGCCTACTTCACTTCTGGATTATATGAACAATTCACTGTCTTCATTTATGCTTTTCCCTCCTCCAAGAATTCCTTTCTCCCTATGGGGCACCTGGGAAACCCACTTCATTTTTCAAACCTCAGTTTACATATTATGTCTTTTGTGCAGTCTTCTTTTTAGTGTTGTGATCACATGCTCCTTTTTGCTACCCTTGCACTTCTGCATGCCTGATTGTTGCACTCGCTACACTGTATTGTGATTGTGTTGTTTACATATATCTGTGTTCTCCTGGACAACGTTCCTTGGGGCCAGGTACTACCGTTTTTCATCTATTGGTGTTGCCTTAGCATGTTGCTTGTTGCGAAGTAGTTAGTTATAAAAATGAGATTTGTTTAAATTGAAAATTGTTATGTACATATTAGTTATTATCATTTACAGATATAACAGGAAAAAATATTAATGCTGGTGCTGAAAGTTCACTTCTAGTAAATGATGGTGGTACTTGACTTCACTTATATTATTTTCCCCACTATTTTATATCTTTCTACCTGATATCTCTTCTTTATTTCCATCTCTTTCTTTATTACTAAACCAAGAAAAACAGGGATGAGGGTAGGGCTAGGCCATACTTGGCTGGAATAGTAAAGAAATTGTGTGGGGTTTTGGTGAGAAAATCCTGAAGCATACAGGTCTGCATCTTCCTTTTATTTTTATTTTTTTGCGGTACATGGGCCTCTCACCATTGTGGCCTCTCCCGTTGTGGAGCACAGGCTCTGGAGGTGCAGGCTCAGCGGCCGTGGCTCACGGGCCCAGCCGCTCCACGGCATGTGGGATCTTCCCGGACCAGGTCACGAACCCGTGTCCCCTGCATCGGCAGGTGGACTCTCAACCACTGCGCCACCAGGGAAGCCCCTGTTTGAAGTTTTTTGATAAATTAGATTTGATAACACAGTTTTATAAAAACTTAGTTTGGACATTTCTGAACCTCTTTTTTTGTTTCCTTATGTAAGAAAGCTGCTTGCTTAGGGTTAATACTAATTCAATGGGGGTAAGATTTACACAGGACTAACCCTAACATTCATAGTGTGTGGCACAGGAAACAACTTTGAATGGCCATTTCAAGGAACAATATACTTAAGTGTATACAATGAGTAAAATGGATGAACTACACAAATTTATGAGTTGAAAACCATAGAATCATAGAATTTTCTCACTGTAAAGGCTCTTACTTTTCCAACTGCTTAACTTCAACCTCTGTTAAAGCACTTCAGTAACAGGGAGTTCTTGAGTTTAAAATGCAGTCGGTCCATTTTATAGTTGAAAGGTTCTACTTGTCAAAATATTCATCCTTTTATCAACCTAAACCTGTCTACTTGGTCTAAAATCTTCAGTGTGGGACAGTCTAAACCCTTTTTCATAGGACAACTCCTAAAATAGTTTAGAGCGACCACCTACTTCTCTCCTGGTCTTGCTTCATGTCATCTATTCCCAGTTCCTTCAATTACTTCTTATTTTAGATTCCAGACACTTTACTGAATTCATCACTTTCTTCAGTATAATAACTCATTTGCTGAATGTGATATTTTAAGCCTAAAAGGATTTGTTTACTGTTTTCTGTAAAGAATTAAAACATAAAATGTCCAATCAACCAATAATTCTTCACCTAACATGATTCATATACACCAATTGATAAGGAAAATTTAAAAACTCAAATTACTTCATTCTTAAAGAGTGATCATAGTATGTCCTTATTTATAATGTACAGGAAATATGAATTTTCTTTCTGTGCATCTATAACAGTGCCCTCTTGCAGGGTACAGAGGATCCTCCATTGATGCTGCCTAATGATGCGTATGTGATATCCTGATATTTACTAAGAAGTTAGATATTCAGGAGGATTTTTTGTTCCCAGCAGACATACACATATGAATTTTTCTTCTCTATTTTTGTGTGTTTCTAACTTTTATTATTCATCTATTGGCACTTCAGTGCATTCACCAAACTGCACCATAAACATCAAAGTAGATTACTTCACTTTTCCTTTTATGAGATTATTATACTTATCAACCAATATTTGAGCCCTTAATATGGGCAAATCATCCTAGCCTGTTAAGCACAGAGGTAAAGAGCATGGAGTTGAGAGGGCACACACCAAGATTTGAACAAATTACTTAATCTCTCTAAGTCTTCATTTTTGTATGTGAAAAATGAGAATAATTACAAGGATTGAACTCATAAGGTGGATCGTAGAAAACATCTAGGTGCTACATGCAAAGAGCTTGTTTGACTACCTGGCAAATATATCCATTCTTTATTAACATGATGGTGATGATGTTGATGGTGATGATGATGATGATGCAGCTACCAGCAGGTGTCCTTATTAGGTTGGTAAGGATGGTGAATAAACCACAAGATCATGTCTGTGAACATTTGCATTCTAAGGCTACACTGCCTTTGCCTTCTCAACTCCGGCTCCACTCCTCATCTGTTTAAACATCTCCCAAGATAGCTCAGGTCTTCTCCTCTATGAAGCTATTCTGCACTACTCCTCTAGAATGAACTTAAAATACATTGCTTGCACTTATATTAATTTATATCAAGTACAAACTTCTGCAGTGGAATCACTCATCCTCCGTCAACCTTATATGGACCTTTACCTCCAACACTGATGCCTAGCAAATCCTTCCACTACATTATAAATTATTAACCATAAGGTTTAGCATGTTCTCTCTTCCAAGGTGTTTAGAACTTTAAAGGAGAAAGAAGCCTGCCCAAGTGGACAAAGCTAACACTTATCAAGCATGAGCTCCCAACATTTGCACCAGACAATTTCACATCATCTCATTATAAACTGACAATAATCTTTGTGAGGTTGGGGTCCTAACCTTCTTTTTACTGTGAATCCCTTTGACAATATGGAGTAGCCCATTTAAATAGTCTTAAAATAACACTTTTAAATTCATAAAATATAATACATAGAATCTCAAAAGAAACTAGTTACTATGTTTTAAATGTAGTCATTAGAATATTTTAAAAACCAAATTTGTGATATAGAAACGAATGGGTATTTAAACTCATCAAATAACAAGATATAACAGAGACTCTATTAACTACTATACTTAAAAATAGTGATGTTGGGGAGATGGGTTCACAACTCTGATACATGTGTACTGAAATTGGAACAATTAAATAAATAGATGGTGGATGGTGGTAGCCACATTTCTCAATATTGAAGTATGAATTTACAGATAAACAAGAGGAGAAGGCTAAACTAATCTCAGCGTTAATGCATTATAGTTGCAGACATCAGTATACACTCAGCTCAATATAGATATAGATAGTTATATATAGAAGTATTTACTGATATGTGTATATACATGGGTTAGTATACATATATATTTCTTTGTTCTCTCAGTTAAGAGAGCCTAATCAAATAATAGCCCATTAGCAACAGCACATCTAGAGCCCAGATCTTGGTTTCTATTACTACTCTCCAATAAAAGGAATCAGGGCTCCTCAGAGAAATGACTGATTCTAGGACTGGGGCAGGAAATACACAAAATGAGCCTGGAGCATCTTGTGGTACCAAAAAGTCAGGAAGTATTAAACACACACACAAACATGCATGCTAAACACAGATACACACAGATACACACACACACACAAACTCACACACCCCAAAAGGAGTATGTCAAAGGAGCACAGGTGCCAAAAGCAAAAGCTCCCAATGGCCAAAGCTGGAACAATTCAAACAACAAAATAAAGTAGTATTGGATTATAACCCAAAGGATAAAATAGATATCCATGAGTCTATACTGATATAAATAAATATCAATAATTGAATAAATTAATGTTTAGGGGAAAATAGACAAATCTGTGTGGAAGAATTCCAAATACTTTATGTACATACTCTGTCCTCAAGGAGGTGGATCATAACTCTCCACTTTTTGGGTTTGTGCTTCACATAGTGACTTCCTTCCAACAAGTGTAGTGTGGAAGGGGTGGAGGAGTAACTTTACAGTGGAGAAATCTGAGACACGACCTCAGCCAGGTTATCAAGGTCAACATCAACAGGCAAATCACATTGATAGCATGTACCCTTGATAAGATGTTATTAAAAAGGCACTTTATCTGGTTGTCCTCCCAATAAACCATAATCCCAGTCTTACCGTGAGAAAAGCATTGGACAGTTTACATTAGTGAGGTATGCTACAAAACACTTGATCACTGCTCCTCAAAACCGTCAAGGTTGGGGCTTCCCTGGTGGCGCAGTGGTTGAGAGTCCGCCTGCCAATGCAGGGGACACGGGTTCGAGCCCTGGCCTGGGAAGATCCCACATGCCAGGGAGCAACTAAGCCCGTGAACCACAAATACTGAGTCCATATGCTGCAACTACGGAGGCCCACGCGCCTACAGCCCGTGCTCCACAATGAGAGAGGCCACTGCAATGAGAGGCCGGCGCGCTGCAACGAAGAGTAACCCCCGCTCTCCGCAACTAGAGAAAGCCCGCACGTAGCAACAAACACCCAACACAGCCAAAAATAAATAAATTAAATAAATACATTTAAAAAAGAAACTGTCAAGGTTATCAAAAACAAGAAAAGCCTGAGAAACTACCACAGCCCAGAGGAGCCTAAGGGGGCTTGATAACTAAATGTAATGTGGTGTCCTGGATGGAAGCCTGAAATGGAATTAAGGACACTAGGCAAAAGCCAAGGAAATCTGAATAAAGTACAGACTCTGGTTAATATTATTGTATTAATATTGGCTCATTAATTGTAAAAAAGGTACCACACTGGTGTACGGTGTCAATAATCGAGGAAATTGGGAATGAGATATATAAGAACTCTGTATTATCCCCTTAATTTTTCTGTATATCTAAAACCATTCTAAAATAGATATAGTCTATTAGATAAAACAAAAAAGGTAATGATGATTTGATTGTAACATCAGACTAGTGATACTTTGAGATATCTATAAAAACTGCCTTAGGAAATTGTCTGTGGTATCTGCTGGGGATATAGTCACAGGTACTCCTAATATTATTGTGGTTTGTTGTCTGCATTTAGATTTAAAGGACATGCTAAATACTAAATTGCAGCTAGAGGTTAGTGAAATTAAAGATGTAATATTCCCATCCAGATTCCACATACACTTTGATACATATTAAGAATCCCCTGCTCTTTGGTGAGGTCTAATTTTATGAAAGTGAAACTCAGAGAGATGAATTAGGTTGTTCCAGCTTTTTAAAAGCCCGCATTCTAGGGTCAAGAATTCTTACTGAGCCTTGTTGAAACTGTTTGCTACACTACCTCCTAATTTTGGAACTGCTAAACAGAGAGTTGGGAACTCTTCCTAGATTAAAAGTACTGCCTTGGCCTTGTGCAATTATACTGTTTAGGTTGCTGGACAAATCCAAGGATAAAACTGGCCTGGACCTAGTGATGGGCAATTCCAAAAGCAAGCTGAATGTGAGAAGTTCACTCACAGAGAACCCTAGGGTCAAAAAGCCTCTCTACTTGGGAATGGCTGAACACCGGGAAAATAAGCCCTGGTTCAGCTGTAAAGAGAGCACATCCTTGGCCTTTTTTTCCCCCTTAAGTCCGGAAACTGATGATCTGGTCAGCTTAGGAGAGGGAGGAAGGGAAGGAGGGAGGGAGGAAAATGAGAGAGAGAGAGAAACCTGTTAATAGCTGGTGCCAATTTAAAGAGAAGGAAAGGGTTTATTATATACGTATATGCTAATATTATTCCTAAAGCCAATTCTGATAAATCCTTCGGGAAAGAAAGAGATGCAGCCACCTGTTAATGTGGCTTCAGCTTCTTTGTGTCCAAATGTTACAGCTGTCACCAGACCAGCCATTCCACTTGGGGCGGGGCCAGGGGGTTAGAGGGGGAACATCTGTCCACTAAGGACACTACTGAACAGCAACAAAATCTTGGGGCGACCCCTCTCTCTTTCCTCGAGTGCTTTTGCTAGCCGGTCCTACTTCCCCACTCCTTTGGGAGTTTCCTGTTCCATTACGTAGGCAAGAGGGCGAGAGGTCCCAGCTTTCCTAATTGTGAGTGGTTTGGCTGGGTGTGTACGTGCGAGTAACTGTGTGTGTGTGTGTATGTGTGTGTGTGTGTGTGTTGAGGGAAAGTGGAGCTTGCTACAGGGGCTTGGAAAAACTAGTCGCCAATTTAAAATATTTTCGGAGTGTTTGAATGATATCTTCAAAGCTAATCCCACTCTCAAATTCAGCGAAATGAACAATACAGATAAGGAAGATGAAGAGGGTGGAAAACCCACACAGCGGAATGGAGCTGTGCATGCCGCGGGAGTGACAGGGGAGCGCTCAGAGGTAAGGCGCTCTGCAGAGAAAGTCACTCTGGCTCTTCTCTCTCGGTCCACCAGCCGGCGACGCTTCTTCTGTAAAAGCATTCCTAGAAAATAACCCTACAACCGGGAAGGGTAGCGATCTTTGAGCGCAGTTTCCAGGAGCCGGTCCCCGCAGCAGGAAGAGGCCCCTCTCCCCCCGCGGCTGGCGCGGAATGTGGCGATCCGGCCCGGCGCGGGGGATGACTTCCTGCGGCCGGAGCTCGGCGGCGGAAGCGGCGGGAGCAGCTGCTGCAGCTGGCAGGTGGGGTGGGGGCCGGCCGAACTGACCAAGCACAGACCCGGCGCGGCGGCACTGCGGCCCCGGGGCAGCCGGCGCGGGGACATGCGCTGATTCGATCCCTCCGGAGAAGGTAAGCAGCCCGGCTATTATTAGCCTCGGCCACACTAATGGGGTTTGTAATACAGAGGGAAGAAGGGGAATATCCCTGCCGCCTTCTGCAATGGGAAAAGGAGCAGCAACTGGAATTGAATTATCAATCAGCCAAGTGCTTGAGATTATTGGAGGAGCGGTGTTAGTGGGCAAACAAAGAAGGCGGTCAGCCTCTGTAATCTTAAGATAATCAACCATTGCTGTGCCACACTCGCTTAGATATTGAAGAGGATTCAGAATGTAAAATAATTTGAGTTGCACTTTTACGTTGCTACCTTCAACCTTCGCTTGGTTATTTTTGGTTTGCGAGCAGCAGGTTCTTGTCAGCAGCCTGGAGAAGTAATCGGAAATCTTCCCTCTTCTTTTGCCTTCCTCAGTCTTCTCCCCTTCCAGTTATTAGAATGGGTCTGCACATTTCAACGTCAAACACCCACTTCAATACTGAACCTTTAGAAAGAATCTCCAATTAGAGGAGAAACTTACCTCCTGGAGTTCAGCTTGGGTTGAGCAGCACTTGTCCCCACTTCTCCCTTCATTTACCATCTTCTCTTGTCAATCATTTCATGGATTCCCCCACCCCCCACCCCGGGGATGCTGTGCTCATTAACAAGCCAGCTCTTGTCAGCTCCTGTCCACCACCTCTGTTCCGTGACTGATTTTTCAAGGACCCAGAAAGGGCATTGCCTTATACCATGTTTGGACTATTATCTGTGTCCTTCCCCAAAATGCATGGCATGAAAAATCCTTTAAACTCAGTACCAACATGGTTTCAGATAACTCCCTTCATTGTAGTCACTGCAGCTACCAGATGGGTTTCGAGGACAGCAGGATCTGTTGGGGTGTGAGAAAGAGGGCTATACCTACATATTTTGCTCCACGTGCATAAGAATAGGTGGAAGTAGAAATGCAAATGTCAGTCTGTCCCGTTTTTCTTGAAGCTTTTTTAGTCCAGCTAGGTTGTGAGACACCTAGCTGGGTAGGGTATGGGGCAAGTCCTCCTGCAAAAGCAAGCAGTGTGTTTGTCCTAGGATTCCCCCAATAACCTCAAAAGAGATTCCAGAGAGGCTTTTCCCACAGGCAGTCAGAAAGCCAGGGGAGGTGGCCAAGGTAAACCTCAGGTTATTTGGGCATCCTCAAGTTAGTCTCCCCTTTTAGGGGTTCTGACCTAGGATTTCCCCACAAACGCTTTGCTGCTGAGCTCAAGTGCCCATTCTTGTTGCCACCTAGGGATGTACAATTGAATGATATTCTGTGAAATAGTGAAGATTGCTATGGTGGGGATTACAAATGTGCCACTTCACCAACAGAGAACAGTTGCAATAAGCCAGACTGTGTGGTGTCTGTGTGCCAATATTCCATTTAAGAAGAGATTTGTTATCTTTAAATCTGAAATTAAAGAGACAGTTTGACTCAAAAGGCCATGGATTTTATTTTAACAAATTAAAATAGGAGATCAATGAAAAAGAGGTCCAGGGTTTATAGCTAACCTTCTTTTTTATATATTGCTTTAGAACAAGATACTGGTTCTGAAAAATCATGTTACTTCTATTATATATTGTTATTGTTTTTCTGATTACAAATTCTCTATTTATAAATACACTTTGGAAAGATTTGAGTTGGTTTCTTTGTCTCTATCTTCAGTATATGAGGCAGAAGGAGTGGAGGGGGGTGGGCAAATCCCACTCCAAGTGGCCCACTCAGAGAATTGTTCCCCGGACCATGCAAACCTCTGGACCGATATTGTTTTGGCTGGTTGTTATTATTATCTTTAAATGTGGTTTGGGTTTGAAATATTAAATTTTCAATATTCTAAAATTTTGACTCAGGCACACCAACTAGAAGAGAGAACAAAGAACAAGAATAGCAAAACTATTTTCCACCTTTCTTTTTTTCTTCCCCCAATGTATTTATTTATTTATTTATTTTTATTAGTTTCTGCTTTATAACAAAGTGAATCAGTCATACATATACATCTGTTCCCACATCCCTTCCCTCATGCATCTCCCTCCCTCCCACCCTCCCCTTCCCACCCCTCCAGGCGGTCACAAAGCACCGAGCTGATCTCCCTGTGCTCTGCGGCTGCTTCCCTCTATCTATCTACCTTACGTTTGGTAGTGTACATATGTCCATGCCTCTCTTTCGCTTTGTCACAGCTTAGCCTTCCCCCTCCCCATATCCTCAAGTCCATTCTCAAGTAGGTCTGTGTCTTTATTCCCGTTTTACCCCTAGGTTCTTCATGACATTTGTTTTTTAATTCTGTATATATGTGTTAGCATACGGTATTTGTCTTTCTCTTTCTGACTTACTTCACTCTGTATGACAGACTCTAGGTCTATCCACCTCATTACAAATAGCTCAGTTTCGTTTCTTTTTATGGCTGAGTAATATTCCATTGTATATATGTGCCACATCTTCTTTATCCATTCATCCGATGATGGACACTTAGGTTGTTTCCAGCTCCGGGCTATTGTGAATAGAGCTGCAATGAACATTTTGGTACATGTCTCTTTTTGAATTATGGTTTTCTCAGGGTATATGCCTAGTAGTGGGATTGCTGGCTCATATGGTACTTCTATTTTTAGTTTTTTGAGGAACCTCCGTACTGTTCTCCATAGTGGCTGTACCAATTCACATTCCCACCAGCAGTGCAAGAGTGTTCCCTTTTCTCCACACCCTCTCCAGCATTTATTGTTTCTAGATTTCTTGATGATGGCCATTCTGACTGGTGTGAGATGATATCTCATTGTAGTTTTGATTTGCATTTCTCTAATGATTAATGATCTTGAGCATTCTTTCATGTGTTTGTTGGCAGTCTGTATATCTTCTTTGGAGAAATGCCTATTTAAGTCTTCTGCCCATTTTTGGATTGGGTTGTTTGTTTTTTTGCTATTGAGCTGCATGAGCTGTTTATAAATTTCGGAGATTAATCCTTTGTCAGTTGCTTCATTTGCAAATATTTTCTCCCATTCTGAGGGTTGTCTTTTGGTCTTGTTTATGGTTTCCTTTGCTGTGCAAAAGCTTTGAAGTTCCATTAGGTCCCATTTGTTTATCTTTGTTTTTATTTCCATTTCTCTAGGAGGTGGGTCCAAAAGGATCTTGCTGTGATTGATGTCATAGAGTGTTCTACCTATGTTTTCCTCTAAGAGTTTGATAGTTTCTGGCCTTACATTTAAGTCTTTAATCCATTTTGAGCTTATTTTTGTGTATGGTGTTAGGGAATGATCTAATCTCAAACTTTTACATGTCCCTGTCCAGTTTTCCCAGCACCACTTATTGAAGAGGCTGTCCTTTCTCCACTGTACATTCCTGACTCCTTTATCAAAGATAAGTTGGCCATATGTGCGTGGGTTTATCTCTGGGCTTTCTATCCTGATCCACTGATCTATCTTTCTGTTTTTATGCCAGTACCACACTGTCTTGATTACTGTAGCTTTGTAGTATAGTCTGAAGTCAGGGAGCCTGATTCCTCCAGCTCCGTTTTTCGTTCTCAAGATTGCTTTGGCTATTCGTGGTCTTTTGTTTTTCCAAAAAAATTGTGAAATTTTTTGTTCTAGTTCTGTGAAAAATGCCAGTGGGAGTTTGATAGGGATTGCATTGAATCTGTAGATTGCTTTGGGTAGTAGAGTCATTTTCACAATATTGATTCTTCCAATCCAGGAGCATGGTATATCTCTCCATCTATTTGTATCATCTTTAATTTCTTTCATCAGTGTCTTATAATTTTCTGCATACAGGTCTTTTGTCTCCTTAGGTAGGTTTATTCCTAGATATTTTATTCTTTTTGTTGCAGTGGTAAATGGGAGTGTTTTCTTGATTTCATTTTCAGATTTTTCATCATTAGTGTACAGGAATGCCAGAGATTTCTGTACATTAATTTTGTATCCTGCTACTTTACCAAATTCATTGATTAGCTCTAGTAGTTTTTCGGTAGCATCTTTAGGATTCTCTATGTATAGTATCATGTCATCTGCAAACAGTGACAGCTTTACTTCTTCTTTTCCAATTTCGATTCCTTTTATTTCCTTTTCTTCTCTGATTGCTGTGGCTAAAACTTCCAAAACTAAGTTGAATAAGAGTGGTGAGAGTGGGCAGCCTGGTCTTGTTCCCGATCTTAGTGGAAATGGTTTCAGTTTTTCACCATTGAGGACAATGTTGGCTGTGGGTTTGTCATATATGGCCTTTATTATGTTGAGGAAAGTTCCCTCTATGCCTACTTTCTGCAGGGTTTTTATCATAAATGGGTGTTGAATTTTGTCGAAAGCTTTCTCTGCATCTATTGAGATGATCATATGGTTTTTCTCCTTCAACTTGTTAATATGGTGTATCACATTGATTGATTTGCATATATTGAAGAATCCTTGCATTCCTGGAATAAACCCCACTTGATCATGGTGTATGATCATTTTGATGTGCTGTTGGATTCTGTTTGCTAGTATTTTGTTGAGGATTTTTGCATCTATGTTCATCAGTGATATTGGCCTGTAGTTTTCTTTCTTTGTGACATCCTTGCCTGGTTTTGGTATCAAGGTGATGGTGGCCTCGTAGAATGAGTTTGGGAGTGTTCCTTCCTCTGATATTGTTTGGAAGAGTTTGAGAAGGATGGGTGTTAGCTCTTCTCTAAATGTTTGATAGAATTCGCCTGTGAAGCCATCTGGTCCTGGGCTTTTGTTTGATGGAAGATTTTTAATCACAGTTTCAATTTCAGTGCTTGTGATTGGTCTATTCATATTTTCTATTTCTTCCTGAGTCAGTCTTGGCAGGTTGTGCATTTCTAAGAATTTGTCCATTTCTTCCAGGTTGTCCATTTTATTGGCATAGAGTTGCTTGTAGTAATCTCTCATGATCTTTTGTATTTCTGCAGTGTCAGTTGTTACTTCTCCTTCTTCATTTCTAATTCTATTGATTTGAGTCTTCTCCCTTCTTTTCTTGATGAGTCTGGCTAATGGTTTGTCAATTTTGTTTATCTTCTCAAAGAACCAGCTTTTAGTTTGGTTGATCTTTGCTATCGTTTCCTTCATTTCTTTTTCATTTATTTCTGATCTGATCTTTATGATTTCTTTCCTTCTGCTAACTTTGGGGGTTTTTTGTTCTTCTTTCTCTAATTGCTTTAGGTGCAGGGTCAGGTTGTTTACTCGAAATGTTTCCTGTTTCTTAAGGTGGGATTGTATTGCTATAAACTTCCCCCTTAGAACTGCTTTTGCTGCGTCCCACTGGTTTTGGGTCGTCATGTCTCCATTGTCATTTGTTTCTAGGTATTTTTTTATTTCCTCTTTGATTTCTTCAGTGATCACTTCGTTATTGAATAGTGTATTGTTTAGCCTCCATGTGTTTGTATTTTTTACAGATCTTTTCCTGTAATTGATGTCTAGTCTCATAGCATTGTGGTCTGAAAAGATACTTGATACAATTTCAATTTTCTTAAATTTACCGAGGCTTGATTTGTGACCCAAGATATGATCTATCCTGGAGAATGTTCCATGAGCACTTGAGAAAAATGTGTATTCTGTTGTTTTTGGATGGAATGTCCTATAAATATCAACTAAGTCCATCTTGTTTAATGTATCATTTCAAGCTTGTGTTTCCTTATTTATTTTCCTTTTGGATGATCTGTCCATTGGTGAAAGTGGGGTGTTAAAGTCCCCTACTATGATTGTGTTACTGTCGATTTCCCCTTTTATGGCTGTTAGTATTTGCCTTATGTATTGAGGTGCTCCTATGTTGGGTGCATAAATATTTACAATTGTTATATCTTCTTCTTGGATCGATCCCTTTATCGTTATGTAGTGTCCTTCTTTGTCTCTTCTAATAGTCTTTATTTTAAAGTCTATTTTGTCTGATATAAGAATTGCTACTCCAGCTTTCTTTTGATTTCCATTTGCATGGAATATCTTTTTCCATCCCCTTACTTTCAATCTGTAAGTGTCTCTAGGTCTGAAGTGGGTCTCTTGTAGACAGCATATATATGGGTCTTGTTTTTGTATCCATTCAGCCACTCTGTGTCTTTTGGTGGGAGCATTTAGTCCATTTACATTTAAGGTATTTATTGATATGTATGTTCCTAATCCCATTTCCTAAATTGCTTTGGGTTCGTTATTGTAGGTATATTCCTTCTGTTGTGTTTCTTGCCTAGAGAAGTTCCTTTAGCATTTGTTGTAAAGCTGGTTTGGTGGTGCTGAACTCTCTCAGCTTTTGCTTGTCTGTAAAGTTTTTAATTTCTCCATCAAATCTGAATGAGATCCTTGCTGGGTAGAGTAATCTTGGTTGCAGGTTTCTCTCCTTCATCACTTTAATTATGTCCTGCCACTCCCTTCTGGCTTGTAGAGTTTCTGCTGAGAGATCAGCTGTTAACCTGATGGGGATTCCCTTGTGTGTTATTTGTTGCTTTTCCCTTGCTGCTTTTAATATGATTTCTTTGTGTTTAATTTTTGACAGTTTGATTAATATGTGTCTTGGTGTATTTCTCCTTGGATTTATTCTGTATGGGACTCTCTGTGCCTCCTGGACTTGATTCACTATTTCCTTTCCCATATTAGGGAAGTTTTCAACTATAATCTCTTCAAATCTTTTCTCAGTCCCTTTCTTTTTCTCTTCTTCTTCTGGAACCCCTATAATTCGAATGTTGGTGCGTTTAATGTTGTCCCAGAGGTCTCTGAGACTGTCCTCTGTTCTTTTCATTCTTTTTTCTTTATTTTGCTCTGCATCAGTTATTTCCACTATTTTATCTTCCACCTCACTTATCCGTTCTTCTGCCTCAGTTATTCTGCTATTGATCCCATCTAGAGTATTTTTCATTTCTTTTATTGTGTTTTTAATCGATGCTTGATTCATCTTTAGTTCTTCTAGGTCCCTGTTAACTGTTTCTTGCATTTTGTCTATTCTATTTCCAAGATTATGGATCTTGGAAATAGAATCTTGGATCAGCTTTACCATCATTATTCTGAATTCTTTTTCAGGTAGACTGCCTATTACCTCTTCATTTGTTAGGTCTGGTAGGTTTTTATCTTGCTCCTTCACCTGCTGTGTGTTTTTCTGTCTTCTCATTTTGCTTATCTTACTGTGTTTGGGGTCTCCTTTTTGCAGGCTGCAGATTCGTAGTTCCCGTTGTTTTTGGTGTCTGTCCCCAGTGGCTAAGGTTGTTTCAGTAGGTTGTGTAGGCTTCCTGGTGGGGGGGACTAATGCCTGTGTTCTGGTGGTTGAGGCTCGATCTTGTCTTTCTGGTGGACAGGTCCACGTCTGGTGGTGTGTTTTGGGGTGCCTGTGGCCTTATTATGTTTTTAGGCAGCCTCTCTGTTAATGGGTGGGGTTGTGTTCCTGCCTTGCTAGTTGCTTGGCATAGGGTGACCAGCACTGTAGCTTGCTCGTCGTTGACTGAAGCTGGGTGCTGGTGTTGAGATGGAGATCTCTGGGAGAGTTTTGCTGCTTGATATTATGTGGAGCTGGGAGGTCTCTTGTGGACCCGTGTCCTGAAGTTGGCTCTCCCACTTCAGAGGCACAGCACTGACTCCTGGCTGCAGCACCAAGAGCCTTTCATCCACCCGGCTCAGAATAACAGGGAGAAAAAGTAGAAAGAAAGAATTAGTAGAAGAAAGAAAGAGAGAGGGAAAGAAAGGAAGAAGGGAAGAAAGGAAGGAAGGAAGGAAGGAAGAAAGAGAGAAAGGAGGGAGGCAGGAAGGATGGAAAGAAAGAAAGGAGGGAGGGAGGGAGTGAGGAATGAAAGTAAAAGGAAGAGTGAATGGAAGAAGGGAGGGAGGGAGGAAGGAAGGAACGAAAGAAAGAAAGACAGGAGGGAGAGAGGGATGAAGGAAAGAAAAAGAAAGTGGAAAGAAGAAGGGTGGGAGGGAGGAAAGAAAAAGAAAGAAAGAAAGGAGGAGCCGAGGGAGGGAGGGAGGAAGGGAAGGTAGGAAAAAAAGAGCAGGTAAAGTAAAATAGAATAAAATATGAAATATAGTAGCGTTATTAAAATTAAAAAGTAATTATTGAAAAAAAAACGGCCCGATAGAACCCTGGGACATATGGTGGAAGCTAAGCTATACAGAGAGAATCTTACACAGAAGATTACACATACACATTCACAAAAAGAGAGCAGGGGGAAAAATCAAAAATCTTGCTCTCCAAGTCCACCTCCTCAATTTGGGATAATTCGTTGTAAAAAAAGGAAAAGGGCGAGAAGTCTGAAATCTTGCTCTCTAAGTCCACCTCCTTAATTTGGGATAATTCGTTGTAAAAAGAGGAAAAGGGGGGAAAGTCTTAAATCTTGTCCTCAAATTCCACTTCCTAAATTTGGGATGATTCGCTGTCCATTCATGCACTCCACAGACACAGGGCACATCAAATGGACCGTGGAGCTTTAATCCGCTGCCTCCGAGGCTGCACAGAGAGATTTCCCTGTCTCTGCTCTGTTCTCACAGCTCCCGGGTCTCAGCCTTGGACCTGGCCCCGCCTCTGCGCGTAGGTCGCCGGAGGGCGTCCGTTCTTCACTCAGACAGGACGGGTTTAAAGGAGCCACTGATTCGGGGGCTCTGGCTCACTCCGGCAGAGGGGAGGGAGGGGCGCGCAGTGTGGGGCGGGCCTGCGGCGGCAGAGGCCGCCGTGACGTTGCAGCAGCCCGTGGCGCTCCGTGCGCTTTCCCGGGAAAGCCGTCCCCGGGTCCTGGGACCCCGGCAGTGGCGGGGTGCACAGGCCCCCCGGAAGGCGGGGCGGACAGTGACCCGCGCTCGCACACAGGCCCGGCGGCGGTGGCGGCGGCGGCGGCGGCGGCAGTAGCCCCAGCATCTCACGCCCGTCTCCGAGGTCCGCGCCTTACCCGCGGCTCGCGCCTGTCTCCGGCGCTTCCCCAAGCAGCCTTCTTAATGCCCTCTCCTCGTGCACCAGGAAACAAAAGGGAAAAAAGTCTCTTGCCTCTTCGGCAGCTCCAGACCCTTTCCCCGGACTCCCTCCGGGCTAGCCGCGGTGCACTAACCCCTTCAGGCTCTCGTCCTTTCGCCAGCCCCAGTCCTCTCCCTGCGCTCCGACTGAAAGCCGATACCCGAGCCTCAGCTCCCAGCCCCGCCCGCCCCGGCGGCCAAGCAGACAAGCCTCTCGGGCTGGTGTGTGCCTGAGGGCACCGATCCTCTGTGCCGGAATCTCTCCGCTTTGCCCTCCACAACCCTGTTGCTGTGCTCTCCTCCGCTACTCCGAAGCTTTCCCCCTCCGCCACCTGCAGTCTCCGCCCGCGAAGGGGCTTGTAGTGTGTGGAAACCTTTCCTCCTTCACGGCTCCCTCCCACTGGTGCAGGTCCCGTCCCTATCCTATTGTCTCTGTTTATTCTTTTTTTCTTTTGCCCTACCCAGGTATGTGGGGAGTTTCTTGCCTTTTGGGGGTCTGAGGTCTTCTGTCAGCGTTCAGTAGGTGTTCTGTAGGAGTTGTTCCACGTGTAGATGAATTTCTGATGTATCTGTGGGGAGGAAGGTGATCTCCGCGTCTTACTCTTCCGCCATCTTCCTCCGAAATCGGATTTTCCACCTTTCTTACCTAATTGTAAAATATTTAATTATATGAATAATTATTCTGAATAATAGGTGAAAAACATATTAAAATAATAATTCATTTTTTTGAAAGTAGCCCAAGGTTTATGAAATACAGGTTAGTGCAATTGATCTTAAGTACAGTAAAAATTTCTGTAATTTTGAAAGGTGTTTTTATGTTGAGTATTAGTACATGAAAATATGCTAATGATGGTTAGAAATTGAAATGTCTGTTACTTGGTTTCTGAAGAAACTGAGTTCTTTGGCAAGAAATGGGTCAGGATTAGGCGACTGGAGCCGCCAAAGCCGGCATCATACCTGCCAGTGATTTTATAGGTGAGATGAATGCATTAAGTTATGGATTAGGGTTGGAGAAGCCTTCTGGGGAAGAAAGAAAACAAGATAGAAAATAGAATTTGTTATTTTAGTGCAACTAAGATAATTAAATTTAAGGTATTTCTGAATTTGGACTTCGTTATATTTAAACAATTTCTGAGGAAAGTTTCTAAATTCAAAGCCCTAGGTAGAAATAGTTGTATGATTTCCTAACCGAAATTAATTTATGACTCTATTTCCTTTGTTAAAAACGTTTCCCAGAGAAAGGAAAAATTAATTGCCCCGTGTTAAGGAGGAGTAATACCAAATAGAAGGATGTATTCTATTAGTTGCTAAATGAACTGTAGGAACTTTTTTGTAGATATGACAAGATAGAATTGAAATCAATCTGTTGCTTTCCAATCACGTAAAAAAAAACATTTAGTCTGGTGGGTGGTCAGTGTTATCAGTAATTTAAGACTTGAGTACCCACTTAGGATTCACAAAGTTGCCCTCTCTTTACAAAAGGCATTTTCTGGTGCTGCTTTACTGCCATTAGCTACAATTGAAGTAGACTTATCCTGAGATTTTGAAAAACAGAAAAAGAAATAGTAGGATTCATAAGGCTTTGCCTCCACTGAGAATAGGTAGAAAAAGTGCTATTTTGAAAGTTATCAATGGCCTCTTAATTGCCAGATTTCTGCGCTGTTTCAACCTGCTCTTTATGTCTTTATTTTTAAGTTCTCTTCTAAGTTCTTTTTTAAAAATTTTACTGCTTAGTGTTTTATTCACTAAAATAGCATTTTTAATTGAAGTATAGTTGATGTGTAATATTATATAAGTTACAGGTGTAAAATATAGTGACTCACAATTCTTAAAGGTTATACTCCATTTATAGTTATAAAATATTGGCTATATTTTCTGTGCTATGCAGTATATCCTTATAGCTCATTTTATAATAATAGTTTGTACCTCCTAGTCTCCTATCCCTATATTGTTCTTTTTTTAATTAAATACTTGTGTTCAAAAGTATTATTAATAAGTAATACATAAAGAGATATCTCTTTATCTAGTTTCTCACTAATCCCCTTAAATTACCTCATGACCAGCCTAGAACAAGTGCTGTTTATTTCTAGTTTGTGCCTCATGATATCACGACTATATGTCTTCATTTGTTCCTTTCACTCACGCTGCTACACGTTGAAACCTTGCTCACAGCATACACTGCCTCTTCCATGAACCCTTCCCCATACCCACCTTCCTTCTCATTTCAGATGTGTTTCTCCCTTGTCTAAACGCCTGTGGCACTTTCTATTTTGGTCTATCCTTTAGTTTGAACATGATTTGCTGTTGTAAAATAACCCTAGGGAGCAGAGTCTTTGACTAACAACTTTTTATTACCTGAAACTCATAATACAGTGCCTAGCTATGTATATGCAAAGTAGATGTTCAGCAATTTGATTTTAGTGAAGAAATTAGCTATTATTTTCCAGGGGTGTATATCCACCTACTCAAATATCCAAGTTAGGCTCTAAATAGTGTGTGCAGGTACATTTTAGTTTAAAATCCCTATATAATAATATAGTGAAAGTACATTCAAACAGTTATATTCAACAAAAGTTATTGTGAGCTTACATGCCCTTAAGTGGATATTGGCTCATCCGTATCAAAAAGCATAGTAAGCATTACAAAAGAAAACTTTAAAGAAGACATTGTACCAGCTTTCAGTATGCTTTCATTCTACTGAAAACAAGTAAGCAGGGGAAGATGTCTTGCATAAATAAGTACTAGTCTTAAAGCGCTCTGCTAGGTACTTTCATCTATGGTGTATAATTTCATCCTTCTACTATATGCTAATTTTACACTGAGACTCAGAGATCTTACCTAAATGGCAGAGATTCTTTCCACATTCACATGCTGTTCTTTGAAGTGTTAACGAGTGAAGGAAAACTATAAAAACATAATCAGAGTAGTTTAAAATGGTTTTGTGGTCAGGCTTTCCAGTGCTTTTTAAACTTTTGGGTCTTAACATCCCCTTTAATAATTCACTAAAGGCTATGCGTCCACTCCCCAAGTACATACACAACACACACACATAGAATTTTGCCTGTAATTGCAGGTGTTCGCGGACCTAATAAAGCCCTCCTTTGCAAATGCTTTAAGGACATCTACGCTGGGCTCAGTTTTTCTTTTTGCTTGTTCTATGCTTAATATTTATTTTTGTACCTATTAAAATTAAACAAATTGTTATCTGTTATAGATTGAGATATAAACCTAAGCAGCTTCATACTTTACAACTTTTCTTTTTGCATTTTTGTATTCTGTCCTTCTCTCTCACACAAACACACAAATTTATATAAATGAGATCAAATAATACTTTTCTGTGAAGAGAATGCTTAGAATTTATTCTTAACGATTTTTCTATATATCACACCTCAGTGTTAGCTGTAGTCATCATGTTGTACATTATGTCCATAGTATGTATTTATCTTACAATTGGAAGCTTGTACCTTTGACCATCTTCCTCCAATTTCCCCTCCCCTGACCCTCTGTCTCCTGTAACCACAGGTCTGATCTCCTTTTCTATGACTGTTTTCTTTTTTTTTAGGTTCCACATATAAGTGAGATCATATAGTGTTTGCCTTTCTTTCTCTGACTTATTTAACTTAGCATAAAGCCTTCAAGGTCCAATTCTGTTGTCTCAAATGGTAGCATTTCTTTGTTTTCTTACAGATGAATAATATTTCAGTGTGTGTGTGTGTGTGTATACATATAATACGTATATATCTATAAATATATAAAACAACCTCTTTACCCATTTGTCCATCAATGGGCACTTAGATTGTTTCCATGTCTTGGCTATTATAAATAATGCTGCTATGAACATGGGGGTGCAGATATCTTTTTGAGTTAGTGTTTTCATTTTCTTTGGATATATTCCCAGAAGTGGAGTTGCTAGATATATGTAGTTCTAGTCTTAATTTTTGAGGATCCTCCATACTGTTTTCCATACTGGCTTTACCAATCTACAATCCCACCAACAGCACAAGGCTTCCCTTTTCTCCACATCCTCACGAGCATTTGTTATCTCTTGACATTTTTGAGGATGACTGTTCTAACAGGTGTGAGGTAATATCTCAGTGTGGTTTTAATGTGCATTTCCCTAATGACTAGTGGTATTGAGCATCTTTTCATGTACCTGTTGGCTTTTCGTGTGTCTTCATTGGAAGAATGTCTATTTGGGTCCTTTGCTCATTTTTTTAATTGGGTAATTTTTTTTTGCTATTGATTTGTATGAATTTTTAATTTATTTTGGATATTAACCCTTATCAGATATATGGTTTACAAATATGTTTTTCGCATTCTATAGGTTGTCTTTTCAATCACTTTGTTGATTTGTTTTTGTTTTTGTTTGCTGTGCAGAAGCTTTTTAGTTTGATGTAGTTCCATTTGTTTATTTTTTATTTTGTCGTTTGTGTTTTCAGTGTCATATCCAAAAAGTCATTACCAAACCCATGTAATGAGCTTTATTCCTATGTTTTCTTCTGGCAGTTGCATAGTTTCAGGTCTTACATTTGAGTCTTTAATCCAATTCAAGTTAGTTTTGTGAGTGGTATAAGATATTGGTCCAATTTCATTCTTTTACATGTGAATATCCAATTATCCCAGGGTTCCCTTGTATGTAACTTCTCTCTTTTCTCTTGCTGGTCTTAAAATTCTTTCTTTGTTTTTGACTTTTGATGATTTAATTGCAATGTGTCTCAGAGTAGCCCTATTTGAGTTCAACCTATTTGGGCTTGTTTGGACTTCATGGATATGGATGTCCATTTCTCATCCTAGGTTTGGGAAAGTTTCATCCATTATTGCTTTAAATATACTTTTTTTCCCTTTCTCTCTCTCTTTTCTTCTTCTGGAATTCCCATACATGAACATTGTTTACTTTATTGTGTCCCATAATTTCCATAGGCTTTCTTCACTCTTTTTATTCTTTTCCTTTTTGTTCCTTTCACTGGGTAATTTCTAAAGTCCTGTCCTCCAGTTTGCTGATTCTTTCTTCTGCATGGTCGAATCTACCTTTGAAACTTTCTATTGAATTCTTCAGTTCAGTTATTGTATTTTTAAAATCTAGTGTTCCTGTTTCTTTGATGTTGCTATTTCCTTGTCAAACTCCTTGTCTTGTTCATGCATTGTTTTCCTAATTTCACTTAGCTGTCTGTGCTTTCTTGTAGTTCACTAAACTTCCTTAGGAGGATTATTCTGAATTCTTTGACAGTTCATAGATATTCTTTTTTTTTTTTTGCGGTGCGTGGGCCTCTCACTGTTGTGTCCTCTCCCGTTGCGAAGCACAGGCTCCGGACGTGCAGGCTCAGCAGCCATGGCTCATGGGCCCAGCCCGCTCTGCGGCATGTGGGATCCTCCCGGACCGGGGCACGAACCCGCATCCCCTGCATCGGCAGGCGGACTCTCAACCCCTGCGCCACCAGGGAAGCCCAGATCTTCATTTTTTTAAGGTCAGTTATTGGAGTTTTATTACTTTCCTTTGGTGGTGTCCTATTTGCCTAATTTTTGTGATCCTTGATTCCTTACATTGGTATCTGCATATCTGAATAATTGGGCTCTTCCTCCAGACTTAACTGGGTATTATATTCAGTAGTAGTAGTACATGGGGCTATGAATTAGTTTCCTGGCAGAGAATCAGAGCTTGTATAGGACCTGGCTCTGGACAGGACCCAGAGCCTGTATAGTTCATTGTTTGGGAACCCAAATCAGGCCAGAGTGTGCACTTAATTCCCTGGTCAGGTGAGGGCACTGGTTTTGCCCTGCAGAAGGGGGAGGCCACAGGCTGTGCTGTCTGTTCAAGTGCCACTGTATCTAGGGCTGTTTAATGGGCTGTACAGCTTCCCATGTTCTCTGGTTAGGTTCCCCAGTTGGACGTGCTGAAGGCTGTATTCAGTGATGAGTAGGGCTATGAATTAGATTTCCTGCCTGGGTGCAGCAGGAGAAGCAGCTCTAAAGCCAGTAAAGCTCTTTGTTGTCTTAACTCAAGCTGATCCACACTCCACGTTCTGTGGCTGAACAAGGCCACTGGCTTTGCTTTGCAGACTATCAGCTCTGTCTACCCTTCTCTAGGCTTGAGCACTGCTGGGCCGCACAGTTTCTAGGAGTTGTCACCAATCCTTCTAGTCAGATGGGCCAGGAAGACACTCTCCACAGCAGATGGGATGGGGCTAGTCCCAGTTCCTTTGCCTGGGTGGGTTGAGGAGGGACCACTCCAGGCGACTCTTAATTTCTCAAACAGACTCCCCAGTTGGGAGGAGCTGGGAGCTCCTCTCAGCCTTGGATATGAATTAATCTCCCTGCCTGTGCATGGTACAGGATCCCTCCACACCTGATACTGGCTCTGCTTTGTACCAGAGCCAGTGATGAGCTCTGGCTGCCTGCCTCTTGGCTGGAGCACGACTGGGCCAAATAGCTTCCAGGATTTATTGCCAGCCCTTTTGGTCAGATGGCCAGAAGACACTCTCCACAGTGGGTGGGCTGTGACTCTGCTCTTTCCCTGGGTATGGGCAAACCAGGTTCAAGGGCCAGATGCGTATCAGGTGGATCTGTACCCTGCTGAGTTCCCCGGTTGTAGTGTCCCACCAACCTGGCTCTGTAGATAAGCAAAGGTGCCAGTTGTGATCACTACTTGGGCACTGCAGGTATGAATTCCATCGGTCACAATCCATGTGCTGGCTGTTGCATGCCCCTTCCCCCTTCATCACAGTCCAACTTTTAGTGGTCAAACCCTGCAGATTCCCCTGCAAACCCAGTGGAGCAGATTAGAGCAGTGGCTCCCACAACGCAACCCCAATGCTAGTGGTGGTGCTTGCTGTCCCCCAGTTCTCTTCCCCTACTGGAGGAACCAGAGGTTCAGGGGAGACCTCACCCATGGTGCTCCACTGGCTTGGGGGAGGGGCAGTGTGGTCAAGCTCCTTTTCTCACCCTTCTAATGCAGTCTGTCTTGGTCTCTGTGGTGCACGGGGGTGCTTCAGCCTCACCTCCATGTTCTAGGATTCTCTCAAATAGTGTCCTGTTTCCAAATAATTGTTAGTTGTTCCTCCTGTGGGGGACGTGGAGCCAGGAATGACCTTGGTGATGTCACCCCACTCTGGGCTTACTTTGACAATATGTGTGTCCTTTATAGCCCAGACATTTCTGGTACTTGAAATGAGGTTCTCCTTTTATTGTTCTCCCTGCTTTAGGACCTAAAGTGGGAGCTCTTCATTAGCACTGGCACAAAGGCTGCTGAGATGACTAGGAAGCAAGTGCCAAGGAGGATAGTGAATCAAAGAACCTTGATTCATGGAAAAGGAATCCCAGAAGGAGCTCTAAACATTACACATTCCAAAGGATTTATTCAGGGTTTTCCAATCAAAATCATTTTTACAAAAAAGAAACAGTTCTCAGACTGCGAGTAGTATACTGCCAAGTATGTGGAAGAACATTGCCAGCAGTTGAGTGGTGTGGTCTGCTTTGAAATATATTCAGTTTGCTTAGGATGGACATATGTCTACTTCAAAGTTACTATTTCTTTCTAGTAATGCTGTCTACAGTACTATATTTTCTTTTGGCAAGTTAAGAAAACAATGACATCCCTCCCAGGTTCTAAAACAATTACCAGCATAAAAATACATTAAACTTTTTAGCTGATACTTAAGTAAACGAGTACTAGCTAGCATTCCTACTGATGCTAGTATTCAAAGAGAGGCGTGACAAAACCATTAATCTAGAAAACACCAGGTTGGAAAGATGGAGAGAAAGAACTCAAGAGGACTACTTAAGCTGTTGCTTTCTTTACACGTCTCCAAATATGATAATAACCATATAAGCTCCTAAAATAAGTGCAATTTTATGCAAACTTCATAGTATGCCTAGTATGAGGTAAATTTTTACTTTATTTTATAGTATATTTTTATTTTTTATTTTGGTAAAATGTCCCATAATGTAAAATTTACCTTTTTAACCATTTTTAAGTGTATCATTTATTGGTATTAAGTACATTCACAATGTTGAGCAACCATTACCATTATCCATTTTAAGACCTTTCTTGTTATCCCAAACAGAAACTGTACTCACTAAACAATAACCCCTTATTTCTCCCCTCCCCTTAACCTCTGGTTAACTCTATTCTATTTTCTGGGTTTATAATTTGCCTATTCTAACTACCTCATATAAGTGGAATCATATAATAGTTGTCCTTTTGTGTCTGGCTTCTTTCACTTAACATAATGTTTTCAAAGTTTATCCATGTTATAGCATGTAGCAGCATTTCATTCCTTTTTAAAGCCATACAATGTATAGTGATTTTTAGTTGCAAAACACTTTTAGTACATTGTGTTTCTATTATATTAATGATATCTAGCATATATCACTACCATATTACCTTTAGTAGATGCCCAGTAATGTGTACTATGAGTGAGCCATAATTTCATTCAGTCAAAACCCATTGATAAACATTTATTAAGTTCCAGACAGTTTTATGATTTCAAGAAATGTGGTAATGGACATAGAGGTTCATGTCTTTATGTCCTGGAGCCTTTACTTTTGATGGAAGAATTCTTGGAGTGGCATGGAATGGTATTGTTGGGTCAGAGATTATGCAGAAACATTTATCATTTGAATACATACATTGACTATAAAAACCATCAACTTCTTCAACAGATAATATTCCTGTATTTTATGTAACCATTTATGACTATCTTAAAAATGAATGCAAGTAATGTAAGGGAATCCACTTAATGTGATTTGAGCAAGGAAACATTCTCACTTTTTTCATTTCTAGTTCATGGAAGAAAATTCCTATACACAAGTATTGAAATATTTCAAGTCTCTGGATCACACATTTCATCATTTCAAAAATATTACAGAGTATATCACGGATGTCAGTCAAGTCTTGTAACAGCAGTGTAGAAAACTAGTAACATTTATAGCTAGTTTGTTTTTAAGCTTCAGCAATGGATCAATTCTATCCAGCCTAATCTGTAATTTTAATTAGATTAATTTTTAAAATAAAAAAGATTAATTTTTAATTTAAAAGTATTTTTAGTTCATATTTATGTACCTGCATTATGGTAAATCTTTTATTTTGTTGTTTTTTTTCTTAGTTTCTCTTCAGAGTATCTTTTAAAATTTATTTTTAAACAGAATAATTAAAGCCCAAAGATGAGAATGTCTCATTTAAGATAAACTAAAGAACGTTGGAATAGCTGAAGTACGAACACAATTGGCACAACTTTTCACCACCCTCCTTAGAAGAAGACTGTTTTGATTTGCATGGTCCAAGAAAGGAGAAACAGATAACTTGCTGGGGATTGCATCCTGCTTTACTTAAGTTAGACATTAACAGGCTAAAAGGGCAAGGATGAAGCAACATGTTTATAACATATTTTTGAAAAGCTACTTAAAGGTGAAGGCTGGCAAGAACACAGACAGACACACCCTAGACATTACACTACAATATTTTAAGGTATGCCTTTTCTTTGGTTGATAGGGATGGAGGGACCTATTAATAAACATTTCTCCTATTTACTTTTGTCTTTATTGCTGTCTAATCAAACCCTCATTAAAAAACAGACATAAAACAAATAAGCATTCTGACTTTTGCCTGAATAAGCAACAACAAGCTCACATCTTAAACAATGGACTGCAGTGGCTATGAGACTGAGGATCCTTGGTCATTGCAACAGTAGCAACAACACAACCTGCTTTGTTCCTTCTGTTGTATACTGCAGAATCTGAGTAAATAGAGAGAAGTCAGTGATACCTTTAGTGCCATTTCTTACACTTCTCTCCATGATCTTTCACACTCAGGTTCTCTGGTCATCTCAATGTAGTGAAAAACCACCAGGATGTTAATACCCTCTATCCATTCACAAAACTTAATGCTTCTGAGACTTGCAGAAATAATGTTGAATCTGAATTGGTGGTACCCAATAGAGTCACTAAGAATAATCCGTCAGACTCACCAAATCCAAATTCAGATTTAAAGGCCATCAAATTTTAAAGATAATGAAGATTTTAAGATTTCCATATTTATTATATATGGTCATATGTAAAAATTTAGAAAAGTAAAATTACATGTATAGGTTTTTAATTATAAGCTATA
This sequence comes from Mesoplodon bidens, assembly GCF_964165515.1. Classification (NCBI taxonomy): domain Eukaryota; kingdom Metazoa; phylum Chordata; class Mammalia; order Artiodactyla; family Ziphiidae; genus Mesoplodon; species Mesoplodon bidens. The sequence continues at coordinate 353,497 of NW_027671994.1, forward strand.
TTCACTGGAGAATTAATGCATTTTTAAAAGGATTCATTCTGAAAAGATTACATTAGCACTTTTTTTAAACGACTACCCTCAAAAATAAATTGTGACAAATCACTGTTCACCCAAGTTTATGTCTCATCTCAAGGAAGTGAGTTGTTCTTGGGGAAATTGCTTTCATCTAATTTGTGCTTTCCTGCAGTGGATCAAGCTGAAATGAAATGGGGCTGACATTCTTAACTATTATTACGCGCCCACATTTACCGGAATTACCTAATGATCAGTACCGAGGAGTTTTATAATAAATAAATATGTATGTACTGAGAGTCTCCACTGATAAAAGTTAGTTGAGACATGGCTGGTGATCCCATAGAAGAGATATCTAGCTTATATTTCTTACATCATCTCCATAGTAGAAAGCAATCCAGGATTGCAAAGCAGGGCATGAGACAGTAGCATTTGGTGTATTTTATAAATGTTTAGATTTCTAGGGAGCTTATTGGTATTACATATTGTGGTAAGCACTCAAATGTAAACTGTTACTTTAAAATAGTAAAATATCAAGACCATAAAAATTCCTGCAACTTAAATGGTCAGTTTGGTATTTGGCTTTATGATAGGCATCTGCAAGATATTTATTAAACAACCAAATGAACCAATACCATTTAATTTTGAAAACTGCCTTCCTAATACAAAAGAATTGGTATTCTACACAAGTTCCTTGTGATTATTTTTGTAGGTGTGGTGGGAATGAATTATGGATGGCACTACCCTTTCTCCTGTTTCTTGTCTGAGGTTTTGGTAGGGTGGAAATTAGAGATGATGGACCTTAAAGTTTGAGCAGTTCAAGACACTCAACCAGTAAGTCAGAAAGAGAAAGACAAATACCGTATGCTAACACATATACATGGAATCTAAGAAAAAAAAATAGGTCATGAAGAACCTAGGGGTAAGATGGGAATAAAGACACAGACCTACTAGAGAATGGACTTGAGGATATGGGGAGGGGGAAGGGTAAGCTGTGACAAAGTGAGAGAGTGGCATGGACATATATACACTACCAAACGTAAAATAGATAGCTAGTGGGAAGCAGCCACATAGCACAGGGAGATCAGCTCTGTGCTTTGTGACCACCTAGAGGGGTGGGAAAAGGAGGGTGGGAGGGAGGGAGACGCAAGAGGGAAGAGATATGGGAACATATGTATATGTATAACTGATTGACTTTGTTATAAAGCAGAAACTAACACACCATTGTAAAGCAATTGTATTCCAATAAAGATGAAAAAACAAAAAGCAGTGAGTAGAATTCAAATAAGTAATAGTAGATATAAAAATAATAAAAAAGAAATTTTGGCAAAAAAAAAAAAGACACTCAACCAAGCACAATCCATTTACCCAGGACAAGAAAACATATGACATTACTCTTCTTTTTTCAACCACCATGGATTTGAACTTTTAGAAAATTGAAAATGCAAGATACAGATTTTATTTATTTTCTTAAGTAATTTATTTATTTCTGACAGCGTTGGTTCTTTGTTGCCGTGCCTGGGCTTTGTCTAGTTGCTGGGAGTGGGGACTACTCTTCGTTGTGGCGCACGGGCCTCTCATTGCGGTGGCTTCTCTTGTTGCACAGCACGGGCTCTAGGGCATGCCAGCTTCAGTAGTTGCAGCGCATGGGCTCAGTAGTTGTGGCTCGCGGGCTCTAGAGCGCAGGCTCAGTTGTTGTGGCCCATGGGCTTAGTTGCTTTGTGGCATGTGGGATCTTCCCAGACCAGGGTTCGAACCTGTGTCTCCTGCATTGGCAGGTGGATTCTTAACTGCAGCACCACCAGGGAAGCCCAAGATACACATTTTAATAAGAAAATATGAGTCAACAGTTCTCTTATCTCTGTGTCTTTTTCTATCTCATTGATTGTGAAGAATACAATCATAGAGAAAGCAAAATCTACATCAGTTGAAAATTTTTTCCACCTGCATGCATGTTATAGTGGATGTGTAACATCTTCACAGGGTTTGTGAAATCACTATTTCACCACAGAAATTAAATATGACACTAAAGTGATCTGACACTAATTAGTCCATTGAATAAGGGGAGGAGGATCGGCATCTTGGTCATCGTTTAGAAGAAAAAAAAATCATTAACCTGTTAGGCAAAATACTTGTCTTTAAATTATCCCTTAATAAATATAATAGAAAATGAAATAAAATGGCAGTACGGTGTTATGAAAGGAAAGCAATTGGGTGATCTCAAAGTGAGTGAGTATAAAAATATTTTTTGTTTAGTTTGTTAATAATTTTATTCTTAGAGCTCTCAGGCAGCTAGCTTTTGGTCATTTTTAAGATAAATCAAAAAGTTCTAAACATTATTTTTAAGGTATGCAGATCACTAGGCCCTCCTCCCCTCCTTTCTCTCTTTCTTTTAATTTTTTAATTTATTTTGGGGAGTTTTGGCTACCATTTATGTTCTAATCATGTTTTTCAGGAAGTGAATTTGAACTTTGAACCTCACCTAGTTTGAATCCTACCTCTATTGTTTTCTATCTCTATGACTTAGGGTAAGTTACTTAGCCACTGTGAATTGTTTCTGGATATTTAAAACAGGAAAATCACAGGGTTGTTGCGAAGATTAAAGAAGATAACATAAAAGGGAACTTACTGCAGTGTTTGAGACATAGTAAGGGTTAGTAAATATTTCCAGTTTTTATCTTTCTAATTCTCGTGAGCAGTTTACAATGAGATCTCATTACCACAGATTTTCCCTAAAATTATGAACCTTTTCCTACCCCTCTCCATTTTAAAGCAAACCTTGAAATAACTGAACCTCATAGGAAGATGTCTCAATGCAGGGAATCCCAGTAGCAGGAGAGGTTGAAGCTACCACAATGCAAAGTTGTCAGGCTCTGATCTGGCAGTAGCTGTGGGAATTAGTCTTAGCTTCTATTTTTAACTCTGCAAGGAGTTGATTGGATGACCTGGGAAAACTCAGTTGGCATCTTATTTTCTTTCTGAATTTCTTTCTGCATCTTATTTTCTTTCTGAATTGTACCATTTGTCTAATCACTCTTTTCACTGACTCATTATCAGAAATGATATCAAGGTTGTTGAATAAGGGTGTTGATTTCAGAAGTAATGTTATAGAAAATGGGAATTGTTCCCTTTCTTAAAAGCAATAGTTGACAATTTTATTTTATTTTTTTCTGATACAGTATTGAAGTTCCTGGGAGAGGGCAACTTTAATTTATAAAGAGTTGTTAACATTCACTTCCTCTAACAAAAGCCTTTAAAGGTAATACTACTAATTATCTGCCTTGTACCCCAGTCTTTTTTTTAAATATGTAACTGTTGAAATTTTTTAATGTTAATCAATATCATTAAGTTGTCCAAAAAGGAAAATTAATCTGTTACTCCATTGTACATCATATACAAAGGAATCTTCTTGGTATATGATATCTTTCTATTTGACTGAATCTCAATGAATTGAGAGAGTACATGTAAGAATTTTAATATTCAGAGTCTTATTCATAAAAGTGCACTACTGAGTAGATTCAATCACTAGCAACACCTTTAAACTGAAATCAAAAGTAGAGCCTCAATTAATGTGAAAACTTTAGTAGCAGAAACACCTGCCTATAAAAACTGCACTGTTAGTACACAGGCGAGCTTTAGTATGATAACAATTTTGTTGAGCTTGAAAAGCACATAATTTTACATTTTTTTCTTATTTAACTTTTTATCATTATGTGGACCATTTAGGTCTAAGGAAACAAGTACAAAAACTGCCTAAAGCCTTCCATTTAATATGTAAGCCATAGTTGTCCGCAAGAGAGAATTTTGTGGTGATCAACAACTCTAGCCAAATCGGCAATAATTTATTATAGTTGGTAGAGTCTAATCATGTGTACCTAACTATGTTCTTTTAAGTAAAAAGTGTAAAACATTTTTAGTAGTAAGTTTGTCCTGAATTTCCAAGTCAATATTTTTAATCCCTGTTTGAATACTGAATTCATTAGCTATTCACCAAAGGCTTGAGGCATAGATTTTGGGCACAGTCTGCTTCTAAGATGAGATGTAGCAAACAGTCTAAATTCCAGTTTTAAATATACACGTGCAAACACATATACACATATATTATACAAAAATTTATATACAGACATTCCCCGAATTACAATGGTTCGACTTACCGATTTTTCAACTTTACCATGGTGCGAAAGTGATACTCGTTTAGTAGAAACTATAGTTTGAATTTTTTCATTTTTTCAAAGTATACTTTGAATTTAGAGTAGAAACTATACTTTTCCCAGACTCCTGATATGCAGCATGATGCTCTCTTGTGATGCTGGGCAGCAGCAGCAGCAAGCCACTCCTCCCACTCAGCGACTCGATCACAACTGACACACTTACAACCGTTCTGGTTTTCACCTTCAGTACAGTATGCAATAAAACAAATGAGATATTCAACAGATTATTATAAAATAGGCTTTGTGGTAGATGATTTTGCCCAACTTTAGGCTAATGTGAGTGTTCTGAGCACATTTAAGGTAGACTAGGCTAAACTATGACGGTTGGTAGATTGGGTGTAGTATAAGCATTTACAATTTATGATATTTTCAATTGATGATGGGTTTATCAGGATGCAGTGCCATAGTAAGTTAAGGAAGATCTGTATTTTATGTGTATTATACATATTCATTATATTATCCAATTATGTGTATATATGCATATAAATGCATGTATATATGTCTGCTTTCATGAACATTTGCCTTCTATTTCAAATATTTGATTATATTTATTTACTTTTTATTTTTATTTTTTTATTTGGTTATATTTAAAATAAACAGACAAGTTCTTGGAGAAGCATTTGAAGAATCTTTGTTTCCAGAGTCAAGTTTTGCAAAGAAAACTTATTTTTTCACTAGCTGTTTATTTTTCAATAGTTAAAAAAATATTTTTAAATTTTAAAGTGATTCTTTAATATATGAATATGAATATGTATTTACTTCAGGTGCTATATATGTTATTTATACATATGTGTATTTATATATATTTAAATGTTTTTAAACCTGATCTTACTGGGTTATGTCTACTATCCAATTATGTGAGAATAGTGAGATTGTTGCCTTTCAGCTTGGAACATGCTTCTGTTTCATTTGATTATATTTTATCCATTAAGTGCTCTGGCCTTCCATTAGCTCTTTTGCTTTGAGGAATACATTTTATAGTGCATTAGAAATATTCTTCTATTTTTCATGCCATAATTTTCCAGTGTCTCACAAAATCATAATTTGGAATGTTCTGACTTGAATAGTGTTTCAGAATAGAGACTTGTCCCTTTTGGAATCATCAGATCTGTTGGTTAGGTATAGTATTTCTTATTTTTTCTGTTGGGGAAAGGGAGGAAGGAAACTGCAGTATGGAACGTTCCAGTTTTTTTTTTTTTTCCTTACGCTTATACCAAAAAAATGCACTCTTCTAGTAAAACTAGAAACATGAGAGTGGCAGTTACATAGTTCCAAATTAGGACAACCTAATATACTGTAATTTTTTCAAGTAAAAGAATAACCCAGGTAGTATATACTATTAACGAGATTTTTTAAAACAGCCATTTGTTGCTTAATAATTCTACTTTTTCCATTCTTAGTTTCACAACATTTTTACACAAAGGTTTATATTAACAAATGCCATCAGTTGTATTGTTGTTTTCCTCCTGCTTTCTGATGAGTTCTATAATTTAATAATGCTTAAAGTCCAGACTTCTCAACTAGAATACATAAGCACAGTAAAAGCAGTGTTTTTAAAATTAATTCTGGAATATATTTCTCTTGATGGTAAAGACATATAAGATTACAGATGTGTATGTTTGGATGCTTTATAAATAAAAGTAATATGATTAATCATGTATTAATTTATACTACCAGAAATTCCCTCTAAATCCTTTCTAGGACACCAACATTTATGACATTTCTATATTATTCTCATTTTATTATCTTAATGAAATATTATATAGGTAGTATTTCATAAAAACATTGCATCAATTGTAATACAAGTTTAGGAATCTTAATTTGGTATGTAAATATACTAACTTCTGTTGAAATTGCTATAGCTTAGGGTCAAAATTAATTTGAAGGTTATTAGTGTTATTATTCTGGTTTTTATTAGCTGCTGTCTCAAATTAATTATAAAGACAAAAATATCCCTGGCTTAGAGTTTCTGCGCTATTAATGACATACCGAGATGTCTCTTGGGTATCGGTAAATGATATATTTTAGAGCATAACTTACGAAATGACTTGCCGATTGGCAGACCACCTTTGACAATAAAATACATTTGATAGTCTACCTTTGCAAATTCATTGTACCACACAAATGTGATCTTGGTAATTGACATATGACTATTAAGCTTCAATCATTCTCCATAATATTCCTATTAGCAATTATTAACAGAATAAAGGGGAGATAACAATTCTATAGTATTTATTCAGATTTTTATTTAAAGTCAAGTATAATCTATATATCTATTGTGCTTTTTTTATCTAACACCTCACTTAAGTAGAAGGACGTGTTCTAGAGGTTTGTTATCAGCTTTTAAATGAAGTCATCTTTATCTTTTATTTAAAAATACTAAAAACAAGTTTCATGGTCTTTAATTAAATATAAATAGTGGAATTGTCTATGAAACTTTTGAAATGGTCAATCACATAAAAACATAGGGATATCCTTTAAAGCAGGGGTCCCCAACCCCCTGGCTGTGTGAGGAAATGGGCCGCCCAGCAGGAGGTGGGCGGCCAGCGGGCGAGCGAGCGAGCGAGCGAAGTTTCATCTGCTGCTCCCCATGGCTCGCCATCGCTCGCATTACAGCCGGAACCAACTATCCTCCCCCCACCCGCCCTGTTGGTGGAAAAATTGTCTTCCACGAAACCAGTCCCTAGCTCCAAAACAGTTGGGGATCACTGCTTTAAAGCATATGAATTTCTAATATATTTATTTAGGTTATAGATGCTGAACTTTTTTTTACATAATAGCTCATAGGTAACCTTCACTATTAAGTATTTTATGATGCTTAGAAATGGAAACAATACAGAAGTTAACAAATTAAAATTGTTTTTTGTAAAATGTCAAGTGAGAAGAGAAGAATGTTAAATAATAAATACAGCATATTCACAACTTGGTTTTGAATATCACACACATAGAGAAAAAAGACCCAAAGAAAATGTAAAAATTATTTATCAATGGTTAACTCAAGACATAAGAGAGTCAGGGTGACCTTTACTTCCTCCCGTTCTCATTCTGTATTTCCAAATTCATTGCACTATGTATGTATTACTTTTAGAACTGTTTAAGAAGAAATGTGCCAGTTTGGATAATTTTTTTTTTAACATCTAAACATTGCCGAGTATTGTTAAAATGTTCAGTTTTTATGTAGCTTTCTGGAAGATCTAGGTGGCCATAAAAAGCTGAATATATTAGCGGAGGGGGAGTTTTCCCTCATCTTGAAATAATAATGATAAATAATATTTTTAAAGCATTAAATAATTTTCAAAGCATTTTTATGTACATTTTCTCCTCAGACCATCCTAACTCTCTAGAGTTGGTAGAAAAAGGATTTTACGCATTTTGCCCAGGGTGGGGGTTGGAGAGTGGGAATTGAAATTCATGAAGTTTAGCAAATTGCCTATTTAAGCCGTACACAGTTATTAAGTGGCAGGGCCAGAATCCTAACCTGGCCATTCATGCCATGGCCAATCTAGTGCTTTCCTCTATGCTGTAGGAACTGGACATATCACAAAAATGGAAATAGGTCTGAATCTTGCTCTAGTTGCAAATTTGCCTATAGACCTCACTGGAGCCTGAACCAGGAAAATCTATATGAATTTCTTTCTTCAACCCAAAGAAATGGCCATGTTAAATAATTCCTAGGTTTAATTTTAAAAAATCGATACTGTCTGTTTTTTCACCATATTCCAGTTTGTGTATCTTGTGTCTCTCAACTTCTCCAAAGAACCATGCTTCCTACCTAAAGGATTGCATTGCTTAAGAAACAAACATTGACAATTCTGACGCTAACCTGAATTAAATAATATACCAATCATTTATGAGATCCGCCTTAGTATTTTTACACTCCTGAAATATCATCTCTATAACCTGCTTTTTAAAATAGTCTGACACCTACTGAGTACTCTTTCACTTCCTACAAGAAATAAAGAAAAAGAAAGCATTTGTGTTTTTAATTTTAGTGAAGGGTTCTTGATTTAAGAATTAGTCATTTAATGTCATTTGAATTTCAAGTGTGCCTCAAGTACTTGAGGTTCTTTCTGTATGACTTCTCCAGAGTTTTCACATATATATCATCATTAATTTCATCTTTCACTTGGGATTAGTACCAGAAAAGTTTTATTTACTACTATTTCTTAGTTTTCTTCATTTCGAATATTCAGTGCCTTGTCAAAAATAATATTACAGTCTTATACTGTTCATTGATAACAGATAATACCAAGAAATTGTGATTCTGGTTTTCAGTTAAAAAAACAAAATGAGAAACTAAAGAAATAATTACTATAACAATGTTTTTCTCCATTTAGCCAATCAGATATTCACATCAGTGAGTGTTAGATTTTGAGACTATGAATCCCAATACTAAATGTTTTATATATTCAGAGAAGTGAAAAATAATAATTATTATGCTTCCTCTGTGCTAAATACTATTTTAAAACCAGTTGGAATCCCCCCTGACAACAATCCTAAGAGGTAGGTACCGTTTGCACCTATTTTACAGCCGGACAAACTGAGGCACAGAATGATTAAATTATTCATGGTCACACAGCTAGTAAGGCACAGATACAGTATTTAAAATCAAGTCTGTTTTTGTGAGAGTCCACATTCCCAACCCCTGTAATGAAAGCGTGTGACCCCTACTATTTTCTATGTACCCATTTACTTGCTTTGTGGAAAGAAAGGGAGTGAGGGAAGAGGAGGGAAAGGGAGGGAGGGAAAGAGGAAAAGAAGGCGGAATGGAGGGAGGCAGGAGAATTGTCAAAATTCTGCCAGCTTGTTGCTACTGTGTTTTATTTCTTATAATAAGGTTGAAATTAAGGACTTGTAGAGATTTACATAGAAGAAAGAATTTTAAATTTCCTTAAGGGAAGTCTCTGGTAATATTATCAGATGGTGACAGCAAGTGAATTTCTGTTTAATTCTATTCATAATTAAAATGCTATAGCAGGCTCATATTTGGAACAAACACAGTTCTGTTAATTCTCATAGTAATAATTCTACATTTCCTTAAATTTGTTATCATGTTTTTCACCCTCAACACTCTCAGCTTATTTAATTTTAGTACCTACTCTTTTTCAAAAGTCCATAAGTTGTAGTTAGGCTTAAATCATAGGAAACTTGAAGAAAGTTTAGAGCTTGTAACAGAAGGAAACCACCCCCTTCCCACCCCGAGCCCAGCTCTGTCCATTTCTATCAGAGCTACTCCACCAAGAATGGAGGAATTATTCTAATTGGTCAGATTTAGGACACATTCTATTACGTAGGGTGACTGTATTTGTTTAGAGGTACACAGCAACAGTTCCACATTTCTTCTTGTCCGTTGCCTGGTCCTGTGACAGCAGGTAAGTGGAGTGAAGATCCTCAAAACCTCGACCTCAGTCTCTTGTTTCTGTTCCATTCCGTTCCACCAGGTTGAGCTTAATCCAGCAGAAGAGTGAGCTCTTCTGTGTTTCGCTGGGTGGTTCCATGCAGATGAGTCAAGTTCCATTTTGAGCCTGGAAAATCTTGCATGCTGTCTCATCAACTTCTTCCTCGTCCGAGTGTGTCCTCAGAAAATGGTACCATGCCCCCAGTAAGCCTTCACCACAGCTCCGACTCAGGGCTATTAGGAAGGAATTCCAAATCTCAGACATGTTCTGTATTTTAATCAACAGATAATTTGTACGTATAGTTAACATTTACTCTGGATTAGTCACGTGTTCTTATGCAGTTGGAACCTATTTCTGTCTTCATGTGCTTAAGGCTAGGATGAGTATGGATTTTAATCAAGATAATTTAGAAATTTTATTAAGTGTTTCTTATGTGGCAGGCACGGTTCTAGGTACTGGTGATAGAGTTTTAAACAGAGTGGTTACAATCCACACTCTAAGAAAGGGTACTTAACATGAAAATTCATATAGGAAAGATGTACAGAAATCATACGCAAAAAACAAGAGTCCGTTTAATATGCATGGTTGGCATCTTGGGGATAGAAGAAATCTAACACAAGGCGTTTTACAAGACTGATGGTATTATAGTCACTTCAGTTGAACTTTGTTTTATTTAAAACAAGCAACCTTTTTTCAAACCAAGTAAAAAAATTATTGACAGTAATTGTACAACTTTGTAGCTCCTTATTTAGTAAGGAGAGGGTGCTTTGACTTATGATATGAGGCAATTTCAGTATTTTGATAAACTAACCTTCAGCATTTTAGAAATTAAGCTTTTTCACTGATGGAAATTCTAATATTTGCCCATCAGTTTTATTTCATGCCTCCGAAATTAGATTAAATTTTCCAATTTTAAGTGAAAACCTGGCATATTATCTATTGACACTACAGTTCCAAGTTTTATCATAAGAAAAGGTGGGTGAGAGGAATCCCCAGCTCAAAATCCTATCCAAATTTGAATTCTGAAAGTCTTTTTTTGATTGATTAGTAGATGTTGGTATCACATTATTTGCAATGACAGAGGACATTGTCAAGTTGTTACTAGCATTCATTGCAGCACCGGCTTCTGAGAATTCAGTGGGTTTTTTTAAACCACGTTTTCTCCTCTTGACCCATGAGTCCAACTCTCAAAATATCTTGACTCATTCATACATCATACATTCAAGAAATAATTACTGATCACATATACTATTCCAGATACCAAGCTGGTCACTAGGGAGTCAAAATGACTAAGGCACAGGCTTGGCTGTCCAGGAGACCCCAATGTAGTGAACCTTTGCTTCTTACTCTTCAAGTGGCATTGATCCTGTGTAATCAGAAGTAATAGGGAATTAAGTAGCATTCATATTGTAATTAAATGTAGATTGAGCCAGATGATTTTCCAAAATCAGGTTTAATCAGAGATAGGGCAAGAGTGTTCTTTGGGATTTTTCCTTGATGAGCATTGTTAACTATCCTTGAGATGCAATAATAGAAGTCAGTGAGTGATTTATCAATTTGGTTTCCTATGGGAACCAAGATGAAGGACGTTTCCTCCTTTAGTCATTGACTTTCTACAGAGATAGCAAAGGCGCTTCAACTTTCCCAGAAAAGCAATCACCAGTAAACAGCAGTGATGGTAGATGTGGGTTATTTACTACCATGGGGTTGAGAATATTAGTGAGCTGCATTTTGACCACTTGTCAAACATTTTGACATCTTGGAACAGAAAGTGTTATTTAAATATAAAAAGCATTTCCTGGGCTTCCCTGGTGGCACAGTGGTTGAGAGTTCGCCTGCCGATGCAGGGGACACGGGTTCGTGCCCCAGTCCGGGAAGATCCCACATGCCGCGGAGCGGCTGGGCCCGTGAGCCATGGCCGCTGAGCCTGCGCGTCCGGAGCCTGTGCTCCGCAACGGGAGAGGCCACAACAGTGAGAGGCCCGCATAACGCAAAAAAAAAAAAAAAAAAAAAAAAAAGCATTTCCTGTTGAATTGCTGTTAGTCATCCCCATGAGGAAATGACCTATTAAGTAATAGATCGGGAATAAGATTGATTTCTGCTAAAGAGTCCTTAAAGTAGCTACATGTTTCAATTTGTGGGTGTTTTTCAACCATTTGTAAGTTACCACAGTAAAAACCCCATATAAAAAGCTCTCTGAATTTACTTTCCAGCATTCTTTCCTGGGCTTTCTCTATCTTTCCCCCACCCCTCGCTCTCTCTCAGATCAGAAGAAGAGCAATGGGTCTCAAGCTTTAGCTAGAATCAGAAGGCTTGTCAAAACAATGATTTCCGGAGCCTCAGCTGGGAATTTGCATTTCTAACAAGTTTCTAGGAGAAGCTTCTGCTGCTGTTACATATTTGATGAACCACTGCTCAAGTAAAAGGAATGGGAATTTAGGAAGTAGAAAGATGGAGAGCTATGAAAAGCTGAAGTCAGCTTCTGATCTTCTTCACCAAGCTGCCCAAGCTATTGGGAAGATAATCACTACTGCCCCAGGGAAGCGTATTGAAAGTCACACCGATTAGAATGGGCATCATCAGAAAATCTACAAGCAACAAATGCTGGAGAGGGTGTGGAGAAAAGGGAACCCTCTTGCACTGTTGGTGGGAATGTCAATTGATACAACCACTATGGAGAACAGTATGGAGGTTCCTTAGAAAACTAAAAATAGAATTACCATATGACCCAGCAATCCCACTACTGGCACATACCCAAAGAAAACCATAATTCAAAAAGACACATGCACGCCAATGTTCATTGCAGCGCTATTTACAATAGCCAGGTCATGGAAGCAACTTAAATGCCCATTGCCAGACAAATGGATAAAAAAGACGTAGTACGTACATAAAATGGAATGAACTTGGGTCATTTGTAGAGACGTGGATGGACCTAGATACTGTCATACAGAGTGAAGTAAGTCAGAAAGAGAAAAACAAATATCGTATATTAACACATGTATGTAGAATCTAGAAAAACGGTACAGATGAACCAGTTTGCAAGGCAGAAATAGAGACGTAGATGTAGAGAAGAAACGTATGGACACCACGGGGTGAAAGCGGGGCAAGGGTGGTGGTGGTGGGATGAATTGGGAGATTGGGATTGACATGTATACACTAATATGTATAAAATAGATAACTAATAAGAACTTGCTGTATAAATTAATAAATTTAATTTAATTTAAAAAGTAATTGGCCCTCCTCTGAGTAAGTGATTGCCCGAGGGCATCATGTTGAACACTCTCGACTGTCCTCTTAAGCCCAGGTTTGCAGTGAATGAGCCATTTAACCTCTCTTTACCCCAGTCTTTCTAGATTACAAACAGTAACGGTAATTTCCCTTCCCTCTTGTTAAAAAACAAGACAAAACAAAAAATACGCAAATCCTGATGGTGCTTTCCCTTTGTGGAAAATTCTTTGGATTTATCCACCTATTACTCTGATGTAGTAAAGAAGAAATTTAGCAAAATTTCTCTCTGTCCATAAAGATTTTAGGCTTTTAAGCTTAACTCTTTAGCAAAAACTATCAAATGCCTATTCTCCACTGCCTGGGGCTAGACAGTTCCTTGATTCTGTCTAAGAGGTGGGGAGCCACAAGGGAACAAGTACTTAAAGAGACTCTAAAAAGCCCTATCTTTTCTGCACCCGCTTCGCCACCACCAGCTCTCCAGTTTATCCACTGCTCTTCTCACTCTTTCCACACCAGGAACACCAGCCTCTTAGTTTGTACTTTCAACACTCAACGTTCTCCCATCCAAAGGCCCTTGCATTTACGATTTCATCTTCTGGAAATGTTCTAGAAAAGTAATCCATACACATATAAATAGAATATGATACTAGAGGTTATGATAATAGATAGGATATGACTACCTTCAAGTCTCTGGTCAAATGTCACCACATCAGTGAGACCTTGATCATCCTATAAAAAACAGCTGTTGTGCATCCCCATGCAGGTGCACACATTAACCTACACATGCTCCATTCCATCTCTGATATAGTTTTCTCCATATGTTTGTTCCCGTCTGCCAAACAATATATCAATATTTTGGTATTGGTTTATTTTCGGTCTCTTCCCTAGGTAGAATGCGAATTCCGTGCAGGTAGAGTCATGATTTTTTCACTGCAGAACCTACAACAATCATTGGCACATAAGAGTCACTCAGTAAATATTTCTAGGGTGAAAAAAAGAAAGGTGATATATCCTTACCTTAGATTATCCACTGCACATTTTGGTATCCTTTGCATTACTTGCTCAAATGATCTTACACTCCAGCCATACGTACCTATTGGCAGTTCTTTAGGCCCACCATTGCTCTGTATGCCCTCGTGTCTTTTTTTTAATTTAATTTTATTTTTTAACATCTTTATTGGAGTCTAATTGCTTTACAATGGTGTGTTAGTTTCTGCTTTATAACAAAGTGAATCAGCTATACATGTACATATATCCCCATATCTCGTCCCTCTTGCGTCTCCCTCCCACCCTCCCTATCCCACGCCTCTAGGTGGTCACAGGACATATATACACTCACTACCAAATGTGAAATAGATAGCTAGTGGGAAGCAGCCACGTAGCACAGGGAGATCAGCTCTGTGGTTTGTGCCCTCTTGCTTTTTAAATCTTGCTGTAGCCTCTGCCTAGAATGTTCACTTCTGAAACTTTTTTGTTGTCTTTCACACTTCTACATTTCCTTCAAAACACAAATCAGGTGTCCTGTTCTTCAAAAATATTTCATGATGAACTCATTCTTTCTCTGTGTCCTCCTTCCCACCCTGGCACCCTGTCCTGGCACTTATCTACTCATTATGTTATACTATTCTGTCCAGTTGAAACTCCTCCCAGCTTTACCAGAGACCACTTGAAAGCAGGGACTGCTTCTGACGTCAAAAGCACAATGCCCCAATGCCTGGCATATGACAGCTACTCATAAATGATCAATAAATGAACAACAACCCACCTTATTCTTTTTTCTTATCGTAAGAAGCTACTCTTCATTGCTTTAAACTTCTAAAATTGCCCTGAGGGATATAATAGTAATGAGTGTTCCTGAAAATCAAGAGAATGGACACTTATGGTAAGTAGCTTGAAGATCAGCCAAGTGAAAACTTGAATAGCTCCCAAGGAAGAGGAGTGAGGCATTCGAGCTCCTTTAGGAGTAGCAAGTAGCAGTGATGCTGGTGTTCACACTGCCGTGAAGAAAACCACTGCCATGTGAAGCTCCTAACACAAGTAAATATGTAGTATCTCTGAGGTATGTGATAGTATGTGAGAGTAGATCATGACAGAACTCTTCAGCAACCTTGTTTCTGGATTTTACCTCATCCAGCATCACTTGGTGTATGTTGAGGTAATGCACAAATTTTACTAGGTAATTAGTCTAGGACTTATTCCTCTAGGGTAGAAAGATGCTATCTTACTCCAATCATGTTGCTATAACAAAATACCACCAACTGGGTAGATTATAACAACAGCAATTATTGCTCACAGTTCTGGAGGCTGGGAAGTCCAAGACAGAGGTGCTAGCTTGTTTGCCTTCTGACACCAGGAGGAAAGTGGAAAGTAGTCATGTATGTCCCTGCAGGTATTTGTAGGTTGTCTTCCACCCTGAGATTTCTCTGCTGCCTCCCCTCCCTTAAACAAGTGTCAGAGAGGATTGGAGCTCTATCTTCACAGCGCTTGCTGACTTTTCAAGAGAAACATTTTTATTGTACAGATAGACCCACAGACATACTGAAATAGATATCCGCAGCTCTGTTGGATGTGTAGTATTTAGCTTCTTCGGTCTGTGTGTGAAACACTTCTAACATGCTTCCCCTCCTCCAATGCCCACAGGGCCACCAGTTTTCAGCCTGTTTTCTCTGTTCTGTTAAACACACCTCTTTTTCTAGCAGCTGAATGGGAAGGAGGACCCCCCTTTCAGTTGTCATCTTCCTCGAAACTGTTCACTCTAAACGAATTCTCACATTTCCCTTCTGAATCTATCTACCATCTCCCTCTATGTCCAAACTCCTCCTGATAGACAAATTTATTGAGCGCTTAAATGTATACCAGTTACCATTTGTCAGTGGCATTTAACCCTCACAAATATTATCCACACTACACAGTTAAATATTGAGGCTTAGAGAAAGTAAGAAACTTGCCAAAAGTTGCACACTTAACAAGTGACATGTCTAGGATTCAGGCACAAAAGATTTGAGCCCAGAGGCCATGCTCTTAACCATGAAGTGAAACCCTCTAAACAGGAAGAAGTTAACACCTGTTCAAGGGAAATGGAGGGTCCATGCTAGCTCCCTTATTTATACCAGCTGCCCGAGGGGAAAGTTTAACAGAAAAGTGTTCCCATTTAATTTTTCTGTTTCTTTAACCATTGAATTAAACAATAACACATCCTCCTTAAATGCAATCTCTCTTTGATTCAAGCTTTCTGATTATTTCAGAAACTTCAGTGAATAGTTTATATCTTCATAATTTTTTTCTTTAATTTCAGAACTTTGTGAGAAGGATAATGCTATTTTCTTTTAAGTGATTAGATAATTTTGTAATTTTCTATGCTAAAAAGTATACTTATACTATAGTATATATAAATTCTATGTATTTAGTGTGTACTTTTGTTAAAGCATTGTAAAATAACAACTGAATTGTACTCCAATAAATACATCATTTTCCTCAACATTGACTTAATGTGCACTATAGTTCATATTTTTTTCTGATTAGTTCAGAATTAGAGAATTACCATTTTGAGACTGGTTTTTACTAACTCTAACTTCCATGTTCCTAATTTCCATGTTCCTAATGAATAAACTAAGCTTTATTTATCCTTAATATTTTCTGACCTCTTCACTTCAATTGAAATCTGGATTGTTTCAAATGATTCCCCTACCATCTCCACCACAAATTTAGCTTTCTCTTTCTCTAGTATAAGAAGAGCCAGCCTGCTTCTTACATTTAGGCCACTTTCTGATTATTATTCTATAATCTCTGTATTCCCCTAATTTTAACTTACTGTTAGGAAGTAAAGTTGGCCCTCTCTCTATTCAAACCACTCCTGTATCCTCCAGAACCAGCGCCTACTTCTACTTTCCTGAATGAGGTCAACTACACTTCACCAAGCTTAATGTTTTTTAATTTTAACTAATTAATTTTTTAAAAATTAATTTTATTGAAGTATAGTTGATTTACAGTGTGTTAGTTTTAGGTGTACAGCAAAGTGATTCAGTTATACATATCCATATATCTATTCTTTTTCAGATTCTTTGCTCATATAGGTTCTCATAGACCAAGCTTACCAATTTTATAGTTTCATTGCCTGTCTTCATCTATGCCATGACCTCATTTCTCATTCACATCTCAAAATTAAACTTTCAGAACTCCATTGCAACAACGATCAGTGGTCTAATGAACTTGTATAAGATGACCAGAAGTTGAAGTATTGTAAGCATTAGTAATATAAAAGTCCAACTTCTGTCTGTTCTGCAAATGAATATATGTTTAATCCTAAATATATGTTTAGTACTAAAAGTTTCACCATGGTAGTGTGAGTCTTTCCAAAATTTATTACATTCCTATTATATGCCAAGCACTGACTTACTCTTTGATTTCATTTTCCCCCCAATTTTGTTTTCCAAACACAGAATGACAACTTGGTGAAAAAAAACCCTGCGGTATATACCAAATACCAAGATGTGCATCCTCTGCCCATCCTCATTTCTGTATTCCCACTCATCCCATCGTAATTAGATTCTGCCACTTTTCTCCTGAGCCCTATAATAGTCTCATGTCTACTCACTTCCCATCTCTTCCCCGTCTTTTAATCTCAAATACAGTTCATACATACAGAACGTCACCTGAATGATGTTCATAACTGATGGCTGCTTGCTTTCTTAAGAATGCTTAAAAGATGCAGTGTTGGAAGAGAAAGCTGTCACCACCTGCTGACTTGTGCCCAAAGTCTCAGAGGCTGAAACTTCTGCTTTCATAAATGGGGAGGTCCAGCACAGAAGTGAATTGAAGAAGTGCCACAAAAGAGCTTATGAGCCTTTTAAAGACTTCCCAGGAGATATACACACACACATACATGTACACAAGATGTTCAGTGTGATTTCAGAGAAATTCTCAGAGACCTCATATGTCTCGAACACTGGGTAAGACCTCTGCTTCCAGACATTCTAAAATTTACTCTTGAATAATGCAACCCAGAGAGTGGAGTACTTGGACCAAATTACTTATATCCCTTATAGTATTATTTCTGGCAAATTACCCCATCCGCTTTTGGCTTGCATAACACACAATTACAAGAACTTCTTTTCTATCTATTGGTAGAGGTCCTCTTCCATCACATCCTGTATACAAAGACTATATAAGTGCACATAATGTCTTACATATTATTTCATAGGGTTAACAGATACTTGGTGTCCAATGTAGAATAACATGGACTATGGGCTAACAGTGTTCTATAAAGAATAAAGTAGTTCTTTGTAAACTAGACTGTTTATATATTTCATACACACGCTTTGTTTCCCAGTTATTCTCTCTTATCACTTAATAAATTCTTTTGATGTCTTTTCTATATCATTTGTACTAAAGTGAAACAAAGCAAGATGTTTTTGATTGCTCCATACCTGGACAAAAGTGTTAGAATGGAAGCCTAGAGGCTGCTATGGTGGTAGCAGTCATAATGAAAATGAGAGAACCCCTAAATGGATGTGGTTTTCCTGCTTCAATTACCTGGAGATTGTTTTCCAGTGCTGACACCAGGATGTTCTGCATTTTGCTTTAGTGAAAGGAATGAGTGTTTCCTCTACAGTTTTAATTATAATTTTGTTTCCTCTAAAATGGCTATGTAATTTCATTGACCATTGAGTTAATACAAAGTGAACTCCTTGGCCTGGCCCTCCAGGCACTCCAACTGTTCTAACCTATCCCTGCTGCTCCATCACCTCCCCTTCTCCTACACATGGGCCTGTGCTGCCATCAAACTGCACAAACCTCTCTTCTCTCAAGTGCTGGGGAGTTTTCTAATCTCTGTGTCACTTTTCATTCTGCTGATTATGTCAGGAATCGGATTTTCTTAGATGCGATGCATACTAAATCTACTTTACACGTATAACATGCTTATATAGTTAGTAAATTTGACAAAAAATTATTAAATGATACCTAATGATGACTACATTATAAAATCATATATATATGCTTTTTCATATATATTCATGTCTTTCAACACTAACCTCACCCTCTCCATTCTCATAATACTTAAAATATGCTTGCTTTATGTTGTCCAGGCCATTGCATGTGGTGCTCTCTTTGCCTGGACTTCTCTCCTTCCTCCGTTCTTCTACTTGCTACCACTTCCCCATGTAATGACCCGATTTGGAGAAGACTTGTTTCTGCTTCTCTTATGGGTTCCCTTAGTACCCTATTCTAAGTTCTATTAATTCAGACTGCATTGTAACTCCCTGTTCATTGTCTTACTTGCTCATTGTGTCCCCAATGCCTATACAGCACCTAACGTTTGGAAAGTACTCAAATAAATGAAAGTTGGTGACATTGAAATACATGTATAACTGGTTTAGAAGAGTTAAATGATCATTGTTATTGAAAGTCATAAAGATACTTACGCCTTTGACCCAGTAATCCAGGAGTCAAAAATTCAAATGCTTTCAGGGTCAAGCAGGTAATCTAAATGTACAATGTTGGCCTGGGGGAAGGCAATGGGAATACAGGTTACTGTACTTGCCTCACCTAAACACATTCAGATTTACACTTTTATAAATACTGTCGATACAAGCCAAACAAACCATAACCCCTGTCTCATTCAAAGAAACAATTCTGTAGAGGAAAAAAATATTCATAATAATATTATTTGTGAATCTATCTGTAATAAGGAAAAAATGAAGACAAATAGCTAGTAATAGGAAGCGGATTAAATTAAATATAGATTGTATCCATTAAATATCATGTATTCTTTAACATTAAAATAATCCCCCAATTGTAATATATGAAAAATGCTTTCGTTATTGGAAATGGTGAAGGAATAACACAAAACTCTGTGTTTGCTGTAATTGCAACCATGTAAAAATATACATCCTTGTTAAAAAAAAAGGATTATGCAAAATGAAGATAACTATGTTAGGGTGCTCAAAATAGAAATGATTTTTGTAAAGTTCAGCATTTAATAATGCCGTCATTTTTCCAATCCTAGTCTCTGGAGAAAGCTTTGGCAATATCTCTTGGAGTCTTAGAAGATGATACCTAGCAAGCAGAACCAGGTTACTTTGGGTAAAAGCTGAAGAATATGAATTGTGGGCTGAGCTACAAATAACATTGTCATAGCAACCTCCAAAGATTTCATAGAAAAGGCATGACTTGGATTTCTCTTTTTTTTTTTTTAAGGAAAATGACTAACAAGATCCCTTTTAGAACAGTTCCGATATAGTGCGGGATAAGATACAATAAGTTTGATAAAGAGTTTTGTTGAGAAATTGGGATAACCTGGCAGAACCTTGAGATCAGAAGTGAGACTCCCTAGTGTAGCCTTAGCACATTATTTTGTGTGTGTATTGATTAGTTTTCAGTGACGTAACACTTATGTGATGCCAATCTGCCTTCCCTGCAGATAATATTTATTTAATAATAAAATATTAAGAACAATATAATAATTCTATAATGATAATAATGGTTATTGTTAGTAAAAAAAGTTCAATTTTCCTTGTTAAGAGACATTTAATATATTTCTCTGATTCTTTATAAAGGCTTGATTATCTGTTCTCAGGGTTCTTCTGTGATACTATATATAACCTCCTGGAAACAGAGGACTGTGGAAATACTGATAGTGTCAACGGAAATCATTGTAACTTCTTTGGAAAGGGCGTATTCCATCAGTCTCAT
The DNA here is from genome assembly GCF_964165515.1 of Mesoplodon bidens. Classification (NCBI taxonomy): domain Eukaryota; kingdom Metazoa; phylum Chordata; class Mammalia; order Artiodactyla; family Ziphiidae; genus Mesoplodon; species Mesoplodon bidens. The sequence continues at coordinate 374,039 of NW_027671994.1, forward strand.
TGCCTCATTTGTTAAGCTGAATCGCCATCCTCAGTGACAGATCTTTTCAGTGTCCAAACTTCCTGCAAGGATTTATGTATTAACCCCATTCTGTTTGAGTTTAGATCAGGAGTGTCCCTTAGGTTATTTTAGGAGCCCAGGATTCCTGTAGTTTGCAAAAGCTGGCCCAGCCCACTGGCAGAAAATCTGCTTCTGATATCATAGTCCTGTGGTAACAACTTTGGTATCTTGCACAGATAAGCAGCCTTGATATAGGTCCATGTGGTTAAGGAGGAAGACATTGTCAGTAATTACTTTTACGGGGAAAATGCTAGTTAGCAATTTTTTTCCAGTTCGAGGTAAACATGTAAATCTGGGCTTATCATAAATAGCAATATATCCAAAGTATCATTCTCAGACTACACACAAATTTTTGACTCTAGCTTTCTGTGTAACGTTAGAAAAACAAACAAACAAAAAAGCATAGTCAGATCACCTGTTACCTCAAAATAAGGAGCTGTGTGGCAGCATCGGGAAGCATAATGAGTGAAGCCAGAATTAACAAGTAGCAGGGCTGAGTGTGGAACCCCTGCAGTTCAGGCCTGACCATTGAAACTGGCACCTGATTGCCCTTACAAGTACTACCTGTTCACTCAGTTCTTGAAACAATCAAATGTATACCGTAAATATCATGGTTCTGCTAACACCTTTTGTGTGTTTTCTGAAGCCACTGGTAGAACTAACCTTTTTAACCATCTGCTGAGGACAGAAGTCACGTTATAAGTCAAGTGGAACTTTGAGTTCTATTTCCATTTCTAAACATTTGACCGCAAAATTAAACCTCAGATTCTTAAAGAAGAATTCAGTCTTCTGGGTAAGTGGGATCTGTCCACTCGTTCATTCAACAGTTACTGAGCTGCTGCTTCATGTAGAATGTACAAGTGGGTTAAAAGATGTTTGAGGAGATTACTGTCTCGTTAGCCATCCAACTAATCATCACTCATGCTGAAGTTTTGAATCAGAAAAAAAAAGAGTTGAACCAATATTTGTTAAATTTTGCACACAAATAGCCCTAGGGAGCACAGAAGGGAAGATTTTTTCCATTGAAAAAATGTATGACTTTTCTGAATAAATTAATATGTATCTTAATCATCTACGTTTCAAATGAGGAAAAGATTAATTTAACAGAATCATTCTGTAAAACCCCTACTGCTTTGAATCCTATGAGAACTTGTTGCTAATTTGAGGCTTTCAAATTTAAAGTCATAAGATAAGTTGAGCAGTCAATAACCTTGAAATTTAGGAAAGTGACTGACATGGACTAGCCAGAACGTTTTTTGCAGTAATTTGATTTATAACTCTGCCCTAATCACTCTTAAAAATCAGCTAGACAGTAAAAAGTTCTCTACCTTCAAACCTCTTGATGCAGTTTTGCAGATTAATCTGAATGGGTTGAAAATTTGATGAAAGGATGGAGAGCATCTAAATTTAGTTTTTCTGGATAGCCACACACAAAAGAATGAGACTAGACCACTATCTTATACCATACATAGATATCAACTCAAAATGGATTAGAGACTCCAATGTAAGATCTGAAACAATAAAACTCCTAGAAGAAAACATAGGCAGTATTCGCTTTGACTTTGGTTTTAGCAATATCTTTCTGCATATGCCTCCTCAGGCAAGGAGACCAAAGCGTAACTAAACAAATGGGACTATTATCAAACTAAAAAGCTTCTGTACAACAAAGGAAACATCAACAAAATGAAAACCTACCAAATGGGAGAAGATATTTGCAAATCATGTATCTAATATCCAAAATAGATAAAGAATTCAAGCAACTCAACAACAAAAAAGCTAACAATCCAATTAAAAAACGAGCAGAGAAACTGAATAGATATTTTTCCAAAGAAGGTATATAGATGGCCAACAAGCATGTGAAAAATGTTCAACATCACTAATTATCAGGGAAATGTAAATCAAAACCACAGGGAGATATCACTTCACACCCATTAGAATGGCTATTATCAAAAAGACAAGAAATAAGTGCTGGAGAGGAAGTGAAGAAAAGGGAACCCTTGTGCACTTTTGGTGGGAATGTAAATTAGTGCAGCCACTATGGTAAATCACATGGAGATTCCTCAAAAAATTAAGACTAGAACTATCATATGATGTAGCTATTCCACTTGTGGGTGTTCATCCAAGGAATACAAAAACACTAATCTGAAAAGATATATGCACCCCTGTGTTCATCACAGCATTATTTAGAATAGACAAGATGTGGAGACAACCTAAGTGTTCACTGATGGATGAATGGATAAAGAAGATACACACACACTTACAATGGAAGAATAGCCATAAAAAGATGAAATCTTGGCATTTGGGACAACATGGCTGGACCTTGTGGGTATTATGTTAAGTGAAATAAACCAGATGGAGAAAGACCAATCCCATATGATTTAACTCATATGTGGCATATAAAAACAAGCAAAACAAAATGAATGAAGAAACCAAACTGAAACAAATAGATACAGAGAACAGAGTAGTGGTTAGCAGAGGAGAAGGGGGTGGAGGGAGGGCAAGATGGGTAAAGGGGGTCAACAATATGATGACAGTTGACAACTAACCTTTTGGTGGTGAGCACACTGTAGTTTATATAAATGTCAAAATATAATATTATACACCTGAACCTTATGTGTGATAAACCCATGAAACTATAAATAAATAAAAATTTAATAAATAAATTTACTTTCATTAACTTATGAAACAGCAACATACTTTGCCCAATTTACTTAGCTTCAGAATTTTCATTTGTACAGTTTGAACCAGAAGAAGTACCTTTTTATTGGTTTATTTTTTTTTCTAAAATTCTAAGACTAAATTGTTATTACAATGTCTTCACAAAATTATTAATAGAATGCCTTCATAATTATCTCACGTAAATATTTAGATAAATAGCTATGTAATAGCTGAATTTTCTCAAACTGTTAAAATATTATTTCTAAAGGTATATTTCAGGTTAAGAAGGATTAAGCTGCAGAGATATAATGTTTAATGATATTTCTCAAGTGATAAGAACTTACTGTCAGAAGCATGTAATGTATTAGTACCCTCATTATGGAGTTCAGATTCTCTCTTCAGCAGAAAATGCTCAGGGCATATGTGAGTGATGATAATTTTTTTTTCTATGCCTATATTCCTATAGCATTTCTTATCATGATGTCATTGGGTAACTGCATTTAAAGTGGGCTCTTAGGGACTTCCCTGGTGGCGCAGTGGTTAACAATCCACCTGTCGGGGCTTCCCTGGTGGCACAGTGGTTGAGAGTCCGCCTGCCGATGCAGGGGACACGGGTTCGTGCCCTGGTCCGGGAAGATCCCACATGCCGGGGAGCGGCTGGGCCCGTGAGCCATGGCTGCTGAGCCTGCACATCCGGAGCCTGTGCTCCACAACGGGAGAGGCCACAGCAGTGAGAGGCCCACGTACAGCAAAAAAAAAAAGAATCCACCTGTCAATGCGGGGGACACAGGTTCGAGCCCTGGTCCGGGAGGATCCCACATGCCGTGGAGCAACTAAGCCCATGCACCACAACTACTGAGCCCGTGTGCCACAACTACTGAAGCCCACGTGCCTAGAGCCTGTGCTCTGCAACAAGAGAAGGCACCGCAATGAGAAGCCCGCGCGCCACAACGAACAGTAGCTCCCACTCCCCGCAACTAGAGAAAGTCCACGTGCAGCAATGAAGACCCAACACAGCCAAAAATAAATAAATTAGAAAAAAAGATGATTCTTTAATAAATCAATCAATCAATAAATAAAGTGTGCTCTTAAGCATTTGCCAATTAAAGAAACTCAACATAAAGACCCAAAGACCCCATCTGAGTTTGCTAAGTGATGCAGTGTTAATAAAACTGTGGCTCATTGGAATGTAGTGTGTTACAGGATTTTTTGCACACTTAGCTCTTCAACTGATTTGGTTTGGATTCTAGTCAAATTACTTGGTACCTTGGTTAAGTGGGCTTGTGAAAAATACCTGATATATACAACCACTTCCTTTGGAGCTAATAGCTATGTGTTTGCTAAGTATTTTGTGAGCAGAAAAGATCAGAGAGCAAAGAAAGCTGGATTTCCTTAAAAGCACTGAACTGTAACATGTATGTAAAGACTGGGTAATTACTGGGCAGAAACAGGCCCGCCAGTAAAAGCCAAATATATGCAGCTCCCTTCTTCTGCTGAAAATCTGTCCTAGTTTCATGTTAAATTATATATTAAAAGAATACTGCATTTTTCTATAATGATGTTTTTATAATATAGAGGGTGTTTCTGACCAAAGACTCTACATCCACAATATATGATAAAAGCAAAGGTATAATGATAAAATATCATACTCAACTCATTTAAGTAGTAAAGTATATTCTAAACCTCATAATGGACAAATACAGTCACTGTGAGGTGGTTCTATAAGTCTCTAATATATTTTAAAAAGGTATATATCATGTTCAAACCAATTTCTACTATATCTTAAATTATAACTATATAAAATGAACCCATTAACTTTAATGACCACTTATTTACACTAATATAAGTCTGTTCCCCAACAAGAAAGATGTACATATGTATATGGGTGTTTGTATGAGTTAGATAACTGGCATCTTTTAAAAAACTGCTCAAGAAAGTTTGAAGTAATGAATTTTCATGTAGCATGAGGAGGTAATCAAAATCATTCTCCCATATTTCCTTAATTCTAAGGTGCCATATGTTGTATATGTCCTTAAGTTAGTGAAACTTTTTTTGGAAAGAAAAAGCAAGTACACCCAATGCGCACATTAGAAGGAAAATTCTGGTTTTATAAATTTTATAATGAAAAAAAGAAAATGGAGTACATATTTTTATTTACCTTAGAATTAAATTTGAATTTAAGCTTAATTTCTACAGTAACCTTTAGAAATTTTTATTATGCAGTCTTTCTTGATGATAATTTGTAATTTGCTATGATTGATTTAGAATTTCCAAATTTCCATCCATTTTTAGAATTCAAAATTTTGGCTAAAACCATCAATTATTGGAAATCCTCTCAATGTAGACTGTGCATGAGGCCAGTACCTGAGCTGATCCTCTAGGGAGCTTCATGGAGAGTATAATAAGGGGAGCCCTTGTTGAGTAATTTATAGTTGATTAACATCATCATGAATTGCTCCCAACTTTATTCATGATTCTGAACACTTGAGATAATTGAAATACCAAAAGAACGAGTATAAAGCTATTAGGACGAGTGGATACTTGAGCCTACTCACAGTCTCTTTGAGGCAGAGGCTCATTTTGTGCATAAGTGTAAAGAAATATATTTTTGGAAAAATAATTCTAGTTCCAGTTAGAAGATGGTGAACTCAGAGATTTCATTGATCACTGCTCAAAGTGTTTAGAGCCATTGAAAACATTTCCCCCTAGACATTGACATGATGGACTTATTTTAATCAGCAATTACAAAAGTTGACCAAGTGCCAGGCATCAGTGAGTAGATTATTGGGCAAAAATCAGTCTTTCCCCCTTGTACAAAACCTGGATGCATCCTGTCCAAGGACAGACTTAGACAGGCAAGGGAAAGTTTATTGAAAACGATTGCAATTGGAGAGAGAGATTGGACTAAACTCTGCTGAAACAAAAGGTGGGACAGTTTACCAATTCTGGAGTGAGCTAGTGGACTGGTACTGGAGGACATTAGGAGGAGACTGGTTAATGTGATTAGGCCATCTGTGTTTGCTAATCAGCACTTATTGAAGTTAGACTCTTGCCCTCCCACAGAGAATGCGGTGCTATCTTTCTTGATGATTACATTTCGAAAAATGGCTCCCATGTCCGTGAGAAAGACATTCCTGGGTTGTAAATCTGGCAAGATTACTAGAAGAAGATTTACGTGTCAAAGGGGTGAAAAAAGAATTTGCATGTTTTTTAGAGTGAATGTTCTAAATAAGGGGAGGTCAAGGGCCTATAAGTCAGGAAGAAACCTGTCTAAAGTTTTATTAAGCTGAAAGGAATGTGAAGGCTGTCTTGGTCCATCTAAACCTTGAACACAGGTAAAGATGTTTGCCAACTCTAGAGAAAAGCCTACAAGTACGGCAAGCTCCTTTACCTTTAATCTCCCATCCTCCCTAATCTGATTTAGATATTTCCCTTGTGTTGTCACAGGCTTACCAATATCACAGAATTTATCAGGTCAAATTGCAATTTTTTGTCTGTTTACTACTCTTGACACTAGACTGTAAGGTACCTGAGAACAGGGATCCTGTTGACATTTGTAACCACAGGACCTACTGTAATTCCCCTTACCTCAATTCATGCCTGCTAAAATAAACTGAATTCTAAAAAAATAACAGAAAAGTAGCTGAGATAGGAAATAAGAATGTGGGAATTACAAAATAATTAAGAGCCTTTAGTTTAGTAAAATGAAGATGGTAAGGGAATATGATCAGAAGCCATATATTCCTAGAAGGTATGAAATTTTCTAGTAAATCCTAGAAAACTAGAAGTTGGCCACACCCAGTGGAGATAGGAAAGAGGGCTCACATTTAATGTACACTATATGGTAGACACTATGTTAGCATATCAAATTTAATCCTTTATCTGTGAAGAAAGCACTGCAAACCCTATTTTATAAGTAAGAAAACTGATACCTGGAGTGGCCATATACCACCTCCAGAACAGTGAACCAAGATTTAAACACTCACCTTTATGGCCCCAAAGCTGTTAAATTTGGCTGCCTTAAACATAAATTATAATAGTTTAAGTTTAGGAGAGAAAAATGACCAATACTTTTAACTTTGCATATGAGATGATATCCCTAAGAAGGGATCACCCTCAAAATATAAATAGAATCAATAAGTATCAGATGTGTCTTTAAATACTAGAGACAAGCAAGGTTGTAAAGAAAACTGGTGATGTTTGGGGGTACCTTGCAAAACTTTTGAAGGTGGTGTCACCACAAGGAGACTCTGTCTCTTGGTAGCACCATCAGCTCTGCTTCTGGATTGGATGGATTTTGAGATGACATTAGAAGTGCTCTTCTCTTAGAGTTAGGACATTCTCGGATTCTTTAGTAATGAAATACCTTTGATTCTTTGCTTTATCACCAAAAAAGATGGTTTAAAGGAACAACCTTTTTGTTTTTCCAGATACACACTGGGAATGCTATTTACTAACTCTCACTACATGCTAGAGATATGATGGTAGTCCCCTTATATATCGCAGTATACCGTACAGAAAATATTAAGGCTACTGGCATCAGTCCCATATGGTTAAATAAGCTATTTAAAGGAGGATATTCCTGAACTGGAGAGGGATGTCTGGGACAAGAGCAAGCAGGATGAGGATTTAATCAACAATTTAGTTTTCTCTGGAAGCCTGATAAAATTCAAATACCCATGTCTTGCTTACATGGGACTTATTTTTCAACATAGTATGGCTTGACAATTTTTCTTAAGAATTTGGGATGAGAAGGAAAAACATAATAATTTAATCTAGTCAATAAAAGGAATATTGATGTTCCTCATATTTCTTTGAAGTCCTTTGGTAAATTTCTTGACTTTTCATCTGACTGACTTTTACCCTTTTCTAGAAAAAAAGCATACCGGGAGGAAGTAAGACCTAGTGCTTTTTAGTGTACTCTTGGCATTCTTCCAACTCTTCTGGAAAACATCATTCTATCACTTATATTCCTGTAGAACTGTAAGTTGAAATGAAGAACCCTCTTACCCAGCCTCTTACACAAAAGTATCATGATATTCTTTAAAAGACTCTATCCAAACAGACACATTTTAAATAATTATTAGTTCATCATCATGAGCCAAAAAGACTGCAAGGTTGCTTAGCAACAGAATCAGGCACTCTTAACAGGAACATGCATGGGAACAATGGTGAAAAGTGATGGAGATCTTACAAAGGCAAATTCTTTGAATTAAATCTTTGTGAAAAGACATCACGGGGAAAATGAGTTTTTTAACCTAAGAATTGTTTCCTGAGATTGATACATTATTTCATAGCTAAACATCAACCACTTTCCATAGAATAGATAGAACAATGGAAGTTTTAGTCTTTACATAATTTAGGGCACTTACAAAACATTATTTATCAGTGTTAGCTTGAAAATGAATAATATTTCTGTGTTGTCCCATTATCTTTAAAACTGTATAGATACATAAAGAAAGGAAGTTACTTACAAAAATAAATACTGCAAATGTATTTGATTAATGACGTTCTATTTTTATGTCATACATAGACTATAAAAAATTGTATTCTTTTAAATTTGAACAAGATATAAGTATATATATATATATATATATATATATATATATATATATATATATATACACACACATACATACATACACACAAACATGCATTATCTATCTAATTCCCATTTCCAGTGGAAAAAAAAAAGAAAAGAAAAGAAAAAGCCTGCAAAGCATTGTCTCTTTGGGACTCCTAGATTGACTAATTTTTGACTAGTTTGACTGAATGGGCTGATTTTATACTACAATACCTGTAAAGGCACTAACTTGCTTCTATTAGTAAATGGAAGAAAATCCAGTACATATGGGCTCTGTTGATGCAATATGTAAACACCCAGCAAGTTCAAAGAGTAAGCTCAACATCCTGGCAGAAGACCTCAACTTTGACCCTAGTCCCATCTCTGGCTTGGACAATTCACTTAACCACCATAGACCTCATATTCCTCATCTATAAAAGGAGGCCTCCAAGATTACTTTCAGCTCTAAAATTCCTAAAGTTCATGTCCATCAACTCTAAGTAGCATCATTCTTTTTTTCTCACAGAAGAATTGTTTGTTTTAGTGCATTGGTTATTTGACTACTGTCTTTATGTAAATACTAGAAGTAGCAGGCTTGTTCACCAATACATTCAGGTATCAGGCAAAAAACTTTCAATACTGGGTTTTTGTTTGTTTCTTTCTTCATGGCTGATTGCATGTTGCAGAGCTGATTTTTAGTTTCTGGAAGTTAAAAACATGCAGGTGTAGATATAATATGCTGCAGCCATTTATATCACCAGCCATAATGTTTTAAAACAACTGGCTTTTTTGCATAGTCTTTAGAAGAGGGTTAGATGAGCACTTCTGTTTTCCTTTTCTTGAGAAGTTTTATAAAAACACCAAAAGGTCATCTTTAAAAGGTCAGACAAGATTAACAACAAAATCTTGGAAGACAGCCAGTCCACCAAGGAAACAAACCCAAAGGACTCTTTACAGATGCAAATCTTAAATAAGCAACAGAACCTGAGAGTGGGGTGAGGGCAGGGGAGAGAAATACGTTGTAGCAAAGAAATACATTCAAGAGATGCCTCGTGGCATTGAACTGTTGGAAAGGAGTAGCAGTAAACAAACCTGGCCCCCAGCAATTGCTAAAGGGCACATTCATTAGGAAGTTGGAAGCAAGAAGTCTAAGATCATGAGTCAGAGAAGCAGAATCATGAGCCACACCCACACTGGGTTCTATATGCTCTTGTTAAAACAAAGAGAAGTTGATGTAAATCTTTTAATTGCAAGGCATTGAAAAAGTGGTTATTAATCCCACTAGTTGATGCCAGGCCAGGTTTCTGATTATACAACTGAGGATGTAGCTCTATAGTCCTGACAGCTGGGTAGTAGAGAAGATGCAGTTTTCTTCCCACAAAAGTACCACTTCTCCTACTAACAATTCTAAAGGGAGAGAAAGCCTTTAACAGAGAACACGTTAAAGGAGAGTCACAGTTATTTAAAACCAGAAACTTAAATATTGATGGAAGAAGCAAGTAGGTTTAGGAAGAGAGCAAGCTACAGAAATTGATAAAAGCTTTGCACTTTTAGTTGAAATTTTTAAAATTATAAACAGAAATGGAGAATTCTCTGCCATTTGTATTTTATCCAGTATTCAACTAAGTGGCCTATTAGTTTAGTAGGATGAAAAGTATCTTGCTGGCAAATGTGGAAACTAATACTGAAACAAAAATATAAGGCAGAGACATATTTTTGTAGCAAAGGATTTCACCAGCTTTGTCAGGGTTGACACAAGAATCATATTATAGGGGCTTCCCTGGTGGCGCAGTGGTTGAGAGTCCGCCTGCCGATGCAGGGGACACGGGTTCGAGCCCTGGTCCGGGAAGATCCCGCATGCCGCGGAGCAACTAAGCCCGTGCGCCACAACTGCTGAGCCTGCGCTCTAGAGCCCGCAAGCCACAACTACTGAGCCCACGTGCCACAACTGCTGAAGCCCGTGTGCCTAGAGCCCGTGCTCCGCAACAGGAGAAGCCACCGCAATGAGAGGCCCGTGCACCGCAACGAAGAGTAGCCCTTGCTCGCTACAACTAGAGGAAGCCCGCATGCAACAACGAAGACCCAACACAGCCAAAAATAAATAAATAAAATAAATTTAAAAAAAAATCATATTATAGTTATACTTAATATAAATGTTAGATTATGTAATACATACATGTATATTCAGTAGAAATAGTCAATAAATTGTACATAATGTACTACAGTAGTAAATGTTAGGTTCTTTTCAATGAATACTTTATAGTGTTTTTGCGATCTTTATAAAGAACCTGGTTTTTAAATAAATACTATTTCAAATTTGGGGAATGAGAAGTTTAAAATAAGATGAACCAGATTTCTACAATCCATTTTCTGATGCTCAAAGTGGGCAGACTACAAAATGGAGCATGGCTGAGGCCATGTGGTCATCTGTGTGTTCCTTGCACTGTTTGAATTTTATGATACATCCGTAATATGCAGGGGCACAAATCACTCATAGGTTATGCTTTTTAGGCAAACTTTTACACACGAATAACAACTAATTAGAATAGACCTCAGCAAAACCGTGATGTTTGCTTGTTTCATCAAGCTCCACTTTCTGAGTTTCCCCTGTGAGTCTATTTATTGCTCTGTCTTCTCTATTCCCTAATACCCTCTGCAGAACCCTTATGCCCTCAAGTTCTCTTCCCTCTTGCACATCATCAAAACTTGCTTTTGGATCATTCAGGCTGAGGTAAAAATGACTACGATCTTAAAGCACAACCAGTATTTGAATTTTAATGGGAAAAAAAGATTTAAGCTAAAGGGATGAGATTCTGAGATAAAAGGATGAGAGTTGAGCGCCAACCATCAGTTAGTAGATGAGAAGACATTTTTAGGCATCAAAGCTTTTCCGCGGGCTTCCCTGGTGGCGCAGTGGTTGAGAGTCCGCCTGCCGATGCAGGGAACACGGGTTCATGCCCTGGTCTTGGAAGATCCCACATGCCGCGGAGCGGCTGGTCCCGTGAGCCATGGCCACTGAGCCTGCACGTCCGGAGCCTGTGCTCTGCAACAGGAGAGGCCACAACAGTGAGAGGCCCGCATACCACACACACACACACAAAAAATGCCCAGATAAAACATTTCATTTTCCCATTAGAGAAATGCAAATCAAAACTACAATGAGGTATCACCTCACATTAGTCAGAATGGTCATCATCACAAAATGTACAAACAATAAATACTGGAGAGGGTGTGGAGAAAAGGGATCCCTCTTGCACTGTTGGTGGGAATGTAAATTGATACAGCCACTATGGAGAACAGTATGGAGGTTCCTAAAAAACTAAAAATAGAACTACTATATTACCCAACAATCCCACTATTGGGCATATACCCAGAGAAAACCATAATTCAAAAAGATGCATGCACCCCAATGTTCACTGCAGCACTACTTACAATAGCCAGGACACGGAAGCAAACTAAGTGTCCATCAACAGAGGAATGGATAAAGAAGAAGTGGTACATATATACAATAGAATATTACTCAGCCATAAAATGGAACGAAAACGGGTCATTTGTAGAGACGTGGATGGACCTAGAGTGTGTCATACAGAGTGAAGTAAGTCAGAAAGAGAAAAACAAATATTGTATACTAACACATGTATGTGGAATCTAAAAAAATGATATAGATGATCTTATTTGCAAAGGAGAAATAGAAACACAGACATACAGAAAAAACATATGGATACCAAGGGAGAAGCGGGGAGTGAGACGAATTGGGAGATTGGGATTGACATACATATACTATTGATACTATGTATAAAATAGATACCTAATGAGAACCTACTGTATAGCACAGGGAACTCTACTCAGTTCTCTGTGGTGACCTAAATGGGAAGGAAATCCAAAATAGAGGGGATATATGTATAGGTATAGCTGATTCACTTTGCTGTACACCTGAAACTAACACAAGAGTGTAAAGCAACTATATTCCAATAAATTTTTTAATTAAAAATAGAAAAATATGGGGAAAAAATCAGGGATTTAGGGGGAAAAATTTAAAGAATCATTACCATATGAAAAAGTGATTAGTGTCACTAATGATAAGGAACATACAAATTGAAAGCACAGAGAGATATCACTAAGAGATGGCAGGGAAGTAGTGCAACTGTTACACACATTAGTGTTCTGTTGGGTGAATATGGTGATCCAAGAGATTAAGAAAATATTTTTTTTTAAATGGGGGAAAGCAGAGCCTTTTTTATTTTATTTATTTATTTATTTATTTTTTGCGGTACGCGGGCCTCTCACTGTTGTGGCCTCTCCCGTTGCGGAGCACAGGCTCCGGACGTGCAGGCTCAGCGGCCATGGCTCACGGGCCCAGCCGCTCCGCGGCACACGGGATCTTCCCGGACCGGGGCACGAACCCGTGTCCCCTGCATCGGCAGGCGGACTCTCAACCACTGAGCCACCAGGGAAGCCTCAAGAAAATAATTTGGCACAATCGAATTTTTAAAAACTGAAAATATCACACTATGCTGCAGACATTGTTATTAGTTGTTTGCCTAACTGTTCTTGCATATTTAACACTAGGAGATATGTCAAAAAAACAGAAAAATAACCCATAAATTCTCTCAATTTATTTGGTAAAGCTTAAATTCATAGCAAACAAATTTTAAATGCAAAACTGAAGATAGTGGTTACCTCTGAGGGGATCAGAAAAGAGGAAAGGTCACCAGAGTCATGCAAGTGATATCAAGGTAAGAGTCATGTTCAGTTCTTAGACTGAATGGTGAGTCTTTGAAAAGATAATCTGGAAAATTAGAAGTCACTACCTCTACTCTCAAGGTCAGAAAATATGTAACAGACCCAGAGAGATTTTTTTTACCACACGTGGTTGCAATTTTATAGATAATAAAAAATGAAACCTCACTCTTGCCATTAAATCAATGTTATTTTTTTAATTTGAAGAAAAATGAGGCTATATAAATTTTTACAGTGGTGAACCCTGTAAAACTGCTCCTTTGAACATTACAGTGGTAATTTCAAGTCTTTAAAACACAAGTTTGAAGAGATAGGAAAATCCATTACATGTTCTTTCATACTTTCATGTAAATTAATATTAAAACAGCTTTATTAAGTTGTTTATATAATAAAATGCACATATTATAGTATGCAATTTGATGAGTTTTGATGTATGTATAAAACCATGAAACTATCACCACAATCAAAATAATAAACAGATCTGTTGACAAAAAAGTTTCCTCATGGTCTTTTTAATGTATTCTTTCCAACTCTACCTACCCCTCTAATCCCGGGCAACAACTAATCTGTTGTCACCATGCAATAATTTGCATTTTTCTAGAATTCCGTATATGTTCAATTCCACCATATATACCCTTTTTGTCTGTCTTCTTTCTGTCAGCATATGTGAGATTTATTCATGTTGTGTATGTCAATAATTCATTCCTTTTTGTCATTTTATTACTTTTTATGAATATAGTAAAGTTTATTTACCCCTTTGCTTATTGTTCATTAAACTTTTTTTGACCATATTTAGTTTGTCTTTAATTACATCCAATTTATTTTCATCTTGGACATTGTAATTTTCATCTCTAGAAATTTGAAAGTCTGTTTTGCATTACTTTTTATCTTCTTTGTTTCTACTTCCTTTTGGACATAGGCAGTACAGGTATAATAATTGTTTTAATATCAGTGCTTACTACTTCTAACACTTCCTTGGTAACTTTTCATTGGTTTTCTAACACTGTGAATTTTACATAGTGAGTGTTAGATATATTTATTTCTATAAACATTCTTATGCTTAATTTTGAGATTTATTAAAATTCCTTAGGAATGTTTTGATCCTCTGGATCTGGTTTATAAGATTTGTTATTTGGAACTTTTGCAGTTTTGTTTTAGGCTAATTTTTTTCCCACTACTGAGGCAAAACCCTTCTGTGTACAGCACCCTGTAAACTTTGAGGTTTTCCAGTCGGGAAGGTGGGGTGAGAACATGCACTATGACTGTCTTTGTGTGAATGCCATGCCTTGTTACACCCAATCCTTGAGGTGGTTTTCCCTAACCTCAGACACATGCCCTGATCAGCACTTAGCCAAATGCTGGAGGGGAGCACTCTGCTGCCATCTGGAATTCTCTCTCTGTGCAGCCCTGTCACTGTTCCTCTGACCTACGAATTCTAGTCTTGGTTTCTCTGAACTCTCAGCTCTGTGTCCTCAACTCATTCCTCAGTCCCCATCTGCACTCAAGATCTGTCTGAAATCAGAAGGACTGACACCAACATGCACTGCAGTGCGTTATCTTATGTAAAATTGGGTTTAAAACAATAACTTACAATTAAGGATGCTTATAATACTAGTGATAAGTTTCTTACAGTAGTAACAATTACACACAGTAGGTAATATATTCAAAGGGCAATTTTCATCTAATATTCACGTTATTTCAAATCATTTTTGGAGTCATTCCAAACATGTTAAATACTATCTCAAATGTAGTAAGTTTTCTTTCTATATAGGACAAGTAATAACTGTCTTATACATATGTATATATCAGACAAATATGAATTGATCTTTTTTCTAGGGTATACTCATATATTACATAAGTTTAACTATACAATAATTGTTCTTTACTAATTTCCCCCTTTTCAATAAGAAAATGTTATATTTCCTTACATATATTTTTATATATTTTATATATACTACAAATATGTATTTATATATAGTCTTATGATGTATATGTGTATATATACATAGACTAGAAACATATATATATATATATATATACATAAAATACATATACATACACACATAGACTAGAAACAATTAATTGCATCAATTGATAAAACACTAAACTCAGGAAAATCTAACGCTTCTCTAACAGTGCTCTGTACCTCCTCTCTCTCTCAGCATACAAATTAGGCAATTTTATATTAAGTCAACTTCTAGATCAAAGCATTCATCACTTAGCCAGAGGAAATATTTTTGGCACAAACTTCCTTTCACTTCTACAGATGGTTCCATATTGAAACTGTTCTTTTGTTCCAATCTCAAACACTATATTAAACAAACTTGTAACAGGTTTAAGATACCTTATTATTTGATAGTTTGTGTTGGGGCCACTCAAAGTATATTTGTAGTCATGAAAGACACTGAGACGCTTGACCCAAGGGTTAAAAATTTCCAGAATCTCTAGTGACAGGATGAGATAGCATTTACTGAAAAGCTACCCTGCTGCAGCCTACCGCTTCATTTACACATCACAATAGCTCTGAAAAGTAAACAGGATTTTCCCAGTTAGAGATGAAGAACTGTAAATTAAAAGTCAAGGAGTCTACCTTTGGTAAGCGATTAACGAAGAGCCTTGCTGAGATTTTAATCCAGCTGTATTTTGGAGCAACATGGATGGACCTAGAGGTTGTCATACTAAGTGAAGCCAGACAGAGAAAGACAAGTATAAGATATTGCTTATATGTGGAATCAAAAAAAAGAAGATACAAATGAACTTATATATGAAACAGAAGCAGACCCACAGACATGGAAAACAAACTTATGGTTACCAAAGGGGAAAGAGGGAGGGAATAAATTAGGAGTTGGGGATTAAAATATACACACCACCATATATAAATTATACAACTAACAAGGCCCTACTATATACCACAGAGAACTATACTCAATAATTTTTAATAACTTATAAGGGAAAAGAATCTGAAAAAAATTAGGTATATATGTATGTATAACTGAATCACTTTGCTGTATACCTAAAGCTAACACAACATTGTAAATCAACTATACTTCAATAAAAATTAATTAATTAATTAAAAAAGAAACCAAAAAGCTCTAAATGGCATACAGGTAATTTGACTCAAGGTAGAGTGAGCAATAACTGAAGTATCAAAATTTATATAACTCCACTACATAAGCCTCTTCGAATGATCTCTGCTCCCTATCAGCTCTGTGTTCCTACCTCTATCTTTAGTCTCAGGCCTAGGTCTAATGTCAAACAGTGCACAGTATATTGGAAAGAGGGTGGATTTTGGAGTCTGAGAGTATGAAAATCTCAGTTTTATTTTTTTAATAGCCATGTGAGTGTTATGAACTTAATATTGTCCTCCTAAATTTTTTTGTTGAAGTCTTAATTCCTAATAGCTTACAATGTGACTGTATTTCTCGATAGGGCCTTTAAAGAGAAAATTAAGATTCAATGAGGTTATATGGGTGGGCCCTAATGCAATGTGACTGGTGTCCTTATAGGAAGAGGAAGAGTCACTAGGGATGTATCTGCACAGAGAAAAAGCCATTAGAGAACCCAGTGAGAAGGCAGCCCTCTCCAAGCCAAGGACAGAGGGCTCAGGAGAAACCAACTCAATCTTGTACTTCAGCCTCCAGAGAAAATAAGAGTTCTGTCTTTTGAACAGCTTAGTCTGTGGTATTTTGTGATGGCAGCCCTAGCAAACTAAGACAAGACCTTAAAACATTTTACATGACCTCTTTGAATCTAAATTTCCTTAGTTATTATTATAGTTTATAATTATAATAGATTGTATTGACTAATAAGTGAAATAATCTAGAGTGCAATGATGTACATATTCATAAATCTTATTTTCTCCTGGTATGTTTTTCTTGTGACTTCCAACTCCAATAAACTACTCATTAAGCTCATTCTCAGCAGTGGTTCATGAAACAAATCTAAGGGCAGAGAAAATAGGAAGAGAAATTAATAGTCAAAAGCATCTCGAGAAAGTTCACTTGCATAAAATTCACAAAACATTATTATTATTTTTACTTTCCTCAAGTTCTGGTCATCTCATTCTTGATGAATATGTCTGTGAGAATATTATTTTTTTCTTTAAATGGAAAATTTCAAAATGGATAAACCCTTAGCATTTCTTAAATTCGGACAATATTTGAGTGAGTAAATATAAAATGAAAAATGATTTCATCTTATTGTATAAGCAATTAATGCGTTTTTTTTGTTTGTTTCTTTTTTTTTTCTTTTGGTCTCACAGATTTACATACCAATTTGTTTGTGTTCCTGAATCTTCTCCTTCAAACTTTTGAGTCATATTCAATTGTGTTGTCTACTCAACAGAAGGGATCTTTCTCTGCCCCAATTTGCTTCACTCCATAGTCCCACAGACGCCTTACAGTTTTTTTTGGGGGGGGTTTGGCAAAAAGCTGATAATCATGATTAACACCTCACTTTCTTTCACTTCCTATTTCACATCTGCTAGTTCAACCATCAGAATATCACCACCATCCCCACCTCCACCTCTACCAATTCTAAATTCAAATCTCCCCTGAATTATTTTTATTTATTTATTTATTTTGCGGTACGCGGGCCTCTCACTGTTGTGGCCTCTCCCGTTGCGGAGCACAGGCTCCGGACGCGCAGGCTCAGCGGCCATAGCTCATGGGCCCAGCCGCACCGCAGCATGTGGGATCCCGGACCGGGGCACGAACCCGTGTCCCCTGCATCGGCAGGCGGACTCTCAACCACTGTGCCACCAGGGAAGCCCTCCCCTGAATTATTTTAATAGCGTTAGCTGTTAATTATTTTAATAGATACACAGCTGCTACTTCCCTTTCCCTCTTTCTCACCCTTTCCTTACCTTCAGTTCTTTTCAGGCCTTGAACCAGGAACTCTTCAAGGGATCAGACCACACACCTCCACTCTCCACTGGGAAGTGAGCTTTGCCTCACAAGGCAGGTCCTGCGCATGCTTTCTTTCTGTCCATCAATTTCCCCAAACCAGGTTGAATCCCCACTTGATCTCCATCTCCTAATTGAAGGAAGGGAGAAGACGGGAACTAATATTTATTATTTTCATCTGGGGATTCTAGGCTAGCTTCCTTATATATGTTAATCTTTACATACATGATATTATTATACTCATTTTACAGGCAAATGAAACTAATAAGTGCCTGGGATATTTGCATGACTATGTTAACAAGTGTTAACCTAGCCAACGAGTAGCAGTACTAGAATTCAAACCCAGATAAATCTGGGGCCAACTTCCAAGTCATTTCTACCTTGTGTTTCTTTGAAGGCATACATTAGCACTTTTTGTTGGCCACCCTGGGATCCCAGAATGACTGTTTGGGCAGGTAGCAAGAGGATATGTTTAGGAAGCAGAAAAAAACAGAATTTGTGGACCATTTCTTCAACTGTATAATAGAAATAAAAATTCCTAACAGTTCTTTTAAATAATAAAATCAAAGAATTTAGTACTGTTT
This sequence comes from Mesoplodon bidens, assembly GCF_964165515.1. Classification (NCBI taxonomy): domain Eukaryota; kingdom Metazoa; phylum Chordata; class Mammalia; order Artiodactyla; family Ziphiidae; genus Mesoplodon; species Mesoplodon bidens. The sequence continues at coordinate 392,548 of NW_027671994.1, forward strand.
TTAGGAAAGAATAAACACACACACGCAAATAGATACACACCTGTTATTTCTCTTCCCTCTTTCTCATTAAAAACAAATTCTAAAGTATCACTTAGGGATGGAGAGTTGAGGTGTGTGGCCTGAACACAGAGTTCCTGGTTCAAGGTAAATACATACACACACAGCAAATTAAGTCACTGCCAGTTGTCCTTTTGGTGACCCCTCCAACTTCACTGCCTACCACCTTACTTTGTCTTCATCCACTACATTGACTTCCTCACACTTCCAGGCACACACAATGCCCCTTGGGGCCTTTACTTTATTGATTGATTGATTGATTTAATCTATTTATTTATTTGTTTATTTATCTATCTATCTTAGGCCTTCTCTTTATTCACCTATCTATCTATCTTACGCCTTCTCTTTACTTATTTACTTATTTATTTATCTATCTATCTTAGGCCTTCTCTTTATTTATCTATCTTAGGCCTTCTATTCATTTATTTATTTATCTATCTTAGGTCTTCTCTTTATTTATTTGTCTATTTACTTATTTAGTTCCCGTATTTTTTTGGCTGCGTCAGGTCCTAGTTGCAGCAGGCGTGATCTTTTCGTTGTGGAGTGTGGGCTTCTCTCTCGTTGTGGCTCACGGGCACCAGGGTGCATGGGGTCTGTAGTTTGCGGCCCTCAGGCTCTCTAGTTGAAGCACGCAAGCTCAGTATTTGAGGTGCACGGGCTTAGTTGCCCCGCAGCGTGTGGGATCTTAGCTCCCCGACCAGGGATCGAACGTGTGTCCCCTGAATTGGAAGGCAGATTCTTTACCACTGGACCAGCAGGAAGGTTCAGGACCTTTGCTTTAGGTATCCGCTCTGCCTGCCAAGTTTATCCTGGAGCCTTGGCTTGTTCATTTAATTTCTTCCAATGCCTTTTCAAAGGTAGCTTTATTAGAGAAGTCACCCTACATTATTCTATTAAAATAGCTCACCACATCTCACCACAGGGACTGTTACCCTAACTTATGTTTGTCCCCCTAACTTTCATCACAATCTAACACACAACATGTTTACTTTTTTTTCCCCATAAATATCTGTCTTCTCAAAAGAATTCTTGTACCATAAGGTAAAGGGGTCTCTTTATGTTTTATTTACTTCTAGATCCCAAATGGCTAGATTAGTGCCTAGGGCTGATAAATAAATACTCACTGGATAAACTTAATGAAATAATCAAATATTTATATTTGTTACTGTGCAAATAAAGACTTTAAAAAATAAGATCAGTAAATCTCTGGCCACTTCATCTGACAATTGTATCTTCTTCTTTTGTCTTTGTCATATTAAGGACTTTTAGTAGAAGCCTCAGCTGATTGATCATTTGCAGTAGAGGTCAAAATTGCAATTATTTAATTCCACAGATTGCCTTGGAGGGCAATGAAACAGACAATTGATGCTGCTTGATCTTTTACACAGTTGTTCCTTTATGAAAAATAAACCTTAAAAAATGCTGTTGTGGAATATAGTAAAGTGCTCTGAATATTTACAATTGTAAGAAAATGTCCAAGAATGGTGTATATGGCAAGTATTTCTATGTTGTACACAGTTTATTAAAATTTAATAAAATACCATTTGTTATCATTTTTTTAACAATGTCCAAAAGGTTTCAAAAATTGGTAATTTTTCTTAATCTCTCTGCTTTCAATATTGTTTGCAAACTAGAGTTTTTAAATTTAGTTATGATAAATACAATATCTTTTAAGGAATCCCTTTGACTTATGGACCACAAGGTATGTTTCACCTTATTTTTTATATTATTTCAATATTAAAAAAGAATCACTGGCCCTTTGGCTCTGATCAATTAGATAAACAATTCTGACTCCCTTTTTTTAAATCTGTCTAATTTTTGTATGGTTTTATGATAAGGCAAGTTTTAGGGCAATATTTATCTTGAAGATATTTGAGTTGTTAAAGTTTCCACTTTTCTTAGAAATGTGTTTTCCACTACCAAGAAAGGAGCACTGAGTAGTACAGGGACATTTTATTTTATTATTCTTTTTCTTTTCTTTTTCCCAGTGGAATTTCTCAGCAGAGTTGGAAATTCCCCAGATTTATAAAACATTAATATTAAATGTATAATAAATGATTATGCTGCAAAATCCAATCACATAGGAATTGGAAAAAACCCTTTCTCCGTTAAAACTATTTTTAGGAATGGAGAGTTTATAAAGGATTATCTCTTGAATGCAGGAGAAAAATCATGCCCCACACTCCATAACCAAAAATAGCATTATCAAAGGCAAACACCATTATTCAGTGTAATGAAGATAAGGCTGAGAATTCACAGGACAAATTCTATGAAAAAGTTAAATCATTTATGGCGTTTCTATTGCAGTGGAAGAGAGCTCAGCTACATATATGTATATATATTACCATCCAATTAGATCTATCATGTGGTGGTTGGTGTCCAAGAAAATTTTGATGTGACAGAAGAACGTTTTTTCTTTTCTAGTGGGTCTGTGTCTTTATTCCTGTCTTACCCCTATGTTCTTCATGACATTTTTTTTCTTAAATTCCATATATATGTGTTAGCATACAGTATTTATCTTTCTCTTTCTGACTTACTTCACTCTGTATGACAGACTCTAGGTCTATCCACCTCATTACAAATAGCTCAATTTCATTTCTTTTTATGGCTGAGTAATATTCCATTGTATATATGTGCCACATCTTCTTTATCCATTCATCCGATGATGGACACTTAGGTTGTTTCCATCTCCGGGCTATTGTAAATAGGGCTGCTGTGAACATTTTGGTACATGTCTCTTTTTGAATTATGGTTTTCTCAGGGTATATGCCCAGTAGTGGGATTGCTGGGTCATATGGTAGTTCTATTTGTAGTTTTTTAAGGAACCTCCATACCGTTCTCCATAGCGGCTGTACCAATTCACATTCCCACCAGCAGTGCAAGAGTGTTCCCTTTTTTCCACACCCTCTCCAGCATTTATTGTTTCTAGATTTTTTGATGATGGCCATTCTGACTGGTGTGAGATGATATCTCATTGTAGTTTTGATTTGCATTTCTCTAATGAGTAAAGATGTTGAGCATCCTTTCATGTGTTTGTTGGCAGTCTGTATATCGAGAAGAACTCTTAAACATGATGCCCATGACAAGCACGACTGTGTTCTGGGGTTTAATTAAGTCTTTTTTTTTTTTTTTGGCACACTGCATGGCTTGTGGGATCTTAGTTCCCCAACCAGGGATTCAACGCAGGTCGTCAGTAGTGAAAGCGTGGAGTCCTAACCACTGGACTGCCAGGGAATTCCCATAATGTCTTAACAATGCTAATATGAAAGTAGTCAAATTTAGGACATATGACTACTGAGAGTGCTCCCCAAATGGTCGAAGCTGTTAGACCATTAATTTAAACTGAGGTGGCAACATTTTTCAAGGACATGGAACTTAAGTCAGTTCCTTGCATGACTGACCCAGAGTTACCCTCCACTAGAAAATTAAAATAGAAGACATACTGTTTGTAATAATTAAGTCTATGAACTTTGTGCCCTCCTAGGGCCAGACCACTGGCAATGCAGTTATGGTTGATGGATTAGATGAATAATAACAATCTGCTTACACATTGAGGTTAAGATGCTTCAGAAGCGGCATGTTCTGGAAACAACTGAAATTTTAAGAATTCAGTTCATTTGAATAGTTAACAATAAACAGTGGAGCAAAGTCTTGAACTTTGCAATTTCATTTATCATACTGATCTCAGTTTCATCAAATCAGAGTCATGACCAAACTAAATTACAAAATAGTGGGGTTAAAACTTATCCTTCTTCTCCCTCCCACCAAAAAAAAAAAAAAAACAGCTTAAAAATTCTTCAGGCCACTGTTCTCAATATTGAAAGTTTGTAAAAAGACGTACAACTGTGAAGTTACTGAATTGAAATTTAAATACTGTGCTGAAAGCTAAATATGGTAATGATGCAGAAATAGAGGAATTCTATCTTTATGTAACTGAGTTTTTTTAATTAATTTAAAATTAAAATAATTACCCTAGTTCTATCAATATTTGGAATTACATTCTAAATTCCTTCCCCTTGATAAAAGAAAAGAATGAAATTATTATATACAATTAAAGGTAAAAGAGTTTACTATAGGCCAGATACTCTTATTGTTATTTATATGTTCCATGATAATCTAACTGAATTTTAACAATTCTGTGAGGTAGATGGTATTATTATCTCCATCTTATCTATAAGGCTACTGAAGCACATGCTAAGTAGTTAGCCTATGTCTCACAAGGAGCAAAATGTAGGGTTAGAATTTGAATCTAGACAATCTGGTTCTAGGATAAACGTTTTCAGGTACTAGACTATAGCTACATTACTAAATAAATAAATAGGGTCTGCATCCAAACTAAAGTAAAACAGAATTAATACAATTCCATTTCTGGGCTTCCCTGGTGGCGCAGTGGTTAAGAATCCACCTGCCAATGCAGGGGACATGGGTTCGAGCCCTGGTCTGGGAAGATCTCACATGCCACAGAGCAACTAAGCTCGTGCGCCAAAACTACTGAGCCTGCGCTCTAGGGCCTGTGAGCCTCACCTACTGAGCCCACGTGCCACAGCTACTGAAGCCCGCGCGCCTAGAGCCCAAGCTCCGCAACAAGAGAAGCCACCGCAATGAGAAGCCCGTGCACCGCAATGAAGAGTAGCCCGAGCTCACCGCAACTAAAGCCCGCGCGCAACAACAAAGACCCATCGCAGCCAAAAATAAAATAAATTTATTAAAAAAAAGAAAACTTCATTTCACGAGAAACCACTAAGCACTTATCAGAATGGCTAAACTCCAAAACATGGAAAACACCAAATATTGGTGAAGATATAGAGCAACAGGAAAGCTCGTTAATTGCTGTTGGAATGCAAAATGGTACAAGCACTTTGTAAATTTCTTATGAAGCTAAATATAGGCTTACCTATCATACAATCCAGCAGTCACACTCCTAGTTAATTATCCAAATGCAAAACATGAAAGCCTATACACAGATTTTTAGAGCAGCTTTATTCATAATTGCCAAAAATTTGAAGTAATCAAGATAGAGCTTGGGAAGATGGCGGAAGAGTAAGACGCGGAGATCACCTTCCTCCCCACAGATACATCAGAAATTCAACTACACGTGGAACAACTCCTACAGAACACCTACTGAACGCTGACAGAAGACCTCAGACCCCCAAAAGGCAAGAAACTCCCCACATACCTGGGTAGGGCAAAAGAAAAAAAGAATAAACAGAGACAATAGGATAGGGACGGGACCTGCACCAGTGGGAGGGAGCCGTGAAGGAGGAAAGGTTTCCACACACTACAAGCCCCTTCGCGGGCGGAGACTGCAGGTGGCGGAGGGGGAAAGCTTAGGAGTAGCGGAGGAGAGCACAGCAACAGGGTTGTGGAGGGCAAAGCGGAGAGATTCCGGCACAGAGGATCGGTGCCCTCAGGCACACACCAGCCCGAGAGGCTTGTCTGCTTGGCCGCCGGGGCGGGCGGGGCTGGGAGCTGAGGCTCGGGTATCGGCTTTCAGTCGGAGCGCAGGGAGAGGACTGGGGCTGGCGAAAGGACGAGAGCCTGAAGGGGTTAGTGCACCGCGGCTAGCCCGGAGGGAGTCCGGGGAAAGGGTCTGGAGCTGCCGAAGAGGCAAGAGACTTTTTTCCCTTTTGTTTCCTGGTGTGCGAGGAGAGGGCATTAAGAGGGCTGCTTGGGGAAGCACCGGAGACGGGCGCGAGCCGCGGCTAAAGGCGCGGACCTCGGAGACGGGCGTGGGACGCTGGGGCTGCTGCTGCCGCTGCCGCCGCTGGGCCTGTGTGCAAGCGCGGGTCACTGTCCGCCCCGCCTTCCGGGGGGCCTGTGCACCCCGCCACTGCCGGGGTCCCGGGACCCGGGGACGGTTTTCCCGGGAAAGCGCACGGAGCGCCTCGGGCTGCTGCAACGTCACGCCGGCCTCTGCCGCCACAGCCCCGCCCCACACTGCGCGCCCCTCCCTCTCCTCTGCCTGAGTGAGCCAGAGCCCCCGAATCAGCAGCTCCTTTAAACTCGTCCTGTCTGAGCGAAGAACGGACGCCCTCCGGCGACCTACGCGCAGAGGCGGGGCCAGGTCCAAGGCTGAGACCCGGGAGCTGTGAGAGCAGAGACAGGGAAGTCTCTCTGTGCAGCCTCGGAGGCAGCGGATTAAAGCTGCACGGTCCATTTGATGTGCCCTGCGTCTGTGGAGTGTATAAATGGACAGCGAATCATCCCAAATTTAGGAAGTGGAATTTGAGGACAAGATTTAAGACTTTCCCCCCTTTTCCTCTTTTTACAACGAATTATCCCAAATTAAGGAGGTGGACTTAGAGAGCAAGATTTCAGACTTCTCGCCCTTTTCCTCTTTTTACAACGAATTATCCCAAATTGAGGAGGTGGACTTGGAGAGCAAGAGTTTTGATTTTTCCCCCTGCTCTCTTTTAGTGAATGTGTATGTGTAATCTTCTGTGTAAGATTCTCTCTGTATAGCTTTGCTTCCACCATATGTCCCAGGGTTCTATCTGTCCGTTTTTTTTTCAATAATAACTTTTTAATTTTAATAACGCTACTATATTTCATACTTTATTCTATTTTACTTTACCTGCTCTTTCTTTTTTTCCTACCTTCCCTTCCTCCCTCCCACCCTCCACTCCTCCTTTCCTTCTTTCTTTTTCTTTCCTCCCTCCCGCCCTCCCACCGTTCTTCTTCCCACTTTCTTTTTCTTTCCTTCCTCCCTCGCACCCTCCGCTCCTCCTTTCCTTCTTTCTTTTTCTTTCCTCCCTCCCGCCCTCCCACCATTCTTCTTCCCACTTTCTTTTTCTTTCCTTCCTCCCTCCCTCCCTTCTTCCATTCACTCTTCCTTTTGCTTTCATTCCTCACTCCCTCCCTCCCTCCTTTCTTTCTTTCCATCCTTCCTGCCTCCCTCCTTTCTCTCTTTCTTCCTTCCTTCCTTCCTTTCTTCCCTTCTTCCTTTCTTTCCCTCTCTCTTTCTTTCTTCTACTAATTCTTTCTTTCTACTTTTTCTCCCTGTTATTCTGAGCCGGGTGGATGAAAGGCTCTTGGTGCTGCAGCCAGGAGTCAGTGCTGTGCCTCTGAAGTGGGAGAGCCAACTTCAGGACACGGGTCCACAAGAGACCTCCCAGCTCCACATAATATCAAGCAGCAAAAATCTCCCAGAGATCTCCATCTCAACACCAGCACCCAGCTTCAGTCAACGACGAGCAAGCTACAGTGCTGGTCACCCTATGCCAAGCAACTAGCAAGGCAGGAACACAACACCACCCACTAGCAGAGAGGCTACCTAAAAGCATAATAAGGCCACAGGCACCCCAAAACACACCACCAGACGTGGACCTGCCCACCAGAAAGACAAAATCGAGCCTTAACCACCAGAACACAGGCATTAGTCCCCCCCACCAGGAAGCCTACACAACCTACTGAAACAACCTTAGCCACTGGGGACAGACACCAAAAACAACGGGAACTACGAATCTGCAGCCTGCAAAAAGGAGACCCCAAACACAGTAAGATAAGCAAAATGAGAAGGCAGAAAAACACACAGCAGGTGAAGGAGCAAGATAAAAACCTACCAGACCTAACAAATGAAGAGGTAATAGGCAGCCTACCTGAAAAAGAATTCAGAATAATGATGGTAAAGATGATCCAAGATTCTATTTCCAAGATCCAAAATCTTGGAACTAGAATAGACAAAATGCAGGAAACAGTTAACAAGGACCTAGAAGAACTAAAGATGAATGAAGCATCGATTAAAAACACAATAAATGAAATGAAAAATACTCTAGATGGGATCAATAGCAGAATAACTGAGGCAGAAGAACGGATAAGTGAGGTGGAAGATAAAATAGTGGAAATAACTGATGCAGAGCAAAATAAAGAAAAAAGAATGAAAAGAACAGAGGACAGTCTCAGAGACCTCTGGGACAACATTAAACGCACCAACATTCGAATTATAGGGGTTCCAGAAGAAGAAGAGAAAAAGAAAGGGACTGAGAAAAGATTTGAAGAGATTATAGTTGAAAACTTCCCTAATATGGGAAAGGAAATAGTTAATCAAGTCCAGGAGGCACAGAGAGTCCCATACAGAATAAATCCAAGGAGAAATACACCAAGACACATATTAATCAAACTGTCAAAAATTAAACACAAAGAAATCATATTAAAAGCAGCAAGGGAAAAGCAACAAATAACACACAAGGGAATCCCGATCAGGTTAACAGCTGATCTCTCAGCAGAAACTCTACAAGCCAGAAGGGAGTGGCAGGACATAATTAAAGTGATGAAGGAGAGAAACCTGCAACCAAGATTACTCTACCCAGCAAGGATCTCATTCAGATTTGATGGAGAAATTAAAACCTTTACAAACAAGCAAAAGCTGAGAGAGTTCAGCACCACCAAACCAGCTTTACAACAAATGCTAAAGGAACTTCTCTAGGCAAGAAACACAACAGAAGGAATATACCTACAATAACGAAGCCAAAGCAATTAAGGAAATGGGAATAGGAACATACATATCAACAATTACCTTAAATGTAAATGGACTAAATGCTCCCACCAAAAGACACAGAGTGGCTGAATGGATACAAAAACAAGACCCATATATATGCTGTCTACAAGAGACCCCCTTCAGACCTAGAGACACATACAGACTGAAAGTGAGGGGATGGAAAAAGATATTCCATGCAAATGGAAATCAAAAGAAAACTGGAGTAGCAATTCTTATATCAGACAAAATAGACTTTAAAATAAAGACTATTAGAAGAGACAAAGAAGGACACTACATAACGATAAAGGGATCGATCCAAGAAGAAGATATAAGAATTGTAAATATTTATGCACCCAACATAGGAGCACCTGAATACATAAGGCAAATACTAACAGCCATAAAAGGGGAAATCGACAGTAACACACTCATAGTAGGGGACTTTAACAGCCCACTTTCACCAATGGACAGATCATCCAAAATGAAAATAAATAAGGAAACACAAGCTTGAAATGATACATTAAACAAGATGGACTTAGTTGATATTTATAGGACATTCCATCCAAAAACAACAGAATACACATTTTTCTCAAGTGCTCATGGAACATTCTCCAGGATAGATCATATCTTGGGTCACAAATCAAGCCTTGGTAAATTTAAGAAAATTGAAATTGTATCAAGTATCTTTTCCGACCACAATGCTATGAGACTAGACATCAATTACAGGAAAAGATCTGTAAAAAATACAAACACATGGAGGCTAAACAATACACTACTCAATAACGAAGTGATCACTGAAGAAATCAAAGAGGAAATAAAAAACTACCTAGAAACAAATGACAATGGAGACACGACGACCCAAAACCTATGGGATGAAGCAAAAACAGTTCTAAGGGGGAAGTTTATAGCAATACAATCCCACCTTAAGAAACAGGAAACATCTCAAGTAAACAACCTGACCCTGCACCTAAAGCAATTAGAGAAATAAGAACAAAAGACCCCCAAAGTTAGCAGAAGGAAAGAAATTATAAAGATCAGATCAGAAATAAATGAAAAAGAAATGAAGGAAACGATAGCAAAGATCAATAAAACTAAAAGCTGGTTCTTTGAGAAGATAAACAAAATTGACAAACCATTAGCCAGACCCTTCAAGAAAAGAAGGGAGAAGACTCAAATCAATAGAATTAGAAATGAAAAAGGAGAAGTAACAACTGACACTGCAGAAATACAAAAGATCATGAGAGATTACTACAAGCAACTCTATGCCAATAAAATGGACAACCTGGAAGAAATGGACAAATTCTTAGAAATGCACAACCTGCCAAGACTGAATCAGGAAGAAATAGAAAATATGAAGAGACCAATCACAAGCACTGAAATTGAAACTGTGATAAAAAATCTTCCAACAAACAAAAGCCCAGGACCAGATGGCTTCACAGGTGAATTCTATCAAACATTTAGAGAAGAGCTAACACCCATCCTTCTCAAACTCTTCCAAAATATAGCAGAGGAAGGAACACTCCCAAACTCATTCTGCAAGGCCACCATCACCTTGATACCAAAACCAGGCAAGGATGTCACAAAGAAACAAAACTACAGGCCAATCTCACTGATGAACATAGATGCAAAAATCCTCAATAAAATACTAGCAAACAGAATCCAACAGCACATTAAAAGGATCATACACCATGAACAAGTGGGGTTTATTCCAGGAATGCAAGGATTCTTCAATATACGCAAACCAATCAATGTGATACACCATATTAACAAATTGAAGGAGAAAAACCATATGATCATCTCAATAGATGCAGAGAAAGCTTTCAACAAAATTCAACACCCATTTATGATAAAAACCCTGCAGAAAGTAGGCATAGAGGGAACTTTCCTCAACATAATAAAGGCCATATATGACAAACCCACAGCCAACATTGTCCTCAATGGTGAAAAACTGAAACCATTTCCACTAAGATCAGGAACAAGACCAGGCTGCCCACTCTCACCACTCTTATTCAACTTAGTTTTGGAAGTTTTAGCCACAGCAATCAGAGAAGAAAAGGAATTAAAAGGAATCCAAATTGGAAAAGAAGAAGTAAAGCTGTCACTGTTTGCAGATGACATGATACTATACATAGAGAATCCTAATGATGCTACCAGAAAACTACTGGAGCTAATCAATGGATTTGGTAAAGTAGCAGGATACAAAATTAATGCACAGAAATCTCTGGCATTCCTGTACACTAATGATGAAAAATCTGAAAATGAAATCAAGAAAACACTCCCATTTACCATTGCAACAAAAAGAATAAAATATCTAGGAATAAACCTACCTAAGGAGACAAAAGACCTGTATGCAGAAAATTATAAGACACTGATGAAAGAAATTAAAGATGATACAAATAGATGGAGAGATATACCATGCTCCTGGATTGGAAGAACCAATATTGTGAAAATGACTCTACTACCCAAAGCAATCTACAGATTCAATGCAATCCCTATCAAACTACCACTGGTATTTTTCACAGAACTAGAACAAAAACTTTCAAAATTTGTTTGGAAAAACAGAAGACCCCGAATAGCAAAAGCAATCTTGAGAACGATAAACGGAGCTGGAGGAATCAGGCTCCCTGTCTTCAGACTATACTACAAAGCTACAGTAATCAAGACAGTGTGGTACTGGCACAAAAACAGAAAGATAGATCAATGGAACAGGATAGAAAGCCCAGAGATAAACCCACGCACATATGGTCAACTTATCTTTGATAAAGGAGTCAGGAATGTACAGTGGAGAAAGGACAGCCTCTTCAGTAAGTGGTGCTGGGAAAACTGGACAGGGACATGTAAAAGTATGAGATTAGATCATTCCCTAACACCATACACAAAAATAAGCTCAAAATGGATTAAAGACCTAAATGTAAGGCCAGAAACTATCAAACTCTTAGAGGAAAACATAGGCAGAACACTCTATGACATCAATCACAGCAAGATCCTTTTGGACCCACCTCCTAGAGAAATGGAAATAAAAACAAAGATAAACAAATGGGACCTAATGAAACTTCAGTGCTTTTGCACAGCAAAGGAAACCATAAACAAGACCAAAAGACAACCCTCAGAATGGCAGAAGATATTTGCAAATGAAGCAACTGACAAAGGATTAATCTCCAAAATTTATAAACAGCTCATGCAGCTCAATAGCAAAAAAACAAACAACCCAATCCAAAAATGGGCAGAAGACTTAAATAGGCATTTCTCCAAAGAAGATATACAGACTGCCAACAAACACATGAAAGAATGCTCAACATCATTAATCATTAGAGAAATGCAAATCAAAACTACAATGAGATATCATCTCACACCAGTCAGAATGGCCATCATCAAGAAATCTAGAAACAATAAATGCTGGAGAGGGTGTGGAGAAAAGGGAACACTCTTGCACTGCTGGTGGGAATGTGAATTGGTACAGCCACTATGGAGAACAGTACGGAGGTTCCTTAAAAAACTAAAAATAGAAGTACCATATGAGCCAGCAATCCCACTACTAGGCATATACCCTGAGAAAACCATAATTCAAAAAGAGACAAGTACCAAAATGTTCATTGCAACTCTATTCACAATAGCCCGGAGCTGGAAACAACCTAAGTGTCCATCATCGGATGAATGGATAAAGAAGATGTGGCACATATATACAATGGAATATTACTCAGCCATAAAAAGAAACGAAACTGAGCTATTTGTAATGAGGTGGATAGACCTAGCGTCTGTCATACAGAGTGAAGTAAGTCAGAAAGGGAAAGACAAATACTGTATGCTAACACATATATATGGAATTAAAAAAAAATGTCATGAAGAACCTAGGGGTAAAACGGGAATAAAGACACAGATCTACTTGAGAATGGATTTGAGGATATGGGGAGGGGGAAGGCTAAGCTGTGAGAAAGCGAAAGAGGGGCCTGGACATATATACACTACCAAACGTAAGGTAGATAGATAGTGGGAAGCAGCCGCATACCACAGGGAGATCAGCTCGGTGCTTTGTGACCGCCTGGAGGGGTGTGATGGGGAGGGTGGGAGGGAGGGAGATGCATGAGGGAAGGGATGTGGGAACAGATGTATATGTATGACTGATTCACTGTGTTATAAAGCAGAAACTAATAAAAAAAAAGAAACTGGATAAGCATAAAAAAAAATCAAGATGAATATAAGGTTGGCTCCCTGTGTGGTGCTGAGGGAGAAATCATCTCATGGCTGACTCTTTCCTGCCTTCTGGTGGTTGTAGACAATTCTTTTTTTTATTTTTTTAAAAATTTATTTATTTAATATATTTATTTTTGGCTGCATTGGGTCTTCGTTGCTGCGTGCGGGCTTTTCTCTAGTTGCAGCCAGCGGGAGCTACTCTTCATGGCGGTGCACAGGCTTCTTATTGCGGTGGCCTCTCTTGTGGCAGAGCACGGGCTCTAGGCACTTGGGCTTCATTCGTTGTGGCCCACGGGCTCTAGAGCACAGACTCAGTAATTGTGGCGCAAGGGCTTAGTTGCTCCGTGGCATGTGCGATCTTCCAGACCAGAGCTCGAACCCATGTCCCTTGCATTGGCAGGCAGATTCTTAACCACTGCACCACCAGGGAAGCCCCTTGTAGACAATTCTTGCTCTTCCTTGGCTGGTTCATGCATCTCTTTTATGTCTACCTCCGTCTTCACACAATGCTGTCCCCTGCGTGTGTGTTGTCACTGTGTATCCTCTTCTCTTCTTATAAAGACATGAGTACTTGGATTTAGGGCCCTCCCTAATCTAGTATGACCATATCTCAACTAATTCTATCAATATAGACCCTATTTCCAGATATGGTCACATTCTGAGGCTTAGGGTAGACATGATTTTGGAGGGACAATATGCAACTCCATCATCTATTCCTAATTTGCTGAAGATTTTTATGACAAATTTGTGTTACATCTTGTCAGACGCCTTATCTCTTTCCACAGAGATGACAGTATGATTGGCGCTTTTAGTCTGATTACTATGAAAATCGCATTGATTGATTTTCAAAAGTGAAACCAACCTTGCATTCTTGGAAATAAACTTATCTTTTCATGGGAAATTAATACATTTATGTATTGCTGGATTTAATTTTCTAATATGTCGTTAAGGATTTTTGTGGCTAAGTTCAAGAGTTTTGTTAGGTAGTATTTTTTTTTTTTTTTTTTTTTTTTTTTTTTGCGGTACGTGGGCCTCTCACTGTTGTGGCCTCTCCCGTTGCGGAGCACAGGCCCCGGATGCGCAGGCTCAGCGGCCATGGCTCACGGGCCCAGCTGCTCCGCGGCATATGGGATCCTCCCGGACCGGGGCACGAACCCGTATCCCCTGCATCGGCAGGCGGACTCTCAACCACTGCGCCACCCGGGAGGCCCAGGTAGTATTTTTTAATGTCTTTTTTGGTTACTTTTATATTGAGATAATTTGACATACCATAAAATTCACCCCTTTTAAATGTACAATCCAGCGGTTTTTAGCATACAGTTGACCCTTGAACAACGAGGGATTGATCTGCGTATAATTTATAGTCAGTCCTCTGTATCCAGGGTTCCTCTGCATCCACGGATCCAACCAACCATGGACCGTGTGGTACTGTAGTATTTACTATTGAAAAAAGATCCATATATAAATGAACCTGTACATTTCCAACCTGTGTTATTCAAGGGTCAACTGTATCTACAAAGTTGTGCAAATATTACCACTACTTAATTTCAAAACATTTTCTTCAACACCAAAAGCAACTTAGTACCTTTTAGCAGTCTCTTCCCACTATTCCCTCTCCTCCCTACTGGTAACCACTAATCTATTTTTTGTCTCTATACTCTATTTTGGATAAACCCTACTGATATTCTTCAAGTGTGTTAATCTTTTAATATCATCTTATAACTTCTTTTCGATAATATCTCCCTTATAGCTACTTTCCCTCATTCTAATTTGCCTTTAGTTTCTTGAGTCCTACAACACACAAATACACAAAGTCCTTCTTTGGTACTTTCATCATTTCTTCCAATTCTAGTTCTTCTATTGACTATTATTCTCCTGCTTATAAGTCACATTTTCCTGATTCTTGGCATGTCTAGGAATTTTCTTAATTGGATGCAGGACAGTATAACTACTACATTGCTGAATGTCTAAAATTTATTTTCCTCCTTTAAAGAGTGCTGACTTTTTTTCTAGAAGGCAATTAAATTATTCACATATCAGGTTGGTTTTTCTCAAGACTTATTTTGAAGCATTGCTAATTTGAGGGTAAAATAGGTTTTACGCTGGAGCAAATTTAGGCTTATTACTACTAGTAGTCTTATTTCTAGGCTAGAAATATTAGGCTTACTACTGTAATTATTTTACTACTAAAATATTAACCTTCTGGGAACTTTACGGAATGTCCTAGGTTATGACAATTGATTCTCCAGTAATGTTGGTTGGATCTTTCATATCTCTGCACCCCATGTAATCTCTGAGAATTTTCTAGTGTTTACCACCATCCTGTCATTTTTCCTAATCTCATAAACTTTCATTGCATTGTCCACATATGCAGTTTAGTATTCTGCAAAGACTCAGTGCAATTACTGTTCAGGGTTTTGGTGCTCTTTTTCTATATAGGTTCCTCCTATGTCGAACTATGCCTTACAACTTACAACTACCTCAGTGCTCCTGAACTTCAATCTCTTTATGCTTAGCTCAGTGATATTACTGTGCTCTACTTGGGATCTCTTTCTCTGCCTTGTGGTTCATAATGTGTCTCTAGACAATTTTATTTCTCACACTACTTATTTTCTCACTTTGGGGAATCCCAGGCCTGTGCTGTCAATTGTCCAAGGTCTATTTTTGTTTGTTTGTTTTTGTTTGTGTTTTTTTCCCTATTCTCCACTTGTTTGTGGTGGAGGTTAAGTCTGGCTATTTTATTTGATATTGCCAGAAGCAGAAGTCTAGTTCATAAATTTTAATTAGTATATTAATTCAGAAATCAATTCCCCCACTCTTTCTCTCTTGCAGTTATAATTAATAAGTAGTTCAGTACTTCAGGGGACTTTATTGTTAATCATGTGATTTGTTGACAGGTTTTTAATATATTTATTTTACTTTTTTAATATATTTGTATAAAGGTAGTTATTATGTGCACATAAAATACAGTTAATAAAATACAAAACAAACTACTTCCTATATATTATTACATACTTAATGTCCTTTTCTGAACTTGCTTTATGTTGTGAAAAATCACTTAACTTTGACTCTTGGCTTTTAATAAAAAGTAAGTACAACATCAGTAGTTTGTAAAACATTATTTTGTTTTATTTTATATTGTATACAATTTTAATGAAGACTTTAGTAAAAACTTTATGTGATATATAAAGTAAATTTAAAAACATGAACTCTGAAATTAGGCTGCTTGAGTGTGAATCCCTATTTTATCATTTATTTGGTCTGTAACCTAGGAATGGTTAGTTATACTTTTTATATGTTATCTTCCTAATCTGGGAAATAATAACATCTATTTCACAGAGTTGTGAAGAGTAAATTATGTGTGTGTGCTTAAAACCGCTGGTACATCTAACAGCTGTAAAAGTAGTTATTATTATTCCTGTACACAAGAGAAAATATAAAGAAGAAATAATACAGAATTAACTTTACAAGTATAATTAAATTCATTTTTATGATGAAAAGTAAAGTAACTGAAAAGGCAAAATAAAATAGCACTTCTGTTGATCACTCAGGATCTGAACCAAGTTCTGAAATAAGACAAAAGTGTGACCAAGTAGAAGAACAGAGTATCACTTGTGCCTCTCTACAAAGCTAGAGTATATTTTTCTGTAAGATTCCTGTGTCTATATAGACCTTGTAAAAGGTCAGGACTCACACTTGTCCAGGTGAGAGAAAGAGACACCAAGGGCCCTGATTGAGAAATGATGCAAAGCACTTTAGTTCTCTGAAAAGGAGTAAGGCATGTATCAAAGAGCAGATTTTAAAACAAGATATCTCATTTTCATAGAAAGAAACGTAAGAATTGGAGAATGCTCATTCCCACTTAGAAAACACATAATGAGCTAGAAACTGTCACTAGTCCTGCTTTCCACCTGGGATCATTTTTGCTGTTGCTCCTTTTGTTATTTTTATCCCTTCCGTGCTTTTTGTTCTTATAAGTTTATGCATTAAAAAATTACATTATGTTCATTACATTTGAATTTGGGGGTAAGTGGAGCCAAATTAATGTATTTAATCTGTCACCTTTAAGTGGAAGTCTTGCTTACATTCCCTCTTCTGAAAACGTACTGACTAAACCTTTATTTCAGAACATCAGTATAATGCAGAAAATAACTGCTTTATGGGGTGTTTCTAAACCTTTTCTTTTTTAAATCACATAGCCCAACCAAAATAAAACAGGCTATTATTTATTGCTTGGTAAGTCAGCTATACACTGCTATCTTACCTAATTTGCCTAACACAGTTAAAGGTTGTTATCCAGGAGAATTCAAGGCTGACATTAGTTTAGGATAATGAGGTAGCAGAATATGTAATTTGTTTTGCATAGACTGAGCACTGTTGTAAGTAATGGAGATTTATGTTAATAGCAAAGTCAGCATAACTGACGTTGCAGACAAAGAGTAAACGAAATTTATGCACCATCGAGCTATTATTTTGATAAAGTAGATTTTCCTCCCAGAGATATTTAAAGGCCTTAGTAAAATAGTATCAATACATAGAAGCAGCCATTACATACTGTTATCAAATTATGTTTTCTTAAAACTGACTTATCTGATGGGAGTAATCCAATCACAGGGTACAGTACTAGGTAAGAAATAATCAGGTTAAAAAATTATAACACAGTTACTTAAATTTGAATATAAGTTTTAACGGTTAATGTAGGAGTTTTTCAGTTTATCTACAATGCTTAATGTTAAAAAATTGTATCAATTTACTTATAAATTTTTATTGTCTCAATAATGCATTCCAATTTGCTGTGAGACTTTATAAACAAATGTCACAAGTCTGCTCCTTGTTTTTCTTAGTTCTAAGATAAGGTATTTGACTAGGTAGTACTTACTGTTAAACAAACAGATCAGAATTCATGGATACTTGAATACAATTGTCAGGTGAACACTAATGATAGCTGAAAGCTTAAGTAGGGTCTTTCCCAAGAATGCCTGTTTTTTTTAAAATTAATTTTTATTGGAGTATAGTTGCTTTACAATGTTGCATTAGTTTCTACTGTACAGCAAAGTGAATCAGCTATACGTATTCATATATCCCCTCTGTTTTGGATTTCCTTCCCATTTAGATCATCACAGAGCACTGAGTAGAGTTCCCTGTGCTATACAGGTTTTCATTAGTTATCTATTTTATGCATAGTATCAATAGTGTATATGCGTCAATCCCAATCTCCCAATTCATCCCACCACCACCCCTCCACGGCTTTCCCCCCTTGGTGTCCATACGTTTGTTCTCTACATCTGTGTCTCAACTTCTGCCCTGCAAACCGGTTCATCTGTACCATTTTTCTAGGTTCCACATACATGCGTTAATATATGATATTTGTTTTTCTCTTTCTGACTTACTTCACTCTGTATGACAGTCTCTAGATCCACCCACGTCTCTACAAATGACCCAATTTTGTTCATTTTTATGTCTGAGTAATATTCCATTGCATATATGTACCACATCTTCTTTATGCATTCCTCTATTGATGGGCATTTAGGTTGTTTCCATGTCTTGGCTATTGTAAATAGCGCTGCAGTGAACACTGAGATGCACGTTTCTTTTTGAATTATGTTTTTCTCTGGGTATATGCCCAGTAGTGGGATTGCTGGGTCATATGGTAGTTCTATTTTTAGTTTTTTCAGGAACCTCCATACTGAGATCCTTCAACTTCTAGGAATGCCCTGTCCCAGAACTCCCTCATAAATGCACTATATGGGATGCATGGGTCCATGCACCCTCACTGCAATGTCAGGACAGCTCTAGACAGTCGGTGTTTCTAAATTTAAAGGAGTGGGTGGATATAGAAGGAGAAGTTGAGGCCGTGCAACAAGACAGGATTGCAGGCTCTGCAAAAGTATTGTGCTATGATAGAAGTGGATTTTCACTCTGATGTTCATGCTCTTTGAGCATTTTAGGAACCAATATTGCATCTCCAGTGCAAGGAGAACTATGCTTTTTATTGTTTTGAAGGACATGTGCGTGTGTGTTTAGTCTAAAATCGCATCTGTTACACGGAAATAGATAAACATCTAATCACGGTGGTCATCTCGTTATATACCCCCATGTCTAAATGACAAAAAGATTTTCTTCCTTATCTCTATTCAATTGTTCATTTATTTTGGTCACAGTATAAAAAAGGGGAGTGTGTGTGTGTATGTGTATATGTGTGTATGTGTGTCTCTGTGTGTGTGTGTAGGAGTTAGAAAACATATTGTAATTTTAGCAGCTTCTATGTTTCCTATTCTTGCCACACCTTTAAACAATAAGAAATCCTTCAACTTCTAGGAATGCCCTGTCCCAGAACTCCCTCATAAATCACTCCCTTCCATTAATTTATATTGAAAAAAATTTTTGCAAGTTTCAAGATAAAAACCATTCTTATTTTCTATGGGATATTTTCCTTAATCCTTTAGTTTGGGTCACATTTTTATTTAGGGCTCAGTAACACTCAGACATTACATTTGTCATCATTCTATTCAAGCTTTAGATATGGAATCCTTCCTTCCATTTACCTCTGCTCCATGTCCCCTGTGGCCAAGGAATGGTTGTTTATTTCTGGATAGTTATGGGATCTAACACAGTTGGCCACTGTTACGTTCACTATATGCTTTTATATTTGGCTTTCTAATTTATGAATATTTGCATTAAAAAGTATGATTAAAATAATGGCTAACTTATCTACATTTAATCTAAATAGAAAATAAACCCTGTTAAGGGTTGTGACTTCTTTAAGAAGATTTTTCCTCAATCTTCCACTATTTAAGAGAAATAATTAAATTATGATTCTGTCATGAAACTATTTCCAAAAGAGAATAACATTACTAAGTCTACATATTTTAGAGGCATATCATGTACAGATACTGAGACCATTTTAATGTTGAAAATGTATTCCATCTACCATCGGAAGGCTGATATACAGTGACATAATTGTATTTTTTGACTCTTAGAAATATGTTGACTATTAACTATGTTGTAACCTGAAATTTAAAAGTGGTTTTGTGGTTCCAATTTTTTTTCTTTTTAAGAAAATATCCAATGTATACAATATTTATTGAAGAATTATTTTCTACATGTTTCACTAACTTATTATTATTTCCTTTAACTCTACAATATTTTCTTATCATGGTTATTAAATAGTATATAAGCTTACATTTTTTTCTGGGGTATGAAGCCAAGTAAAGATATAGATCACATTAAAGTCTATTTTAAATTAAAAGTAAAGATCAAAAGCACATCTGGTAGGAAATGGTAGCCAAAGGGAAGAAACCAGAGAATAATATAATAAAGAGTAAAAATACCACCTGCTCACAATTTCTTTCTCTTTTTTGAGCTGTAGTTCCTTAGAATATTATAGAATATTAAGAATTTGGCACAAAACTCTACTTTATATATTCTAGGCAGCTGTGCCACCCTGGATATCTTCAAATATATTACTCAAATATAGTCATTACATTTTTTACTCATATAATTTTCTTGGTACATAAAAGTATATTTAATGTTTATAAGCAGTTATATGTAAGTACCTTCAATCTGTTTGAAAATTGTGACTATATTATTAGGATACTTAAGTATGTATGTGACTTTTATAATTATCAAATATTTGTGAGTACTTAGTATGGTATTATTAATTTTTTTTTCAGTACGCGGGCCTCACACTGCTGTGGCCTCTCCCGTTGCAGAGCACAGGCTCCGGACGCGCAGGCTCAGCGGCCATGGCTCATGGGCCCAGCCGCTCCGCGGCATGTGGGATCTTCCCGGACCGGGTCACGAACCCGTGTCCCCTGCATCGGCAGGCAGACTCTCAACGACTGCGCCACCAGAGAAGCCCTAAAATGTTTTTCTTATAATATCACAGGTGAGTATACGTACTGGGGAGAATAGAGTTCAGGAAACATTTCCTCAATGCCCTAAAAGCTGCTAACGTGAGGCACTAACCATTTTTCTTATTGAAAATAAATAAGTTGTCTAGTTTCATATGGAGTTTATGTCTGTAACGACTACCTATGGGCTCATGAATCATGAAAGGTAAAAACAGCAGAACATATGGTGGTTTTTGCATATTTTCTCCAGAGAGCCCATTTCGAAAGTTTTTCAGAATTTGTCTTAAATTTGCCAGCATTACTCATCCAATTTTCATGAAGAAAGAAAAATATCATTTTTTTCCTTCTTTTTAGAGATTGGAGAGGAAAACTGCAAAGTAAATTTTGGTATTATATGTATATATACACATTTGTATAACATTTTGTATTCTGCTAAAATATTAACACTATCTGAGCCTTCAGTATAACCATCTGATTAGGTAGAGTCTATTTATTATAAAGATTAGTAAACACAATTTTAGCACTAGGCATTGCCTTAGGTTTAGACTACATGAAAACTGGCCTGACCCTAACAAGTCATGAACAACTCAGAATCTTCCTTAATGAGCTCACAATGTCTCAGAAGTAGAAGACAGGAAAAATCAATAATCATATTACAATAAACTAAATAGATGTATAACACTATTAACAGTAGTCATCAGACCTTCTAATGTTCCTAAGCTTAATCATTACCTAATTTAATCATCACAATGCATTTATCATCCCTGTTACACAGTTGAAAATTGAGAGGTTAAATTATTTGCCCATTAGTAATAGTAGAACATAAAGACTAAGACCAATCCCACAATCTGACAACAGAATCCAAAATTTCTTGGAAAGGGACACTTGGTTTATGTTGAAATTACTTTTAGTGCCATGGAGGACAAGGTAGAAGGTAAATGTGAGGATAATAAGAGTGAAACACAAGCTGATTCTTGAAGTGTAACTAAGAATTTCATGTGAAGGTGGTGAGATACACATTGCAAACCAAAAATCAACTCATACACAGGTCTTGGATAATTATGACTTAGTCATTATTTGCTATGCAGTACAAGTAACTTATGTTTACAATATGTAAAAAACTGTGGTGAAAGTGGGGATGAAATGTTAGAGTGAGCTAAGTTATATGAATGGAAAATGTGTAATTACATGCAAAATTGACAGAACTTGGTGACTAATATGAAAAAGGTGAGAACCTTGAAATTATTGTTATATACTCTTATTGTCAATGTTTAACTCTAAAAGTGATATAGACACAGTCTTCCATTTAATCTTAATGTAATGTCTCCTTGCCTATAGTAATGTTGATATTTTAACCCAATAAAATATGCATGTACACTAATTATGACATATTGAACAAGTTTTCAGCATACATTTAAAGAATTCCTGATGTAATCAAGATATCTAGTATCCTTTACAACTACAAGTGAAGAAACAACCCAGAGCTTTCTTTTACCTTGCTCCCCAAGTATGGGAAAAATTTCTCAAAGATGGGAAACAAAAGACATATTGATGCCTTTGTTATCAAGCAGTACAACAGTAGCATTGAGTTTTTCTCTTATAGATCTAGATATTACAGAAATCCCATAGGTAATGTTCTGAAGATAGCATCACAAAATGGCAAATGTAAGTGGACAGATCTGGGATGCTCGGTCACCACGCCTGCATATGAACTGTTTTCGTATTGTGGCCCATGGCACTGTATTTTCAGTAAAGTCTGCACTCAAATAACTCTCTTACCCTCAAGTTGAGATCTATTAGTTATTGGTATCAGACTGGGAAACAGAATCAGCAAAGGTAAAATTAGCTTTACAGCAAAAAGTTTACTAGTGAGGTAGAGAGCCCCGATTTAATGACAAAATGTTCAGTGGGAAGATAAAGTATTTCTTCCACTGAACAACATAAGAAAAATTGCATAAAGCAAAGATGTTTTGTATCACAATTGCTGGTGTCATCATCATTTACCACCAGGTAGCAAAGCTCTTATAAAGCATTGGTAAATAAGACAGTGAAGCATTAGTGTAATAATAGAAAAAAAAAGCCCAGTAAAATAGAATAAAAGAGAAGCCAGACAGACATACACTTTACATGGTTAGCTCATGTGTGACAAATCTTCCACTGCAGTGAAATGTAGTATTTTTAAGAAATACTGTGGTTTCATTTAAATAGGTACACAGGAAAACAAAAATGTGACCCCTACCTCACACTAAACACAAAAATATATTCTAGGTAGGTTATAGATTTAAATGTGAGTAAAAATAGTTATCTCTTACAAGACAAAACATAGGGAAATATCTTCAAAATCTTGGAGTAGGAATTATTTCTTAACCAGGCCTTGAAAAGCAATAACCATACAGGAAAAGATAAGAGATTGGACTATATTAAGAATAAGAACTTCTGCTCATAAAAGGCATTTTATAAGAGTAAATACACAGGCCAAAGTATGGATAAAGTTATTTAAAAAATATATTTTTCTAAGAAAAGACTTATATCCCCAAATATAAGGAATTCCAATGTATTAATAATAAAAGGCAAATAACCCCACAAGAGTTGGCAAAAGAAAGGGATGACCCAAAACTTATATGCATACCATTATTAGTCATCAGGAAAAATGTATATTAAAGCAAAGTTAGGATTCATTACATACTCAACACGATGGCTAAAATGTAAAAGAAAAAATACCAAAATGTGATGAATGTGTTTAACAACTGGAGTTCATATATATTACTGTTTGGAGTGTAAACTGGTAGAACACCTTTGGAAAAGTTTGGTATTATCTACCATATTAAACATATGCACATCTGTAATATAATTATCTAGAATAAATATGTGTATATGCCTATAGGAGCATTATCTGTAACAGTTAGTGACTGGAAACTATCTAAATGCTTCTCATGAG